>NW_003803602.1:1447979-2012577 GCF_000255335.2 Galendromus occidentalis
CGAGCATCGCTCGGCCGATTCCCTACTGCCTTGGAACCCGCCATGTCGCTGCCTCCCGGTGGTCTTGCGTTGAAGGAAAGCAATCCAGGAGTTTCGGAGAGGATAATTCTCCAGGAAGCGGCGCCTTCCTCGACGCGAACAGCACTTCGTGAGGGGTATAAAAAGCAGAATAATCACCAGTGTTGTAGACGCCGACCGGGAGTAGACGGAACTCAGATGATGAGTTTGTTCCCCCCTCCCGCGAGGGAGTGGGGAGTCGCTTTAGGCTGCAAGCCGAGCGCTCTCTTCTCCCGTCTCTTACCGCAAGCATCACGGGAAAATACGCGGGAACGTTGGGGGTAGGAGAAGCGACATACTCAATTTTGCGAACACAGCGCAGGAGTGGATTCGAGGGTAGGGGAATCGTTGGTTCTTTTCTGTCCGGGCGACGGATTCTAAGAATCGCATTCAAAAAGCGCCGTCTTCCAGCGGGAAATTCTTCCGTGTTTTTCCGTGCCGGTCTCCGGTCCCATCTAAGAAGGCAGGCGCTCCCGATTTGGCCAGGTACTCCGGATGGGAGCCGTGCAGCTCTTGGGCTCCTTAATTATCCCAAATCGTGCGATTTCTGTCTTCGATCGTTTCTCAGAACCAAATACTTTCGTTGTTGGGGTCATCCGTTCCCGACTTCATCGTGATTTCCGATGAATGGACGTCAGATTGGTTCGTATTTAGCACACGACCACTCCTCGAAGTTCCATGCATCGCTGACACAGTGGTCCATCAATCGTCAGCAGTAGTTTCTCTTTCTACGACGAAAAGTGGAGCCCGACTCCGCCGGAGTCGCTACGACCCGCTGTCCGAGAGATCTCTGCGTTACCCACGCGGGTCGAGACGAGGACTTTTCTTTGCTTATTGTCACGTCTTGATCGATGAAGGAAGTGCACGACGTATCCTCCTTGTCCTCCCACGTCGGTCCCTTCTCGTCCAATGTAAAGCCCGATGCGGACGCTATCAACATCATCATCATCAGATGCGGAGGGGAAAAGGAACACCGGGGAAGCGCATGAGGGACGCGGGTGAAACGAAGGAGATACGGCATCGGAAGAACCGCTTGACCGGTTGGCCCGAGGAACGCTCGGCAGGCTAGCTCTCAGTCGGTTTTTATGCGTAGTAGAGCGTCAAGTTCTGTCTATGCCGAAATTCCGCTTGTTGTACCCCGAGCGGAGGTGAGCGGAGCGTTTAGAGTTTAGACACTCCCCACCATTCAGTGAGAGGAGCGCAAGCATGTCAGAAGTGTTCTGAGATAAGCGGATGGCCAATCGGGTCTCATAGCACATGCAAATTGTCATCGACTTCATTGAAGCTCTGCGGGATCCCTAAGGAGAGCGACGTCAGCATCTCCCCCGGTACCGTCAGTTCCGATTCCTCTGTAGAACACGGGAGTGGTTTCCTCCGGCCATGGTCGACCGGGCTCTGGCGACCCTAACCCTTCGCCTGCGTCCCGGGTTTATCGCGCCTCTGGCGGTTTGGGGGGAGGAATTCAAGGCGGGAGGAGCTTGTCATGAAATCTACGCTTCCATTCCCCGGAGGTCCTCTGCGGTTCCAGATTACGCGGAGATGCGTGCTCCGGTTCAATATCAGCTCTCTTTGGAATAAACTCGCGAGAAATAAGTGTCCCGAGAAACAAGTGACTGTCCGTATTCCCCCCCCCATTCCCCGTGGGGTCCGAAACCATGTGCGAGTCCCGATAGGCGTTTGTAGTGTTCATCTCTTACGGGCGACGACTCTAGTTGCCGCGGAGGAATAGTCTCCACTTTTCCTGGCCGCTCGCTCCTGTCATCGAGTGGAGCGTTCAACCTTCCGATCGCCCCCCCATTCCAGACTCTTTCACTCACTTGACGAAAGACGTTGTCTCAATCGACGGTTCGCAGTCTGCACACTGTCTATTCCCATCAGAACATCCTGGTCGGGTGGACCGGAGAGCACGAATTGTGAAACCCTATTATATCTGCGAAGTTGAGCGACTAGAGCGAGTCTATCGTCGTGGACAAGAGAAGAGGACTGACGATGACAAGGCACAGTTTTTTAATCATCTCGCTCATCCGCAGATTCTTCCGAGTTGCGACGCTCTAACGAGCCTGCATCCTCTGACAGGAACTGGTAGACAATAATTATCCCGGAATCCATGTCTTCTTTTTGATCCCATGATTCTTCCGCACTTGAACAGCTTCTTCGAATATGCCCCTCATGCATGATTTTCGCCGTCGGCTCTTGCTGATACCGGTCCTGATCGAGCCGGGCATTGATTTTTCTGACGTAGAACTACGTCCTTATGGACGCTGTCCAGAAAAATGTGAAGGATCTTGTATGGTTATGGTTATGGTTTATTGTGATCCAGATTGAGGTGTACATCCGTTTGTTTGTATATACACAGTCAATCAGCCTTTCATATCAGGCGCGAAATTCAGCAGATCGTTGTTTGTCCCAATCCTCCAGGATTCTTTTTGTCCTTCTTACTTCGGTTGCATTGTTTGCTCCTTCGTGGAGTCCGAGACGGCACAGGAGTTCTTCCCCCGTGTAATAGATGTCGTTGCATTCGAAGATGACGTGTTCCATCGTCTCTTCGTAGATGCCACACCTGGGACAGGTTTTGTCGGTTCCGGGGTACATCTTGTGGGCTCTGGTTGGCAGCATGTTGGCTCTGGCCAGAGCCAGGAGGGCGCTCCCCTTACTATTATCGTAAGTGAAGCTAGTTACACCTCGGGTTTTCTTTCCCTTGGCGTAAGTAGTGAGGCTCGTCTTGAGGAGCATGTTGTCTCTCCACATCGCCTCTTGGGTCTCTCGTATCCTTTCTTTGATCTTTTTGTTGAAGATATTCGAGAGCGGACGTCCTTCTTGATCGAATTGGAGTCTGTATGTCTGAGCATTCGTATTTTGCTCTAAGTCGTTCGGTCTCCTGGTACGCCTTGGTTTCCTTCTGAGTGAGCTCCATCATTCTTAAGATCGCTTTCGGCCATCTATTTTCAGGCATTGATCTCACTCTTTCGAAGTATCTTATTTGCTTTGGGCATCCCTTGCTTCAAAGGATGACCATCCGAGTTCGCCTTCGACGAACTCGTTCGATACTTTCGAGCCTGGAATCCCTAGTGCCCATTTTCCGGCTTTCCGCTGGGCTCTATCCAGGGTGTCCCTCAAATTTGCGCTCCTCACCAAGACCGAGTTGGCGTAGGTGAGTTTCGGGACGGCGGTTGCTTTCCACTGCACTCTAGAGATCTCAAATCTGTTGAAACCCCAGAGAGACGTAGCATGCATTGCATGTAAGGCGGAAGTGGCCCCTTTCATCCAGGCTTCCTCTTGTGCATTGAGGTAATTTCTGGAGTCGGATAGGGTTACCCCAAGGTACTTATAGTTTTTAGCAACTGGGATAACTTGACCTTGTATGGTCAATGTTTTGTAACGGATGCACGAATGGTCTCGGAGAGTTTCTAAATCGCGGAAGGCGTTTTAGGCGACATCTGGCAAGGGAAAACTGTCAGGGAGGCTATTGAACTTCCCGCAACCACGTCTTTGAAGAACTACTTCTGGAACCTTTGGATCACCTCAGTTATTCAGGATCATTGAACATCGGAACCAAACGTGGTGCGTGATGATGGATTGTGGTATTCAACGGTGTCGCAGCAAACGGTCGTACGCCACTGAGCTGACGATCGTGGTAAGAGAGCGACGAGCACATATCGGGGTATCGGTATCAGCACGTCGTCTCCCACGCAACCGTGAAGACGAGTCGAATTGTCGGCGCCCGACACATGTCGCGTACACCCGCATACCCCCCGCCGCGTAGCCTGCTCACAGCCGATCTGAATCATTCAGATGATGAAAACCATATAGACAGGATCCGGCTTCGGAACCGATTCGGATGCTCTAGGCCGGAAAGCTGAAGATTCTTGATTCGCTGAATGAGGGCTCGGGACTCACATCCGGATTTGAACCTTATTGCGATACGACTTCATCGATTAATTCACGGCTTCGCTCGAAAGCAGCCGGACTTGATCGTCAGGATCGGGACTTCATAAGAATAGAAACACATCGTTGAGGATCCAGGATTCGCATGCGGGATCGAACTTCATCGGTTTCATAAGACTTCGTCCGAACATTATGATTGATTTTTTTTTCCGAAAATCCAATGTCACGTCTTTACTAATGGCCTGGAGCCTGGAATCTAGGCGGCGAAGCCTCTCTTGTGAACATATACATATATTCGGGAATTCCAAGCGGAATCCCCATTCCTGAAAAAAAGAAGCGAATGACCCAAAGACTTCCCTGAATTTTCCCGGCGCGTACACATCTATGAACGTCGGGAGCGTTTTAGCTGACTTGCCGCTAGCAGCGTGCTGTGACCTAGTCCGAGAACAGAATATTTTCTCCCGAGTCCGAAACCCCATGACGACTCCTTCGATTTGGTTCGTCTCCTTAGACTAGTGGAGCGGCATCTGCCCATAGCTCATCGATGTACCATCATGGCTGCTCGGAATGAGATCGTGAATCTCAATGGCTTCCTTCGGGTGCATTCGTACTCGATCCAATGTGCGTATGATATATGCTCAAAAGTTCGAAATTGCTGTTGCATCGTAAGAAGACAAACTTGCGACGCTGCTACCGCTGCCGTATCGCCGACTGAATTCGGGGAATCCAGTCGCGTGAACACCCATCGGCGACATGATGCTTCATATCTTGCTGGTTGTGACTCCACTAGGCCTCAATGCGCGTTTTTTACTCCGCACGTGAGTTCCGTCCGTCGTTCGCTCTTTGTTCGACCACATTCCGAAGCGACAGACCCACTATCGCTGTATCTGTTGCGCGATTCTCCGAGAAACTTCACGTACTCATGAAGCCTCGCAACGTTCAATGAGGACGGAGAACATAATATAAAATCTCCTCTCGGAAAGGTCGAGCAATAGGCAAACGGAGGGACGCTTGCAGGAGAGCGAACAACAAAGGCAACAAAGAAATAGAGTCACCTACAGAGGCAGGAACAAACAAGAGCCTATGTTTCCGGCGCTGTGAATTCGAAACAGTTTTCGACCTATCGGAGAATAAAGGCCGCAGTTGACTTCTCCCAAGTCCGGTGGGGGTGAAAGAAACACCAATTCGCAGTCGAGTGCTCAATCCGAAGCGAACGTCGAGCCGACCATTCCATTGAGCTGAAGGTCATAGAATGGGGAGCGAGCCTTGTGCGATAGTTTCCCGCCTCCGTTGCCCTGCGTGGATCGAGAGGAAGCAAGAAAAGCCACAGGGGCGCCGTCGGACATTGAATGGTCGCATTCTGAGACTCTCGGCAAGCAGTCATTAGCACGCCGAAATTGCACATCCGCTGCTTGATATATCGGACAGAGCAACTCATTCGAGGAATACTGCGAAGCCGGCCGTCCGACTAACTCGTGCCTGCTCCGCTCTCCCGATGACTAAACGATTCCGCGCATTACGAAACTCCGATACGACGAGCCCTGCAGTGTTGCAAGAACAAGGAGCAAGAACGAGCAAATGAATCCCAGGGGGGTGGAAATCGGACAACAGTTACGAATCTTCCGCTTCACGCACGATGAGCTCCGGTGGACGTTTTAGGTTTTTCCGCGAGCGGTCGCTGAAATGGACGAGCGAAGGAGGCAGTACAGGAACAAGCAGAGTACAGCGCGCATACGGTGCCGTCATTTCTAATTCGTCTTGCTTTGGGAAATTATCATCGGAGTCACGGAGCGCGTCGGCCGCCAGCGTGACTCGGAAGAGATAGCTCAACGAGAGGGAAAACTCGACCGACGAGCCGTCGACTTACTCAGACTCGTGGGTCGTATTCATCCCGGTCGAGAAGTCTTCGTTCGAGTCGTCTCAGAAGAGATAAGGCGCTCGACGCTTGATCCATCGGAACGCTTTACAAGTTACCAGTTCCGTGGGTTGAATAAGGCCGACTCATTGATTCGAGCCGATCAGATCGCACGACGACAACGACGCAACGCCGTCGGGATCTGCACTCTGCCCTCCAGGACGCTCGTCATCGGGAAGGTCGCAGAGAAGATTTCGCCTCTGCGGATATGCAGCCTTTTTTCTGGCATTCTTCGGTCGCGACGCTTTTTCAGCCCCGTCTGTACCGAGCTCGCCGGAAACTCGGTCGCTTCTTGCATTTTAGTTTCTGCTTGCTTTCACCGAAGTAGCTCGCCGTCGAGGAATATTCTCGCTCGCGACGCTTCCAATCTCCGTAAACTCAATCAAAATTTGGGAGGTGGCTGAATAAAACGTAGATCAACAATTCGAGTTCTCCGGCAGAGACGCAGCCCCGACGTCGTCGGCAAGCCATCCCGGTAGCGAGAGTGTCTCCGAAATAAGATTAGATGCAACATCCGCTATTCCTGGCGCCATTTCAGAAGGTCCCAACGACAGCTGCCTGGTCCTGATTGTCTTGATCCGTTGGCTGATGCAGCGAGGATAAGCTCGCTCGATGGGACGCGGCTCTCATTCATGATATCCGACGCTACGGCACAAACTCGTATTTTGACTCCTTCTTCCCGCCTTCGGATCAGATTATCCATTCCGGGCCCAGAAAAACCCGGGAAAATGTGATTGATGATGATCATCATTCTCGCTAATCCATCACTAGAGCTCGATAGATGGGGAAAACCCGGGATTCTTCGACCGCCGTTGCTCGACGCTACCCGATCTGTGCCGCATGCGCTGCCCGTACCCTTGCCAATGCGAAATTGATCGTTCGCGATTTTTATGGACACTACAAGGGAGAGATCAAGTCTCTGAGCGGCTATCCTTCCCCGCCGATAGGAACGTCCCCGGTTTTCCAGGTTGGTTCATCCGTGCGGACGTATAGTGACCGTCCAGGGAGAGGAGAGAGAGACTTCTAGATATCTACCGCAGAGCAGCCTCAGCGAGCCCGCGGCGGAACCCGAGTCGAGCCACGGCCGGCGACTCGCGTCGATCGATGAGGGAAACGGAGCACTTTAGCTCCCTGAACGTTACAGCCCCACCGAGACCATCCTATTGAAATATTTTATGACGACTCCTTAGCGGTTCGCCGACGATAAGAACCGCTACCACCGCATCGCTCGCTGCAGGAATCGATGATTCCGAAAATCGTATATTGTTCCCCTCGCTCGGATCATGGGAGAATAACGAGTTCGTCGATGCCTGGCTCCTTCGATATCCAGCTGATTCTAGAAATTTTCCGCGAATTCGTCCATGATTATCTTCTCAAGCTTTCCCGGTTAGTCGAACTCGAAGTACAGAGAGTGCCAATCGAGATATCGCCGTAGAACTCGCGAGAGAGCCTCTTCACCGAGAGCTTCCGATTCTGGGTTTTTCCTCTTTCAGAGCAGTTCACTTAAGCTCCATGTTCCTCTGGAAGTGAAGGACTGAGCCAGATGAATAGACCTGGTTCCATAAATCAACATCCTGCAGCACGGCAGTCGGAACAGAGGACGAGACATGGAGTCAACCAACGCGTTCGAGCCACGGACGTCCGACGGTATGACGTTTGCGAGAGTCCGCAACGCTTTCCCGGTTTTCGCTCAACGGGAACTTACGGATGGGAATCGAATCGAAACTACGTGACCAGGGATCCGCAGAGCGAGCGTAGGAATCGACGATCGGCGCATCGTGAATATTATTACTTGTTCAGAGTACGGCACGAACGAAGAATCCGTTTGTATTATACTTGGACTCGAAGACGGTTTTTTTCCCTGAATCTCTGCATACTTTGGAAGCAGCGCCGGTTTCCCGGGAGCAGAGACAGACTCGAGGTCAAAATGGGACGATTGTGCTCATATGATACGTTCTTGCCAGGAAGCGATCCTCCTCCGCTGGAAAAACTTCTGTTTCTGTAAAGCAAGCAATCCCTCAAAGGAGTTTCACCGAACACGGGGGTGAGTGCGTTTTCACTCAAACACATCAAGTTTCTGTCTCAACTCTGCCTCGAAAGTTTTCCGCAGGTGAACTTTGAGATGCGACAGAAAATACGAGCTACGAAGATAACCTTCGAACCACCAGACGCTCCATGAGTGAACGGAGCGAGTATGGTCTGCGCGTCAGGTGATGGATAGAAAACTAAGATAGAGCTACGGCCCTCGGAGGCTGTTGCAGCGCTTGGCAGGCTTGTCGGGCCCCAGAGAAATGTTTATCATCTCCGATTCAACGAGCAGTGCGCACAAGCCTATTCGGACGAAGCTCCCGTAACAAAGTGATGGAGGTTGTCTAAGCTAAGAGGCTTCAATTCCGAGGATGGGAATTTCTTGCCATATTTCTGACCGACGCCGTCCGAGACCTTCAATCGGATTGAATCGTCCTCATTCAGAGGAGCAATTGCAGCGGCTGCATTCGACTCCCCGATCTGCGAGGTCGTCCCGCTCGGGAAGAAGTTCGCAGGGAGAATGTTCCCGTGACGAGTTTGAGCTGCATTTCGGGCTCGCTGTAGAGAGTTGATTTATAGAGAGAGAGTCGACTAAAATTGCAGATCTTCGGGAAACCTAATTCCGTCGGTAGCTTGTGAGGACGACCGTACGCTCTTGAGATTCAGGCGTCAGCGTCGATTTTCCGAAGTCTCGATTGCGAATCCGGTGCCGCTCATCGCCTGCATACTCAATCTAATTTGTCATCCGGATACACTTGTTTCGATGCGGAACAACATCACTTACATGTCAGAAATCGCTCGTCGGACTATTCGGCGGAATTGACGGTATCGACAACGAGTCGGACCCCATCGGGGCTGAGCGAATACGAGCCCCCCCCCCCCTGCTCAGGGCTGTTTGGCTCTTCCGATTGGAAGCACAAAGATTAATTGCTCCGAGCGGCAAGACACTGAAAAGCGTCAAGGCAACTCTCACAACATCCTGAGACCTATCCAGTTCCTCTCGAAATATTCGGGGAACTTTGGGAACGGCGGAGAATCGCAGCCCTACGCGGGACCTCGAGCCGGAACTTCCGGTCTGCGCGCCAGGATCGCCTCGAAGGCGTCAAAGATTGGCCGTTCTCCGACGTTCGCCGCGACCAAGTTGGCTTGTATCTCGTAGTTTCGAGTGTCCGTAGAAGGCGGGGGCACGGCGGGCGGGGCGAGCGAGCTTGAATGGAATTCCGTCGAAGTGGCCGAAAAGGAACCGCAGCGGCGCTCTGGAGGAAGGTCCGAAGATGAGAGAGCACTGTCTTGTCCTGGAGGAGAGCGAGAACATCAAGAGAAAGCTAAAGGCGGAGAGTCTCAGCAGGAAGATTCCTTTCCGGTCTGACTGTGACAGCCTCCTTCTCTGGCGGAGCAGAAAATCTTTTCACTCTTCCTCATGTTGTCGTCTTTCTCTATTTTCCTCGTTCATACCGGGACTCTCAGCGCGACGTAGGAACGAGTCGCTGCACTCTGGTCGGGCACCTGGAGAAACATATCATATCGCATCGATAGGGCTGCCATCGCATTCCTGAGAGGCGGCACCGATCGAAAGGTGTTTGGGAGGTTTTTCCCGCGACCGATGCAGGGAACCCGAAGAGAACGCAGCAGACCGTCGACGTCTCCCCGTCTAGACCACTGAGCCCTATATCGTCCCTATAGCAATCACTCCTCCTTCATGGCATTCAGATATGAATTCTATTGAATCAAATGTTCCCGTCGAGGAAAGCAAAGAGGATATCGACCATGCCAGCTCTCCTCGCGAGGATCTGTCAGCCTGAGACAGAAGATGAAATATTCTTCCGGAAAAAATACAGCTTCTGGTGTCGTTCATCGTGGAGATCAGCTCTGTCTGCGAGGCTGTTCCGCTGGGTGAGCGGCATGACAAAATTGGAGCGAAACCAACCAGCGCGATAACTGACTCACTGAGCGAGTTTTTGCCAGAGACGCAGCCGTCAACATCTGCACACGGGCTGCCAGCTGCGAGGCCTCGGACTAGCGAGGGAACTCTCGCTCACCCCCAAAGTGGCGCGAAGGATGAGCAGGCGGGAAAGCGAGATGGAAAACAAAGAGTGAAAAGAGTCTTATCTCATACGCAACACCAGCTCAGTGTTTTTTTTACGAGTCAAAAGTAACAGTTTCCACAACAATGCGTTCGCTGAGATCGCCACGACGGCGGGACGCATTCAACCGCTCCGTGGATTTTTCGAAATTCCGGTCTTTTCCGCCGATCAGACTCATGGTCTTCGCGCTCATCAGATTTTCGCTGGGGACATTTGAATGATATTGTTTCCGAAGCGAATCCATGGGCCGTCCAGAGCTCGGGAGAGATTCTCCCAAAAATAGCGACAAAATCATCGTCGGGAGGGGGAAAGTCGGGTCTACCTAATTCTTTCGATCGATTATCCCATCGTGGGAATGTCTTCAATCTACCCGGGACAGAGAGGTGTTGGCAATTCGTGATTGCTCAATGACCCGGAGTGACCTCAGGTTTTCAGGAGATCATAGAGCAGAACGTTCCCCGTGGAGAAGAGCAGCCATGACCAGTCGTCGTCGCGTATGGCGGCCTCGGGATCTCGAATCCGTTCATCATTAAGTGACGAAGAAAAAGAACCGTGCGCTCCTGCTGCAGGTCGATCAGGCTTTCGGCGATCATCGCGGAAATAGGAATTCCGAGCGCCTCATCGAATGTTATGGGTCGTGCCGCATGGATAGATCTGCAGTGACGACTTACTATAAAAATCGTGGGATCTTTGAAGAGATCACACACTTCGTCACGGAATTCCGGACTCGAGCAAGGCGCTAGGATTCGTACCGAGATTCCAGTCTCATAAAATTGGGGCGGTATACTGTTTTCCCCGGAATCACACCCAAATCCTCGAGAGAATTCGTCGGAAAAAGGGTCATTGTCCACCTCTGGAAAGGGGACATATATCCGATCCTCTGCTGGAAAGGGCTCACACAACATCCGATCCCAGCGGGACAAAAATCATTGTAGTCCGAACAAACCGCTGCTGTCCCGACCAGAGGACTTACGCCGTGCCGATCCTCTCTACCGGGGCAGTGGAGAATGCAAAACTGCTCCCGTATGGTTTCCTAGTCCGACGGTCGATCGGATGGTTGGTCAAAAAGAAAACTGGCCACGTGCGACTCTCATGGCGCATGCACGAAGCGAATCGCTTCCCACAGAAGACGAAAGCATTCGGCTGGCGACGACAGCAGATGCTGTGCAGACCATCGTAAGTAACTACTGGTGCTCATGACATTTCCTGCCACGATCAGCCTTTATTAGCGTGCTCCAATCGTCAGGCCCCTGTTCCTCACTGCTGTTCCCGGATCCTGTGCATACACTTGCCTCCTTCTCTTTTTTTTGCTCGGCTCTTCGTCTCCTCGCTCGCCCTCCAGCCAGAAAGACCGCTTTATAGACCCAGTATTGAACGAGTTCGTGCGATGCCATGACGACATTGATAATGCATTCAATTGGCCGACTGGGACCCAGTTGACTTTTTCGTTGTACTTCCAATCCACAGTATGGCGGAAGAGTTTACGATCCATCGTTTCTGTCGATCCAGGCGTTAACATCGGCCATAAGAATAGAATGGGAAGCCAAAGGCCAGTTACGCGGACCGGCCTGCTAGGCTGGCTGGCTGCCTGCTTGCCGGCTCGCTGAAGCGTCTCCGTTTATGGGCTCTGATCATGATGACTTTGAGCGAACGAGACGAACGAGCGGGACGGAAGAATGATCCGCGTCCTGATGATTTCCAACAAGAGGAAAAAAAGCTTTTCCTCCCCCTTGCAGCCGGCTGTACGTGAACACCGGAGTCTCCGTTCGTATCAGCGGGTGAACGAGTGTTGCCAAGAAAGTGTGACCGACCGACCGGGCGACCAGGCAGTCAGGTGGCCGCTGCTGCTACGCACCTCGACTCGTTTGCATTCCCGCGCTGCGACACACTCAGAAGAAATTCTTCTCATCCGCTGATCGCCGTCCGTGGCGTCGCAAAGTGATTGCGCCGCTGCCGTCGCTCTCTGGGTCATTATTTTCTCTTACGGAAGGGATTTCCCGCTCTCTTTTCTCTTCTTGATGAACCCGACAACTCAGGCCCGAGAGAGTCTCCGTTCAGAACATCCTGGGTATTCAGAGTGGACACACAGTTTCTCGGTTCTTCAATGGGAGCTCGGTATTCGGTGGGAAAAAGGGGGGGGGCGGATTGTCCCGGGGAGTAATTCGTCTTCTTCAAAACGACTGCAACAGGCAGAGTGGACGGCGCGGCGAAGCTGTAGTTCACTCTTTGGAGAATCGGCAGAGCTCTTGCGATGGCACAGTTTTTCGCCATGACCTCGATCAGTTCAATTTCCTTTAATCGTCCCGGCTCTGTCATGGAGACCGAGATCAAAGCTCCATACGGAGTCGGATCCTCGACGGCTTTGATCGGAGGAATCAGTGCATTTGACTGTTTGATCGCCAGAGTATTCAAATCATCAGAGAAAAAAATTATTGACGCAACTCCCCGCGTTGAAAAAGGTTTTTTCCTCGGAGCTCGGCCAATCCTTGTAGAGCAGCTCCATATCGTGGAGCACACCAAATCTAATCGTGAGCCGACCGTGGTCGTAACTCGCTCCCGGCCCGATTATCGAGCCCTCGCGAAATCCTGGCGCGCCTCACTCTGAGGTCGTGCCAGAGCCTCGCGCGTAATCTCCGCTGTAAACAATCGCTCCCCTCCGGAGGAACTTTTCTCGCGAGAGAATTTCGTTTGTTCTCAAGTTCGGAGGTCATTATGGGGATAAGAAAAAATAAGTGGTCGAGACCCTCCTCATTAGCAAGGCTCCTTCGATCGAATCAGCTCTCGTTACTCAATCAGCTTTCCAGAGATTCTCCCCATCGGATAATCGCCGGCTGACGCTTTGAGCACAGCGAGTTCGTCGGGAGCTATCGCATTAGCGGCAGCGACGATAAAGCTTTGGCGTCTTCTTTCCCGCGGTAGACGTCGGACGTAGATGTAAGCCCGGGTTACTGAAGGGTCGCCTTCAGACAAACCGATCCATGTGTATGTCTCAATCTCGCTAATGGTTTCACCCACCGTACTCCCTTAAAAAAATCTGCGGACTCTGGGAGAGCATCCGAAGGAACTACACTGAGAGCTGCGGGGATGAGGGAAGGTCTCTGTGGCGCCGGGAACTCCCGGAAGACAGAAGCATTGACGTCGGGACTCGCGAAGGGATTCAGTCTTTTTTTACGGGATCGCATTCTGTCTCATCAGGAGTAGGCTACATTCCATGCCGCATTTGTTGTAGCGAACAACGATTTGGAGAGCCGAGATCGCCCGGTGGGACAAAACCCCGATGGCGACAGGAAATGGATACGCTCCGCATGGATGCAGCAGCGGCGGCGTATCGATTTCGCGGCGCGGCGTTTGGAAACGATCAGCGCTCAGCCTCTGTGCGTCCCACCGCGCGCGGATGAGCGGCTGGAAGCTTCGAGAGGTGGCTTCAAGGGTGACTTTTTGCGTCAGAAGACTCTGCTGCGGCGGCCGCTGTCCCCAGTGCATGGCTGGATTTTTATGACGTCGAATGGAACGCATGCGAGCAAACGAGCAGACAAGCCAGTCGGGGCTTTCATTAACTCGCATCAGACACAGACAACTTGTTTCTCGGCCGGTTTTTATCGAACAACCGTCGAACGCGCGACTACCATACTCGCTCCGCTGACCGATCTCGCAGCGTATTGTCAATATATGGAACCTTCTGTTTCCATCTATCATCGCAGAAGTCGTACCCGAATCGACCGACTCAACACTGTTCGAGCGGCAGCGCACCGTATGTCGACGATGGCATCACTGCGCGGGCAGATCTCTCATTGCTCGATCCCCTTTTTTTCGCCGCTGGATCTTCCAAAATTCCCATGCCGAAAAGGATCGACCGGCGACGTGCGAGCGCCCAGAGCGTTCGCGTTCAGGCCCGACGTAGCGAAAAACCGCTGGAGTCCTCCCGAGCTCCAGGGTCATCACGCCCGTCGTGCACGCAACTTTCTCGGAGCTCAGACGAATCGACTCCGTCTTCCATTCCCGACAAGCCGATTCGACAGATTTTGAGAGCCTGAAAACCAGCGGTCGGCATGAGGTATATACAAGACACGAAACGTTTTCGTGATGAGGATGTCGGTGCAGCTGAAGTTACGAGGATCCTGAGGCTCCAGATGTCGCCTTGCCTTCCCGATGGAGGGGTTGCAGAAGTTTTATTCATGCTCGGCGGACGACTGGCTCTGAACGCACGATTCCATATTCGGAGTACGGCGTAGAGAAATCTCGGCCCGCGACATCTCACAAACTCTGGAGAGCCGGTGATAACTTTGAAGGCGAGCTGCGCAACGGTCGCGGTCCTTCTACACGTCATCAGCACTTTGTTGATAGCTGGTAACTGTTTTCTTTCGCGAGCAGGAAGCGCCCACTCGCTGCGGCTGCTGCTGTTGCCATTTAGATGATTGGCGTCCGTAGGCCGGGCTCGGATCTTTCCGCGGTGGCACGGCATTCCTCTACCGTTATCTGCTCCGCTTACGGTCTACGACCATTATGAACATTATGCAGGCGGACGGTTCTTTCTGCTTTTTTTGTTGACTCTAGGCGAAGCAAGCTCGGGAGCTGAATATCGCTCACGATCAAGCCTAATTGGCGTCATTCCGACCCAAGACTCCGTGCCGATTATTCCCGACTCTACCCTACGAGCTCGCTAATAAACACATGCGATGAAATCCCTTGGAGGAGGCGTCGCGCGTCTACTTCAGACTTCCTTGCGCATAAGTCGCCACTCCCTGCGGACGATGGGGTCTCGACAAGAACGTCCATCGCGATCCGACGAGGACCCTCATAGCGGGGCGTATCGTATTCTGATACGATGGATTCCGTTATTCGGCTCCGCGAAATATGTCACCTGATCGGAGCCAGGTCGCGTCGACAGCGGAGGGCAGCAGAGGTAGGGACTTTAATCTTCGACCGACACTTATTCCGGGGGATCCGCCTCTCAATAAACTCTTGAATATAAGGAGATTCAGGTACAGGAAATTAAAATGGCCCTCCCCTCCGTCATCACAGTCTTCAGGGCCCCGCGCTCGGAGGACCGTTTACTCTAGGAGAATATCCGAAGGTCGTCGACAGCGGGAGGAGCTAAATCAGCCGAGGAGCAGAGACCCCCCTACCCGGATGGATTTCTGTTTGCGCCGCGTTTCCGCTCGTCGAGCTGTTCAATTTCTCGACTAGCCCAAGAAAAGAGAACATTGCCTCCGACTTCCGTATGAACACTTTATTTAACATCTTCGAGAAACTCGAGGAAATGTACACTCAACCCCTACGGGGGCTTCATTCTCAGAAAAATATATATCGAATCTCTGCGTTTTCACCGTCGAAATCTTGCGTTGAGTTCGTTGAGGTCGAGGAGCGAGAGCTCCGACCGCTTGCGCTCCCAGGTATCCTTGAGAGCCTCCGAGCCGTGTCCCGGCTGCTCCTCATACCATCTTCGATCCGTCCCTTGCTTATTTACAACATGACCGAATTAGGGCTAAATCACCTGGAATAATTTGAATGAGGAATGGTCAGTTCGAATCGGAAACGATGCGATGCTCCGAATGACAAGCAGCTGGTTCCTTGCCCAGCGGGAAGCCTCTGGAGAAGCAGGGGGTCGATCGATCACTATATATGTACCATTGTCTCGCAACAATCATCTACTACGGTTCTGCAGTCGTGCGTGTTCCCCATAAGCAGCAACGACGGGTGGAAGAGCACGTGCCTTTATGCAGAGTGGTCTACGTCACAGTTCAATACCCAGCCGTACGATCTAATCCTCTCGAGAATTCAAGATCCCCGTCTGCGATGGCATGGGGCAAGGTACGGCGAAGAAAAGTTCCTTAACATCACCCTCGACCTGCCGTACGTCTGCATCGCCCCAGTGTATAATAATCAGTTCTCATAGTGACGTGCGCCCGGTTGCCGCCTCTTTCCTCACGAGCACTCCCATCGACCGCGTCACCTTGGTCGGATTCCATTCCAAGAGCGAGTCACGGATATAGATCTGCTTCTAATCGCTGTCCCTTGACGAAGGTGGCATATTGATTGACGCAGACATCAATCGAAATAGATAAAACCCATTCCTAATAATCGGCACAGTCGTTCCATATTCATGATGAGGCCTATTAATGCAGAGCTCAGGCATCAGAGATCATTCGTGCTGACTCTACCGCATGGAGATCTTTCCATCCAGATCCGAATCTCAAACCGGAATCCTCCGAAGAACGTATTCCTCCAATACAAGGCCCGATCTAAAACGAGCTCCAGCTTTTTTCGAGCAAAATTCAAAATATCTGTCTTCTGTCCTTTGACGTCCTCGAGTATTCAGTCGACCACGTCATCGGCTCCAATTCCATCCCGCTGCCGGTGACAGCGGAGCTTCGATCGAGTCGAATCTCTCTGTCGTCGGATCTCTTCGACGTAGTTGGTTTATTCCTCTCATTATCGGCAGGTACGAATGATCCGGAGATCAGCTTGATCTCGATCGTCGAGATTCGATAGGAGTCAGAACATTTCCGAACGAGTGAGTAACTTTGATTTGAGGCGGGATTTTCTCATCAGTAAGTGCGGGGTGGAGTCACAACACCACCGTTGGCTGCCGAGGCGGCAGATTGAGATGCAGATTCAGGGAGGAGTGACGGTCGGTTTACGTTGCTTTTTAATCGCCACCACTCGCGCCATCAGCGGGGGTTGAACCGCGAGTTTTGGATTGTGCGCGTGTTATTACATACATTACTCTTTATGGCTCTCGTGATCGCTGATTCGCTCCTCGCGACAATGCCCCGTAAACTCCCCGATTATCATACTCGCTTACAGCATCGAGACAAGCGTAAGTTCTCGCAAGATACACGAGGAGATCCTGAGCCCATGAACGAGGCCTGTAACTCCCTTCCGCGTCGGAGCGCACAGCCATAACGCGCAGGAGCAACACGCTTTTCTTCTATGATATCGAAGTACACGCTCCGCAACACGCTTCGCGAGTCAGAACCGGTGGTCACGGAGACGTAAGTTTTATACCGCACTTGATTCATTCATGGCCAGGAATAAAATCTGTTCCACATTCCAGAGCCGACCGATACGGAGATGCCATCGTGGCAAGCTACTCGTGCGCGATCCCCTGACATTACGGGCATCCTTTACGGAATAAAGTAATCGCCCGCAAACTGATTCGAAAGGGGTCTCTCGTTCCAGGAATACGGTAAGCCGAGATCGAAGGGAGCTAGGGATCATTCTGAAAATCATTATGCAAATCCAGGCTGCCGGATACTCAATTAGCCGGAGCCACCGACGATGTCAGTGAGCTCGGAGCTTGAGTTCAATCGCACTATTGAGTCTATGAACTCGTCGCATCGGAGGCATGGGAAACTAGAGCTCGGAACATCTTGACTCGCGGCTAGTACAATCGACGACACAGCCGAGACGAAGCCAATTCATATCGATGGAAGGGAAAGGGGAGTAAGCACTGCTCTAATATCGGACATCGACATCTGAGGTTCTGGGCTCCGACTTCTCGCATACACATATCATACATATATAGGGGGAGCCACACACATTGGGGACGTCAACTGCGGTCGCCCGTGCAGATCCTCACGAGTTTCTGAGCAGAACACTTCCGGACACGCTCCCAGAGTATTATCAGGGAATCGCCAGGAACTTACATAAGGTTGGTGGCTTGTCGGAGACGCATCCAACACACCATTCGCAATTGCAGATGTTCGAGTTCCGCCGACTGGAAGCTGTAATTGTTGTTGCTGCTGCTGCTGTACTTGTTGAGGTCTTCTCGGCAGCGTGACCATGTGGTGTTGAAAGATAGACGGAGATTCGGAAGATTTTTGGCGTTGAGCAATATCCCACGATCCACGTTTGAGACTCGAGTAGTCTAGGTAAGTGACATCGTTCAAGATTTTTGACCCGAAATCCGACTGCGGGGTGTACATGTGTGCACTTGCTGTATCGACCACCCCGATTGATTGGATAAAGCTGCTCTCCAACGCTCCGAGCGTCGAACACGAAGGGCTCGTGAGCTTGAGAGTTTCTGGAAAACGATGGGAATCGATGAAAACGTCAAGTCTTTCTGAGAATTTTTTTTCCATCTCCGGATCAGCGTGCGAACACGTACCCGGTATAATATCGGGTCCTCGTGAGTCGTCTTCGTCATCGATAAAATTCTTGAGATCAGTAACTGTAGGACTGTTCCTCTTCTCGATGTCTCTCAGCGGAAATACGGATTCGTCGTCGTCGATAGAAAATCCCAGATCATTGACTGAAACCAAAATGACCGTAATCAATTTGCCGTTCCGGATCCTCTTCGGCGCCCCTTCTTGCTCTTCTCTGATGCGTCTCAGCGGCGGGAAGAGCGGGATGGACGCTTACGAGGAAAAGCTAGGAGAACATATCGGTGCAACCGGATTTTGTGAAAGTGTCTATTCCGCTGGTTTAAGGCGCTGCATCGGTCTGTATCTGTCGATACTTCGACTCTATCCGTAATACGGAAGAAACTCACGCTTTTTCTTGTGTCCGCGATGATTTCCGGCCAAGTGATTCGCGCGAATCGCTTTGAGCGCGACCGCAACCACGAGAATCGTCGAGAGAATAATAGCGAGTATCGCTCCGGCGATGCCCAAAACAACAAAAGGGGACGGTTTAAAGCGACCGTCCAGATAACCAAATAAAAATCCGCCTTTCGACGATAAACTCAACGGCTTCGGGATCGTCGAAGCAACAAGAATCGTGGGTTGGCTTGTTCCCCTCTCGTTCGATGCATAAATCGTGCACACGTACGGTGTCGAGGGGGACAGACCCTTTGCTTGCAGACTTGGAGGGGCAATCGTCGTGCTGAGATTGGCGATTAGCACGCGATTTTGATTCGCGGAGTCGTGAACCTCCATATGAAACATCTGGCCTCCTTCGGAACCTCCGTCGTAGCCCTCAAGACACGAGATCGTTATGGATTCCTCAGTTTGATTGATGACACTGCAGTTGTGCACGGGGCCTGGTGGGCCCGCGGACGTCAGACTGAAGAGACAGGGCTCGGTTTGCATGCCCATAGGATTCCGACCCCAGCAAATGATGGTGCCGTAGTCATCCTCGGACTTTGGCACAATCGTCAGCCAGCTCTGCGTCCCCTCAGACTGGACGATGAAGCCGGAATCTCTCGTACCGGCGGCGTCGTCATCGAGGGAAATCGCGTTGCTGTTGCTGTTGCCGCCCCCGGTTTTCGAGCCGCCGGTCGGAGTCGGAATGTTTGTGATTTCTCCTTTCGAGTTACGGATGCGCCAGCGGAACGTGATGTCTGGTGGGTCCCCGTCGAGCTCGCAGCTGATTCTGACCGTTTCGTTCTTTGCCGCTCCGTACATTTGCCTCTGGCCGGGTTTGCACGTCGGTTCATCTGCAAGAAACGTCTTCAATCCCTTCCGATAGGAAACTACTCTGCTTTGTGCCCGACTCAGGAGCAGAACACCGAAAATGAGCAGCCACGACGAGATTTGCGCCGCCCCCGCTCGACAACGACGACTGTCGAAAGGAAAGCAGTAATTGGACCGAATGACACTCACATCTAACTCGCAACTGGAATGGAGGACTCTTCCCTTGACCTTCCGAGTTGGTTCCCGTACACACGTAGCGTCCTCGGTTAAGCCTAGAGTTGGGAAAGCTCCTCATTTAATCAAGGGATGATGGTCGTTCAATCTCCACTAAGTGATGTGATGAAGCGTTCGACGTAATCAAGTACACTGCGCTCCGGCGATCGTTGGTGAATTCCCGCCACGGTCTCGTCATGGAACTGCCTCGACCGAACCCACGGGCCCGAGCTTCCCGTACATCCCATTCAATCCCGTTCACAGACAACAAAAAAAATAAACCCTCTACCCACCTCGTGACTTTTTGTAGGACGAGCGACAACAAAAAAATAAACCCTCTACCCACCTCGTGACTTTTTGTAGGACGAGCGAATTCTCACTGATGACGACGCCTCTTTCGAGATCGGTTTTGAGCTCCTGGCCTTCGAAAGCCCATCCCATTTCAATTAATGGCGGGTTCGCTTTCACGTCACACTCCAGGAACACGTCATGTCCTTCGCGGATATGCGAGTGCCGCAGCTTCGTGCCCAATCGGACAGTGGGTTGAGGAACATCTGCGATTCCCGAAGGAGGAAGGAAAGAATACAACATTAGATCTTCCCGAATCCGGAGCCCCCGGAACGTGAACGAGTCCGTCAGGAATTCGGACTGCGAGAGCTGTTCTGCGCGGAAGGGGAGTTCGGAGGGACAACGGAGAAACACGAACCGGGCTTCAGACACGACCCCATCGCTCGATAGAGACTGCCATAGCGGCGGCGCACCACAGACCGCAGATTTGTTGAGGTTGCGGAAAAACGCAACGTAGAGTTGCTCTCGCCGTTTTTCTGATGGCCACTGCGTTGGGCACTAAGTATCCTCGCTCACGTCAGAGACTGGGCCGAGCCCGAACGATCTGAGCGAACGACCTCAGACGACTAGGCATTGTCCTCACACAAACCGTGCGTAATGGTGCACACTGTGTCATCCTCGCTATTTACTGACATGTCTCCACGCTCGTTGTTGCCATAAGGAGCGCTTCGCATAAGTCGCCCGCGCCTAATATTCGGCGTAGGACGAAGGACGGATGCGAACTTTTACTTCTTGAAGCCGTGGCGTCGCTCGTGCTAATAATACACAGGAACGCAACAATGCCAAATGAGGTGCTGGAGTGGGCGGCAATGAGCCACGCTGAGCACGAGCTCGGAGTGCGGAGGCGCGCGGAGTCAATCGCCGAAAGAGGGTTGTAAATGAGCATCGGCAGAGCAAGACAATGAAGGAATATTCCAAGCTATGGAAAATGCACGAGCGGGCAATAAAAACGGAAATCATGAACTCACAATGAACTTTGAGTTTGACGCCGTCGACGATGGCGTTCGAATCCGATCCTTTGGTGCCTCGCGTAGGCATCGCAGGATTGTCCGCTTTACATGTGAGCTGTTTGCCGTCGTCGTCGGGAGACGGCACGAATTCCAGCACTGAAGTGTGCCAGTCGTCACCAGTCAACTTGCTCGGGAGGGCCGGCAGCGGGGCCGACGAGCTGCTGTTCGAACTCACCACGATCGTGGTATTTGTCATTTTCTCGTCTCCTTTGAACCATTGGATCATCGCGGGCGGCCGCGAGCCGGCCGAAGAGCATTTGAAAACCGTCGTCATGCCTGCCAAGATGATTTCGGGACTCGGCGACGTGATCCACACGCGTTGGGGACGAACTGGAAAATATCGAGGGGAAATTTTGTATTTTTCTCCATCGGCGACCGTGTTCCCCATACCGACTGGTCGCACGTCTCCCAATCACGGGCTGGGGGTTTTCTTGACTCGGAAGGCGAGAATTTCGTCTCGAGATTAGTGGGCTTACAGTAGATGTCGAGAACCACCGACGACATCAGCGGTTGTGAAACATTGTTATTTGAGGCGACGCAGATTAACGCTGCCAGGAGATCATCCCGAGTGAGGCTTTGTAGGACCAACTCGCTCTCCACAAAACTCCCATGTTGAACGTTAGCTGCTGAAGACAGCAGCTTGAGCTCTGTGCCGAGCTGAGAGACTTGCGTCGGAACTGTCTCTTTGACGGTCGACGATGAGCCCCGGTACCACGTTACCACTGGAGGGGGCACTCCTGCAAATGGAAGAAAAAATAGGATGTCTCGTCCCGGGATAAAGTTCAGACACCTCGGTACCTGCTGACAAGACCAGCGGAGGGGGGAAAACTCATGATTCTGAGCTCCGGACCTTTTTATGCATGCGAGCAGGCCGGTGAGCATCGTTCTAACTCCTTACCTCCGTGGGCTTGACATTTCAGTACGAGTTTCTCGCCTTCAGTGAAGGGTCCGATCACTGCCTTGTCCGACAGAAACGTTCCCCGCTGGTCTACCACTGTCAACCGGGAAGGTGGAACTGGAATAAAACAAGAGAACAGGACTTCGTTTACATATTTCAAAGGAGTCGAGAAAAAGCCGACCGAGCAGCCTTCCTTCGGCGGGAGCGAAGTTCGCGAGCTGGCGCAGGAAAAAACTTTTCTTTCTACTCTTGTTCCAGGGCTCTTCCTCCAGAAGTTCACTCGAAAGCCTCAGAGAAACGGGAGAGTGATTAAGCTCAGCCCGGCGAGAATCAATTGGTTCCACAGTCTGCACTGCGGGACTGGGAGTCGCGCTTTCTCCGATTTCCACTCTTTTTCTTCCAGGGAAAGTTTCCGCCGGCTTCTCCCCGGAGCTCTTGACGCCGAAGTTTTTGGCACGACTCGCAGGCTGGTAGGTAGCTCTTGGGAAAGCTCGCGGAGAGAGCTCATATCGCACTGACCTCGCCGACCTCTCGAGGATTATTCCTTCTCTCGCTTTTCGAAGCCATCCTTATGTGTCAAAACTGGCATGAGTCAGCGAGATCGACAAGAGCCACTTCTAGCCCTCGCCCGATGACCAAGATACTCGATGATTGCGTGTGAGTACAGAGACACTACCGCTTGGAGGTCATCGCTTCAGATTCCCACAGGACCTCTGCGCTCGCGAATACGCCGCGGAACAGAAAAGCCGGTGCTGAGAGAATTTGAACGACTTCGAACTTTTCTCCAAGTAAATTTCCTCATCCGTCGACCGGGAACCGAGGAGATCATCGGCAGTCGGTATGCGTCTATGAGACGCATCCTCTATTCCATCTCCCAATCCGTCGTCGGTTCCGAGAGCGTCAGGTTTCGCAGCCCCAAACGAGAGGTTTCGCACATATTTCCAGATGATTATTCTTCATGGCGGGACCCACCAGCAATCACGCCTTTCGGGTCCCGGTCAGTATTCCGCGTCCGTCGAGAATCCGATCTCATAGCTCGGAGCAGTGTTGGCTTCCGGGAGGAGAGCGAGGGGTCTTATCAGTCTGCCCCCGTCTCACCGCACCGATCCGATGCGTTTTTCGAACCCGATCCAATCTTCTCACAATTTTCCTTCGCATTGATTCGTGTCTCTGTCGCCCTGCTTTTGCTGTCTGCCGAGTATTGATCCATCCGCCTGGGTGGACTTCGCACGCGGCGTCACGCCGGAGTTGACATCCACAAAGCCTCTTCCGCATGGTCTCTGAGATCTCTTGAATTTCCTCCACACAAAGAACTGCTTGGGCTTCGCTTTCGACTCGTTCTTTCGACAGATCCCCTACCCCGTTATCCCTCTCTTCCGGGATATTCCGAGAGCTTCCCGATGGGAGCCAAGGGTCGAACGGTTTCCAAGGGGAAAAATTCTCCCCGGAAGTAAAAACAATTTCCATTGGGTGGACCGCCAAATATCATTGGATCATCGGATAGTCTTGGACTCTCGAACGAATTCACGAAGACCCGGCACTCGTGGGAGCGAGCGATGCGTTGACTCTCCCGACTCGCCCGGGAGAGGATGAAGGGAAAAACAAACGAGAAAAGACAACGAGCAAACATCACAGTTGTAAATATTCCACCTACCGATAACCTTAAGCTGCACTTCGTAATTCCGCGTACGGGCACGTTTGAAGTCTACCCGACATCTGTATAGTGCCTCATCTTCTTTTTCGAGGTTTTTCAACTCCAGTAGCGAAGTGGCGGCGTTCGGCGTAACTTCTGTGTTCGTCGGTTTGCTTCTCGATGCGTTGTTCGGCCTCGCAATCGGTATCGTCCTCAGGTATGCCCGTTCGCTGAGCCAGTGAACCGGAGCATGATGAGCATTCCGCAGCGTTGTTTTGCGCGAATCCAACGAGTAGATCGGCGTTGTCGAATCATCCTTGTACCTGTACCAAGGAACACAATGTTCGCTCAATTCGATTTGATCTCGATCGAATGGACTCTTGCCGTTACGGTAACTTTTGATGATTCCCTTATCGTGGTGGGAGCGATGTACACGAATTTTTATTGGCTGAACATTGTGCAAGAATAATAATGGTCGAATAGGAGCAAGGAAGTTGGATACGACACCAGATACGTATATTTTTTTCCTCATGCGGCAGCCCGAATGACAAATGAACGGCTATAGAACGGCTCATTCAGGGCGAACGGTGGCTTACCACAACACAAGCGACACTTCGTCCTCCGTTGAGTTGGGTTGTATATTACAGGGAAGACCGACATGGCCGCCTTGGACGCCGCTTACCGTGACCCGGGGTTCTGGAAAAAAATGAAAGATCTCATTGCAACTCCGTCCGGACGAAAAATGCCTCTCTAAGCTGTCAAGGTGAAACGATACTCCGAGCATCACGCTTTTCGCACTTCTGGAGGGAGACCCCCTCCTCGAGGAGGATCGATGGTTTGCTCTTTCTTCACAGAATTTCGCCCAAATATCGCTTCGGCCAACTCTTCGCTCGCGGCGCACACCTGGAGCACAACAGTCGCTCCGGGCCGGGATCTCGTTACGGATTCGAGTTCCGTGAGGGTTGCCGACGACTCCGCATTCGGGGGGGGCGTACCGACAGCTTCGCGTTGCGGTCGGAATGGTCGTCAGAAAGGCCCCAGCTGCGTCTAGCCTTTCATTTTTAAGTGAACTTGAATAATAATAATAACAATAATGATAATGCTGTATTGTAGGAGAAGCGAGTGGAAGGCATATTTTTTCCCTCGGCTCTCTGTCTCCTTAATGCCTCAACTCTGACACACGCTGTCTGCCTCTGGGGTATTATAAAGGGAGTGACTTTTACGCATCCGCTCGCTCGCTCGCCAGTCATCCCAGTCGCCCGTTTGTTCGTCGGCCCAACCCACACTTACGTTGTAATAAGCCTGTCTAGATCGCAAAGTTAGTCGAGGGTTAAGTGTGTGCTGCATCTGCGGCCCGTCTACAATCGTGGCAATTAAGGAGTGAGTGAGCGAGGACGCGAACTCCGACTGCCCGGAAGTTCATGATGTTCGGGCACTGACCGGACTCCCTCGGGATCAGAGTGTCGCGTTTTTGGACGATTTTTGCCAAATGTAATGACCAGGAAAGAACATCGCACTGAATTCCATTTTATTGCAGCCGCCTACGCAACTTTCACGAGCGGTTCTGCGGGAGCGGGTACCTGATCCTGCTCGTCCGTCATGACGCGCCCCCAAGGCATCTGCTTCGCTGTATGATGGCCTCCGCAACTCCGCTCTGACTCCAGCCCAGGACGCAAGAAATTAATTCTGAGAAGGGACCATTGTCAAGCCATTCCAGTCTGACCTCGGGTACGAATCGGGGGTATCCGGTTCCGCTGCGCCGTGTGTCTAGCCTTCCAGCTGAGAACGAGCTCGTATGATCGAAAATCGAGAAATCTTCTGTCTCAAGCGGCGTAATTTCGCCGAGGACGACAATCGATATGGCGGCATTGTCGGAAGCAGGGGAACGACGAAAAACAAATACGAACGCAATAAAACTCGAGAGATGGCTCCCCCAGTCGCAATGCCCTGACTCGTCGAAGACCCACGAGCCGCTGTTTGACAACTGCGGCGATTCAATTGCACGCAACAATCGTACTGAGTCTGGCTCGTGTCAACGGTACAGGTTGCTGCAAGAGATTACCCGTTCTTCTTCCGATTGCTCGGGGCGACTCTGATTGAATTCGCGGCAAACTAAGTTTCGTCTGCTTTTTCCTGAGTCGAGCAGTCACTGCTTCTCACCTACAATCAGAGTTTCATGTAGTTCGGGACATTCGTAAGCGGCTCGTCGAGCGGCTTCCGAGGTGATAACGGCACGCGTCGTGACCGCGGTCCGAGAGCAACCTCTGAATATTCATGGTACGCAATTTGTTCTCGAAGGTCATCTACGACTGTCCGACTCCTGCAGCGATGATTCCATTGAATTTGATATCAGGCGCGACTGGCTTATCGGCTCTCCACGAGACCGCGTGCTACCGCGTTGAGTAGGCCCCGAACTCGCCAACATTCGGCAGAGATGCCCAGAGCGACGAGGGGACACATTATTCCTTGATCCCTAATTGAGCTTCTCGGAGGGCGCGAATCGCGATTCGCGATGCCCGGGGAGATAATGATCTATTCATCGAGTGTCGGATAGAAATCATTCCTGGGAGCTTTCGAACAAGCGACCGCGCACTCCCACGGAAAACGAGCGGAGCGGATGCTCGTCGATTCACGAACCCATCAGAGGCTCAAGTTGTTAGACAAGGCCATTATTAGTGAGTTGTTACCTTCATCGTCAAGACGGTTCGTGTACGAGTATAATTTACCCCTGAGGTTGGAATTCGTCGGCGAGTCCCACGAGGCTGAAAATAAAATCAAAGGCAACGATAAATAAAATGGGAGGAACAAAATATGAGAAATTATAGGGAACGGAGGAAAAGATCATTTCAAAATGAGGATTGGATGTATGAATATGAGCGGAAGGATAAGAAATAAGAGTCAGGGAGGGACAAATCCTCGCGCGTCGATGGAATGAGCGGCAGACGGTAACACCCGTAGAATAAGGACGAAACCACCGAGAATCGCGTCGGATTTCGGATCCGATTGCTCCAAGCCCGGAGCGAGCTCGGTGCGGATAGACAATGACCTTAAAGCAATTCTAATTCGGTAGGCTCTCTGCGCCACTTTCAAGGCCAGGTGAGTCGCTGCTTTTGCTGAGAGTCCCACGACTATTTGCGGCCTCCGAGGAGCTCTGCGGAGTGGCCAAGGAAGCGTTGCGGCACTGTTTTGTCGCTGGTTCCTTGAGATCCTGGGAGCTCTCTGGAGCCCGAGAAAACCCAAGCCTTCGGATTCCGAATCCGCTCGGACGACGAAGCTGGGAGGATGACGCGTCCTCCAACATATTTGCGGCGATCCTAAGGTTTTGGAGACCCCCCATATCTTCACTTACATTCAATTGGAGATTCGGGCCGGGCGAGTCCCTCCTGCAATGACTGGCCCCTTGCCAAGAGCGCTTTGGTTCCATTTAAGGAGGAGCGCCATATGTATCGGGGAACATTAGCGGAAGCCGATTCAAGGTCTCGAATGCGCTCCAATCGGGATGATTCGCCGGGAATTCCGAGCCTTCCAGAAGTTGCCCAACTAAAGTGACAAATGGTGTCACGGGTCAATCCGTTCATTTCTAACGTTGACGTCTCACGCGAAAGCCGCGAATAATAGACTATCACGTCGCCGCAGCCACTCCCAATCTGGCTGGCAGCGAACGAGACCGGCGCTCAGAAGCATCGGACCGATAGATAAATACAAACGGAAAAAGAATGTGAGACATGCGTTCGCTCTTTCCGCCAATCGGATCCCCAACGAAGCGGCTTCTGCAGTCACGGCAACTCCCGCGGCGTCTAGCATGCGAGTAGACCGGCGACTCTTTCCTGACTTCCTTCTGCCGGGACACAGACCTATGCATACAAATGAGTCTCGCTCAGTGATTGATTCTAGACAGAAGTTCCTACGATAGGAAAACGTAAACGGAAACGAGAAAGCTCGAGAACAAAGCCACCATCGTCGGCGGGACCTTTCCCACGACTCGGAGTCCAAGAGCTTACAGGCCGAGAAGCCTACCGGAATGCTTTCCGCCTTTCCGTCTCTCCGAAAAGAGGCTGAGAATACCACGGATCGAATGAAATATGTATCACAGAGCGATATTTTCGAACCCGTGCGCTCGTCGAGAGGCTATTCCGATGGTCAGCGGAGAACCTGATTCGAACGATCGGAATTTATTTATCCCGAGGGCGGTCGTCATCCGATATTTGAGCCGCTGCCGTAGCGTCAATTAATGCCACTGACACGTCCTGAATCATCAGTCGATTCCCACGAGCCAGTAAATGCACGCATGGACAATCAGCGTCGAGCCATCGATTCAGGACTGGAGAAACACCCAGATGGGAAGGGTTCACACGGGAAGGGTCCGCTCAGGATTTCCGAAAGCTCGATGAAATCGAACCAATCAAACAGGGATTTTTCCCGGCAAGGGTGAACGAGCTTGCGAAGAGCGCTTCTCTAATCCGCGCGACGAGAGCGACTGATGCGCCATAAGCGTCCGACCGCAGTCGTCGCTATTCAGCATGATGCAAAGTGGGGACATGACACGATTCGCGCACGCGCGCCGTCAGCAACACGTCGTCGCATGCAAACTGCAAACGGAAGCGGACAACCTTTTCAGAGCGCCGCGAACGTGAAGCTCCCCGACGACGCCGACGTGCTCATCTTGATGAAGCTTTTCGCCTCCGTTCGTTTTTTTTTCCTGTCTCTTTCTCTTCTGGAGCGACGGGCATTGATGTTCCTGTTATTCAAGTGTTGAATTTGAATGACAATACGTGTCGAGCACGTTCTGCGTCGCTCCTACTTGTTTTCAAGCTCCAGTCCATCAGGCGTTTGATGACTTGAAAGCTATTGAAATCGATTCTGCATTCATCGCGCGGTTTTTTTTCCTCTCCTCGTGCGGTGTCAGTGTTTAAATGCTCGGATGAACTCTCGAGCACCGAGTGAGGGGATTCGAGCCCGGCTTCAAAACGAACCCGTGGACTCGTTCGCGCTTCGAAAGACATACAGAGCGGCGCTCGATTGGATTGAGGTGCGTCCGCTGCGATACGGCCGCGCATCCATCCATTTATTTACCCTCCCGTACAGCCTTCAATACACCCGTACGGCGCGACGTCGTCGTCATCTATTCGTCTTCCGTTATCGCGCCGTAGAGTCAAAGAGCAAGCGGCTTCTGTGGTAGAAGCGACATCGATATTTCGATTTAATAAGATCCCCAGAGTCGACAAGCTGACCAGGCGAGATCCGGAGCAAGATGCCGCAAGCGGAATGAAGAGCGGTGAGTCGATTTCGAAAAGCTCGACTAATTGCGAGGGGACGCACAGTAGCCCTTGCTGTCCACTTCCCCCTCACATTCGACGCAAGGCCGTCTCGACAAGCGCGAAAAGCTTGCGAGATTACTTAATGTGCTCGAATTGCGTGATCGTGTCGCGTCTCCGACCGGAGAACGGACAGAGATAAATCTGGATGGCGGAAGAGCTATCCGGGAATAAAATGGCAGTCGGCAGAGAAACTCCGAAAAGGTACGCCGCGGCGTTGCATCGACTCCATGGAGAGACAGTCAGTGAAGATCGGACGGATGATATCCGTACCTTCGATTTATTCCGAATATATGTCAAATAAGATATTTAATGAGATGTATGAATGATCGGTTCCAGAAACCCCGGGGGATATACCCCCGAAAACTCTAGATCGTGATGTCTTGATCGGGCTAGCGATTTCGAGAAAATGGTGTAATTCCATCGATAAGGATCAAGGCCAAACAACGCGGTCTGTCTGTACCTTTGTATATCTCGTCGCATCGCGATCGAAAATGCAAAGTGTGCAAGGAGCGTCGACTGAATTTATAATTTCGCGTCAAAACACAGCGCACGCAAGTTCTCGGATTATGCTGAGCCGACGGGAGCGTCGGAGTCACGAATATTTGCGAGGGGAAGAAAGCAATATTTCACCTGCGCAGCCTTCTCTAATTGAGAATTTGAGATTCGTTGGAAACATTCCCAGCTTCGGAGAATCGTCGGAAAGACAATATTCCAGAGAGCCAACTGAAACAGGCAGATCCCGCTCCATAAACCCATGTTTTCCGACCTCAAATGAATCCTGAGCAATTCGGCAACCGAAGTTTCTCCCCGAATTAGCCTCAACTTGAAGGATAACCCGCCATATCGGCGTCGCTGTCGATCGGATCCGGAACTCGAAACTCGGAGACACTTGTAAAGTACGGGCCGCGTCTTGGAAGGACGAACTTGATCTGCGACATCCGCCTCCTTCCGAAGCCGGAGCCGGTGGCGGCCGACGAACCGGAACGCAATCGGAAACTTGCGGTAGCCCGATCGCAGGACGAGTTCACCGGTGTAACTCAAGGTGGGAGGGTCTCTCAACTAATCGAGCCCTCTCAGTCAGTCGAACACGAACGTCTTCGGGGCAAAGAGAAAATCTGCACCGAAGCATCTGAGTGCATGTATACGCAATCTGGCAGACAGCGGCTGCGAGCCGATCGGAGAGAACGCCGGTCTCACTGTTGTGAAAAGAAGAAATTGGAAACGTGCAGAACTCGAGCACGGCAGTCCGCCGTTAGGGAGAAACGGACAGCCGTTAGGACGGTGGAGGGCAACTGTGTGCGAAGTAGGGAGGATGAGGAGCCGATACGGGAGAGTGGAACGGGAAAATAAACTGAGAAAGCAACAGAGGGATCGGAAGGGCCGGGAGGGTCTCAAGTGAACAGTCCACGGCCGTTTTCGATAGCTGGTGCCAGAAAGGACGATGTGAGACGGACCGAACGTTCGTTTGAGGAATAGCGGAGCGGGACCGAATGAAAAAAAAGATACACAGATGGAAGAGCCGAGCGAGCGGAGGGGGAGTCGTTCGACTCTGAGGAGCTGCCGGGAAAACGTCGACAGCTCTGGAGCTAGGCGACGCGAAGTCAGGCCTGAGGATTCCTCGCCCCTCCCCCTTCCACGGAGCAATGACAACAACGGGGAATGCGAAGCTGCAGCGTCGAATTGCAAGCGGTCCGGCGCAGCTGGCCATCCGATCATGCAACGAGAGCCAACGGTCATTCTGTGAAAAGTCCGTCACCGTCGATGTTACTCTCACGCGGTGCCGGTGTTTTCCTTCGGGCTCTTCCCTGTCTCGAGTCCTTAGTCATCGGAGAGGGGAATCTGTCGAACAGCTCGGCAGAGCGAGGACTCGAATTGTTCCAAAAAGAGTGTCCTCCGGGTACGCTCAGGAGGATTTCGGACTCCTTTGGAGGACGGGCAGGTTTATCAGCCGCACTCCAGATGCAGAATACGAAGATGTGTTCATTCATCTTCAGTATTATTCTGGCTTTTCAGAGACGACCGCTTCGAGAAAATAATCTAAAATGGAAGCGAGCGATGGAGGAAAAAGACCTTGAAAAGGTTCGAAGCTCGGTAAGCTCCTTCACGTGTAATTAACTCGAGTGGAGTCGCGGCGAGGATCGCGCTCCCGCTTGTTCGGGGGGAATTCAAGAAATCAAAATTTCGCTCGAGTGCAGAACCGAATTCGGAGATTTAGAGGAGAAATAATTTGCTGGAGCCGCCGAGAATCGCGTCGGATTACCAAGGGAATCGACGGGTGCAAGTCTAGTCGAAAAATCTTCGGGGCTTACGCGGCGTGATCCTCGACGATACCCCGAGCCTCGTAAGTAATGATTTTCCTTGACCCGTGTCTGAAATCCGTGCGAATATGATTACGAGGGACTAGGCAGAGCATCGGGGATCGGGAGCGAGACGATTCCATGTCTGAAGCAGGGGGAAAAATCGCGGAAGAGGAAAACCCGAAGACCTCACTTGACTTAGAACAGCGAATGTCCTTCGCCTTCCGTAATCGGTTCTAGCTGATTGTTCCCTAGTGAACGAACCTAATCAACAGCACTATTAAATAAGCCGGAATTTATCCAAAGTCTTCAGTGATTCGGCGAAGCTCACGAGCGATATTCGAGTGGTGAGGAGTCTTGAGACCTGTACCCACGTGGGAACGACACGGGAAGTCGATGCGAGAGGGCGCGTGGGTTTAGCATCGGGGAGACAGGAGCCCGGATCGAGTCATTTCAATCGCTCTCTGTCGGAGCAAGCATATTCAGCTCTTCATTGCTGGTCTGATGTATCTTGTCGGTTCGAGATTCACGCCTGGGCATTCAAAAAGTGAAAAGAGAATTGAAGCACTGGCGGGAATGTTTGAGCTCCTTCGGGTTTCCGAGTTCCCGGGAAAATCATATCCTCCCCGGGAAGCCGGCCCGTGCTCCAGCCGAGAATTGCGCAAAGATGTGGATGTGGACTCACTGGTAACTAAATTATTCCGGGACGTTTACTCCCATGGAGCAACAATGACCCTGAGTTTGTTTCAATTGTCCGGACAGAGCTTGCTTCTTGAGACTAAACGCGCGAATCCGTGAAACGGGATTCTCTGGCAGGTGGGACGGCTGGGCATCGATCCGAATTCCGGCTTCGAATTATCTTTCTATGATCGATTCATTTTCGATACCCCTGAAACATCATATGTGGAGGAGCGCGGTATCTCAAAATTCTAGCAGTCGCGAGCGTATCTATTCTCCACTGCACGATGAGGTGTGGATATCGATATCGGGCGCAGCGACCTCGATATAAGGCTCGGACCTATGGGACATTTTCGCTGTACGAAAATGCGGGGAAGCCTGTTGTCGACCCGCCGTCGCTCCGGCTCCTGCGATGGAGTTTCTTGTTCGAGATCTGAACATCTGTATATCGATGGCGCATCAGATGATTCATCTCACGAGAACGAGCACGCAAGAGTCGATTCAAGCCTTTAGGGTTCCCTGATGCGATTGCATGTATCTTCCTTCCAAGCAATCCGACGCAGACAAGCTCGACAGTCACGCACTCCTACGAGTACGCCTGCCGGCAGCGTTCGAGAAGGAGCGTCTAGAGGTCCCTCGGAAGCACCGGAACCGATCTCTGAGCAAGCCGCGCCGTGTCGACCTAGCCTCTCGAAGGGCGCATTGTAGCCCCGAGTCATAGGCATCAAATCAGCTATCCTGTCACTCCGAGCCCACGTCATATTTCAATATTGTTAGCAGCGTTCGGTCTCACGCTCGGAAGGTTTCGTTGCGAGCTGAGGGTACGGAATGGACGAACGAACAGCCTCGAAAAATAAGCTCCTTTTCGCGACTCGGCCAGAAGACCTAAGCACATTAATTGGAGAACGGCGAGAAGAAACTCCGTGAAGAAGGCAAGAAGGCGTCGATCCTCGGAAAAACGCATTTCGGTCCGGAAAGGTTCCACGTCGATTGCGGAACTCCTCTCGATGCTGAGGGCGATGCAGAAACATCGACGAATCATTCGGAGTTCGGCAGGATGAGGGCCAGCTGTCGTTTTCTCGATGGACGAGGCTCTCGCGCATCTAGACCGGACAGAAGTCAAATATCAAATATGCTCCCCGTTGCTTCATCAACCCTTATCGCTCTTACTAGAGCTCTTGCAAAACTAATCAAGATCACAAGGAAACTCGAGAACGAGGAAAATTGCTGAGAAAAACAAAATATTCGGAGTCCGGGGAGCTAGTCTGGCGAAATTCCATCCGAGAAGCCCGTACGCTCTCGGATGATGCGTGAGTATGCTCGAATAATCACATGTCCGAGAGAGAGAGCCGCATTCGCACTCTCGGTGTCTGATAATGCAGAGTCTCGAGACCCGAGCGACTCGACTGGCTTCATGAACAGTAGCTGGACCAGGATCGCAATAGGTGCCACGCTTTTCGAGCCTCGCTCTCCCGGCACCGCCGACGCTCATGAAAAAAAGATCAAGACGCTGCGGAACGTATCTCGAAATGAATTTCTCCTCCCCGTAAGATATATGTTCTTTTGATGCATCTGCTCGTTGTCGCTGCTCGCATCAGTGATTTGCCTCGCTATCGATTAATGGCTTCTAGGTTCCAGGCAATGCCAGCGGTCCGGGGGCGCCACGGGAAACCATAGGAGTGAATTACGTGAGCTCCCACAGATTTCGGGTTTCGGTACAAAACGGATGGGGAAATCTTAAGAGTTGACCTCGAACATTTCTGGTCTTACCGGTGAGTTCATCCTCTTCGAATGCCCATCCCATCGTTGGCGTGAACGCCACGGCGATGAGAATCGCCACAGCCAGAGCCACGCGCGACATGGGAGAAGGCTTCACTGCCCCTGGGACAGATGGCCCGGCTTCACTTGTTAAGGTCCCGCACAGACGTATCCAGTCGTATCCATGTCGCGGGACGCCGTCCCAGTAACCCGGGGGGAACCCGGCATCCTAACGAGCTCACAGAGGGGAACACATCTTGATCCGATGAGTTCTACTTCTGAACAATCACCGAAAACCGCTCTTGACGCCGGTATCCGAGGTCGTCAAACTTGTGGAGTCTATCGTTCACTTCGTTGACGACGTCAACATCCACGTGCGCTGATCGCAATCGATCGAATGTACGTCGGCCTACGAAAACTTCGATTGCCGCCAAAGTTTGCAAACTCCACAGAAGAGATTCCGCTTCGTCCATTTCGGCGCCCGCTACGATTCTCCGGCATGAGGCGAGGGTAGACGGGAAAGAGATGAAAGAGGAAGAGGAACCACTTCACCCGGTGACCCTCACTCTTTTTCAACCGTCATTTGAAAGAAATAATAATCGAGTACCGAAAACGCCGCTATATACGATCAGAACGGGAAATACACCGCCTAAAACATCGAGGGAACGATATGCCGTTTGAGCGTCGAGGAAAGGAACGGTATTTAGGAGGCTGAGAATAGAGTCATTTTCGTAGAGATACGAATTCCCCTGTGCTGGGTTGTCGATGTCTGATATAGGAGAGGAAACAGCCGTCTCCGGAGCACTTTTGCTAGCAACGAGACTGACAGAGGAGATCACCTACATTCCAGGACAAGCTTGATACAACACAAAGGCAACGAAGCAAAAACAGCACTGGAGGAAAGTTCTCTCCAGTGACGGCTTTAGAGCCCTTGAAGACGGCGCATCCGATTGAGCTCGTTGACAACTGGAATGAGGTGAACTCGAGGGAACTTCACAAAAACATTCGTTTATCGATTTTTTTCCGAAGCCTCTGCCAAACTGGCGAACGCCAAGCGAGTCGGAGTAATTGCGACTCTCGGACTTCATTCGAGATTGGGGTCGAGGCTGTTCACCCGCAGTCCTTTCATTCACGGTGCGTGTTATATCCCCCGTCACCCATGCCACACGTGATCTCGCCGGGCCCTGAGTCAGAGCCGCGCCAACTCGCCCTCTCATACTCTCTGGTCAAGAGATCACTGTCGACAACAGGGGAAACCAACGGGGAAACCGGGAAATACGGAGATGTTCCGTGGTTTCTGGCAGCGGATGAGCTGGACATCGCCTAACCGCGTTCAAGAGTACATCAGCGAAGAGGGCGGCGGGCCTCAGGGAAAACATTCGAGAGTATTCCTGAGCGAGCGGAGAAAATACGATGGGTGCTCGCTCGCTCGGCTAGACCGGACCGGATAGTCGGGACCCAAAGTTGAACTCCAGTGACGCTCTTGTCGCTAAGGCGTCTCATTTCCGTGGTGCGATTCAATTACTGCTCTCGGGGTATCCGATATGATAGGATCCGCATCACGGACTTCAGTCATGCCATAGAATCATCTGCTGTTCGTCCGTTGAGCAAAACTCCGAACCGGGATCATCCGGCTCCAAGGGGAATATTTTCGTGCAAATATGCAGCGAGCTTCCGGAACCTTTTTATTCAATTGTGGTCGTCTCCGTAGGGGCCCAAACTCCGGAACAGACAAGAGGTAGGAAGTGAGGATCCTTAGCGCTCTACGCTATTCGAAGTTGGGAGCTGGGGAACCGAATCTTGTAGCCCGCTGAAACTTCCGGCGAGCGAAGATCAGAATCCTTCATGAAAACCAGTCGCAGTGAAAATCTGAAACGCCTCCCTGTCGGGGATCTCGGCGGTGGATTGGCCGACGCTTGCCACCGACTTGTCCGATGTTTGTTCCTTCCAGAGTGTGGATATGAATTGCGAAATGCAGCAATGTCTCTCCATACTCGGAGCTTGATCCTAATGCAAATGATGAATCCCGACGTATCTGTCCTCATTGTGTCCATTATCTCGTGACGGCACCTAGCTTGAATTCCCTAAGCCCGAGGGGAATCACAATGAGCGGTCGCCGCTACGTCCTCCCGGGTTTCGAAAGCTGTACTGGATCAGAGAAACGCCGCAAGGGGTCTTCCGTGATCTTTTGAGCTTGTTAGGTCGGGTCGAATGGCTCGAGAGCTGCGAGCACAAGATGTATCGATGAGACGGAGCCACGTCGACAATGCAGCGAACAATCTAAATTCCACCAAATCACGAGAGCGAAGTGATCCTCTCCAGTGGCAGCGAATCGATCAAACTTCTCAGCGACCACAGAACTCTGCTGCTCCTTCCGAAGCTCGCTTCGTCTCCCCCGAGTCCTGTCATCGCGGTCAATTACGTCGCAATCAAGACGATAAGGTCGTCGTGACGGCCTCCATGGAGTTCCTGGATATTTCGAGCTCGGCTCGCGATTCCAAATGGCACTCTTTCATTCGTCCGGAGGGTGAAGATACATCCGCAACAGGCTCCCGTGCGAGGGGCTGACCGCATCGTCATATGCCTGCGATACAGGAGCGGGCTCTAGTCAGCTACGGAGACGCGACGGTGTCATCGATAGTGTTCCATGATTCCACGGTCATGTCGGAAGGTATCGAGTCCTTTCAGCCTCGCGTTTGAATCCGCGGGCGGCTTCCGACTGTTCCGCGGGAGACCGCCTCCGATCATGCGGAGGACTACTCGAGAAAAAACGGCGGACTTGCATCCCCTGAGTCGATAAAAAGCTCGGGAATTCCGGGCTCGCGATGCACACCTCTTCACTGCGCGACCTGGATAAGACCACGTCAAAGAATGTCCTCTACGTACATATCCACGGAGGAGCCTGAATAGATTATTATTCACAGAGCTCTGAGGGGACGCTCGCGCAGGTCATCGACCTCGCCCACGGGGACGTTCCTCGGCTCAGGATACCTACTCGGGATCAAGCTTCCAGAGAGGCAGGTATACAACTCGGTATGGGGAACTCAGTCAGAGTGACCCTCTGAGGTCCCGAAACTTAATTTCAAACGCGTCTACCGGTCAAGAGCTCGTGGAGGATTTCAGGATTTGATTAGGATCAGAGGAACTCGGGGAGACTTTCTAGCGGGATGCAATCCCACGAAATCAGAGGGGGCTTCGGATCAATCGCAAACGCGCGTTGATTTCCGCATTGCGAGAGAGGCTCCGCTTGTCATCAGAAACCTTCTGATCGCTGAAGGACTCTCGTTCCAGATACTCCGACCTCTCTGTTCCGCCTACATGGGAATGACAGCGTCATGACGGTGACAGAAACGCGGCCCTTTGAGACGAAGGTGCCACGAAGGCCCTGAATGTTGACGTCGAGATAAGACGCCATTAGAACCAGTCATCACAGCCATGCCTCCGAACGCGACGGTGCCCAGGCACTTATTGGTACGGCTGATTCGCTTAGCTCGACTTCAGAATGAGACACTTGAATTGCTGCATCCGTCAAATGATGATTGTTTTATTGCACCCGCCCACCGATGTTCGCATCACTGATTTGCACCGATTCCGATGACTGAAGAATGATCCGGTGGCCGGAGAATCATTTATGAGAATTGCCTGATCCCCCAGAGCTCACGCACTCACCTATGCTGCTCGACGCGTCGAGAAGGTTATGCCTCTCGTCGAGGAGAGCGGAGAATTGAAACAAGAATGTTCCTCATTCCCCGGCTGCCGGACTAAAGGAATGGTCGTTTTGGAATTCCGCGAGCTCCTGAGCGAGATGAATGATTCAATTATTATTCTCGCCTTGGTGAAGGCCAAGAGCTCGGAGGAAAGATAAGAAAGAGAGAGAGAGATAGGCTCACGCCGTTAACCTCTCCGTATCTCCCACCATTCATCATAAGAATAATTAATAAAGTATCGGCACGATTATTCCGATCACAATTAAGGCCTCGGCACCGTTTTGGGAACAAAACCAAGCTCTGCACCCCACAAGCTCATCCGTTCGGCAATGAGTTATTTTCGTCGGGCGCTCTTCGCTCGGTTCTACTAATCCGAATCTCTGAGGCGGAACAAGCACAAGCGAGAAACATTCGCTCGCTTACGAACAACGATCGAATAAGGATCACGTGGAAAGACATTCCGGGATGGAACTGCTACAGAGGCGCTGAGCGTGTTGTGTTCTCCCAGGAAAAGGCCCTCGAGACATCGTCACATGGCCGAATCGTCGGAGCGGTCCACACACATCGGATGCGAATTTGTACGGACCGCATTGACTTGATCCCGTACAGGGAGTCTTATCCTGGATCGATTCCTCCCCGCGCCATGACCCCGCGTAAGGGACGACCCAAGTCACTTCTCCGCAGTTTTTCGGGTCGGGCTAGTTCTTCTGCTCCGAGCCGTGGACGTGTACGAATTCCTTATGAGCCTCGCTCAGAGAATGTTTCATGGAGTGCTCGTTGCCGCGTATCCGCGAACGCAACCAGAATAGGTGGCATTAATTAGAATCGATATATAGGTCGAATGCATCGGAGGCAGCGGAGCGAAAGTTCAGCAAGCTCGGTAAACTTGGGAGATGTGGAGGTGGGCAGGTGTTGGAATAGCGCCTAACGCAAGGAAAGAATCTGACAGCAGAGAAGGAAATCCTCCAGCTCACCCAGAGGCTCTCGGAAGGAGTCCTATCGCCGATCGCTAGAAAGGCCAATGCGACCGAGGACTACCCGAGAGGCCGTTGCTGACGCGGCTGAGGAGAAAAGTATTGGAAACGTTCTAGAGCAGGGAAAAGCAGTCGGCAGAGTGAAGAGACCCACTGTGTGTAAGGTGACGAGGATCAGAGGAGGATAAGCGGGTACTATAGCGGAATGCATGAGCGGCGGGAGAAAGCAACAGAGTTTTCGAAAGGAATGAAAGTGTCCCAAGTGACCGACCAGCTGACCGCCAGTGCTTTCCTGGGACCAACAATAAAAATGATGGAAGACAAAGCTAACCTTCCGAGCAAGAAGTGCACAGCGTTGAGGTGGAAATGGGAAAGATTGGGCAACCAGCGCGGGAGATACGAAGGAAACGGAATATCTCAGGTCGCCAAGGAATCGGCTGGGAGGCTCTCTCGGTCTTGAATTCCGGGATCACAGGCCGTCTCGACAACAGTACTCAAACGGACAGGCAGAGAACCTCGGAGAAGTGTGAGGTCGAAGCTCGACTGAACCTTTCGTAAAGACTCAGTCCGAGACTCTGGCTCCAAGCTCAGGTACTTGTCACACACGAGTTGCCCCTCACCGTGATCAACGCGTATCGGGCGCTTCAGATTCGCCTCAAACTCTCGTGAACCGGATGATTTCGAATCATCCAAGTCGGATAATGCCGCGGGCTCATTCGTCGACGGCACTCCAAACCTGCGACGAATTGCAAGAGGGTTCGCTCTTCACGGAGACCTAGATTTGGAAACCTGCGATCGGTATAAACCGTGGCCGCCTCCGTCCTGGATTTCGCAGAGACGAGTCTCAGGATCTCCCGACTCTGTCGTACCGGTTCTACTCCCTCACGGTATCGGAATACACATGCGGATCAGTTCTGGTGAAAAGAATTCCCCGCGATCCAGTGCGGCAACGCGTGCTCCCAAGTGCGATAAGCTCGCGAGTATGCTGATTTCATGGACGGATCAGCTTGCAAGCCCGAACAACTGATAAGGGGGGATCGGGTTCGGAGCCGACTCGAGACCTTGAGAGGAAAGTGACGCCTAGTCCTGCGATAAGCTTCTCCCTCCCCCGCGAGGGAACGACACAACGGGTCGGAAGAAGTTTTCCGGGAATATGGTCACGCACAAAAAAGAGGAATCGCAACGGTTGTCAATTCCTCCGATTCGAGCAGCATGTCGACCTCACCATCGGGAGGCCTCCGGAGTCCGGCGCATCCTGTCGACTCTGTGAAGCAGCAACCCATCAGAAGGCTGTCACTCCTTACCAACGTCATATTCCAATTTTTCTCGGCGGCATTCTATCTCACGCTCGAAAGGTTGCGATGCAGGGGAAGAGAATAGAGAGAGAAATGGACCATGCGGTCCTGTCGAGGAACTTCCGGCCGTCCAAGCGGCGGTGAAAGCAAAACCCTATGCTTGAATAGATGGATCGCAAACACAGAGAAACGCGATGGAAGATCAAACAGAAAACGTGGGATTCGATCCGCATCGAAGCAAGTAGGGCTGCCGATCGTCGTAAAAACCTCTTCGAGTCTGAGTTACCACTCCGGTGACGGTACGGTGTTGATGTGCCTTTCGGTACGTGAACAGCTGAAGCTCGATAACTCCGTCACTGAATGTCGGCAGTCCATAAATTGAGATACTCCACCGAGTCAGATTCCGAGCCGAAATGGAGCATCATCGGCGGCTGAGCTATCTTTTTCGGCTTTCGGTTTGATATTTTCGTCTCATTTACTCTCTCTACTCGAGAGCCTCACGTGTCGCTCAGCCATGGTTGACGACATCGGCGATAATCTCTCAATTCGCTGAGTGTTGATGTTGGGCAACGATTACTGCACGAGGGTTGAAAATAATCGTTCGACTGATACACATCGGCAGCTCTTAGGAGAAGAATGCGGTGGACATGTTTCGGCTCGAGTGTGTTCTGCCTGGCATCATAAACAACGGGTGGTCCCGAGATTACGCTTGAATCGGATTCTCCGATCTCTCTGTTCCGCTTCTGTGCGAATAACTACCAAAGCGACAGTTATGTAGACATAGCCGAAGAAGAATTATCTGACAACGCCATAAGGGTCATGATGTCACGGTGGTGGCAGCTTTGGAACCAGTCATTACAGTCATGCGAGAGAGATACGAACTATCGATGCGCTAATTGGTGGGATCGGCTCACTGAATCCGATGCCTATGCCCAGCGGTGGGTCGCGACATTCGTCAAAGTCCATTCTCATATCGCGATTCTCGTTCGGCTCGACATTCGGATGCGCTCTGCAGCAGCCTCGGACTATCCGCGTTCGAAGACCGCGGAAGAACTCCAGGGAAGTTGGCTCACCTGAAAGCTCGTTCTCTTCAATCGCCGATGTCGTCCTTGGCGCGAACGCGATCGAAACGAGCAGCGTCGTCGTTGGTAAGAAGACGCGCATCATGGGAGAAGGCTTCAGTGCCTATCACGAGACAGAAGACCAGGCATCACTTCTGAGAGGCTTCGACAGAAGTATCCAACTGTATCCATTGTGTACGACGGCGCCTCATTAGGCCGGTCGGAACAAGGGGTTTGTCGAACTGATCACAGAGGAGAAACACATTCCACGCAACTGGGTTCTTGGAGTCGCTTGACGTTAGACGTTATTACCACTTCACATTATGTTTCTCGGTGTTGGCCGTTGCTCTGGGCGTGCCCCGGCCTTCCCCTGAGGCTCAGGGAGTCCTTTCACGAGGATTTGAACCACGTCGCGAGATATTTCATTTGCCGCCAAAGTTTGCAAACTCCGGAGGAAGAGATCCCGCCTCGCGCAGCTCGGTGCCTGCTACGAAGGTCTGAGATGAGGCGAGGGTAAACGGGAGAGTGTCTCAACGGAGAAGAGATACTGATTTATACGACGACCCTCCCCCTTCCTGCTACCGTTCATTTGAACCAATAATCAAGCATCGAAAAGGACAATCCCGATCACAGTAATGGAGACACGGGCTTAATGAAAACGAAAACAAGGTCCGCTTCCGAGGCCACGAAGGGATAATAGGGAGAAGGAAAATCGCGAGTCTGTGGGAGGAGAAAACTGTAAGTCTATTCCGATGTGAACGGTGCAACTCGGCCGGCGAAATGGACCAACGGTCCGCGTCTTCTTGCTCGTTACCGACCGGATGAGACAGAATACGAGCACTCCAAGCCTGCTACATATGACACAACCGCAGAGCTTGTCAGCCGGAATCGGCTGCTGCTCGCAGAATCCGCTCAGAGAATCAGCGATCTCTACTCATTGACGGAGGAGAGCGAGGGAACCATCGGAATTAGTTCAAATCGAAAAAGTTCAAAATATATGATTACCTGGATTTTCGAACCGAAAAAGCAGCCGAATTCGCTCCAGCCGTTCCTCGCTGCCGCCTCCACAGCACGACAATCAATATTCGATTTTTGAATCAAATCAAGACCCGAGCAATCAGCAACAACCTCCGGACGTGATTCCACTGGCGAAATCAACAACATCGTTGCGCCGTTTTGCCGATGGATGAGCCAAAGTCTCGAGGAATTTGTCTCTGAGTGAGCTTCCACGCGGGAATCGAGTCAGCTTTCTTCGGGGAATGTGATGGACACATCCCGCGCTGTACATAGCGGGGGAGTCGCGTTCTTCCCGGGAGCTTTGTCGTTCCCCGCCCCTCGGAGATATAAGCATATATTATCAAGCTATCTAAGCTCCCTAAGAAATGTTCCGATCTAAATTCCTTTACCAAAGCGCAGATGAGAAAGCTCACTCCCGATACAGGATACCGTAAATATTCTAATTGAGGGGCACGTCCGTCTATTTTTCGACCAACCTTAAGCTGCCCGTCTTCTCCTTCCGTCCACCGATGGAAGAGGAGTTGGGTCCGGTAACTCATTCTGGCAACTATGTATATCTCTCGAACCAATTTAATAAGTACTTTGAGCGGAAAGAAGTACTCACAGGAAAGAATCGCGAGGGAAGTTCCGCACTCCCCGGGACTCGATCACCTGAATTCCGACCCTCAAAAGAGCCAGTTTATTAGAGAATGTCCGTCTATCAGAGCTCGCCCGTCTACGTCATAGGGACCGCCCGTCTATCTGAATATTCACGGTATATCTAGTACAGATCTTCCGTCTCGAGAAACTCAAGGGAGTAGAGCTTATCTAATCTATTCACAATTTTTCTCCCCTCACACCGTTTCAATGCGCGCGTTCTACGCTGTCGAGAAAGTTTGAAATTCACGAAATAGAAACGATTATGGTGTGCATCCTGGGGCTTGAGATTGACATTGCGTGTTTTGGAACAATAAATCTTCGAAAGAGACCTGTACAGCAGTGCCAGAGCAACATTTTCCGTCAACGATTTTTCTAACTTTTGAAGGGTCATCGATGTTCCTGCGAGCATCGTCTGGCGTCTAGCGCATAATATGCTTCCGCAGACCTTCCAAGCGACGACTCCTTGATTTAAGAAATCGGGATAAATCCTTGAAGATTTATCATATAGTGAGCCATCTCGTCATTAGTTGGAAGGTCCGACCCTCTCCCCATCTCCCGATCCGGAGCGGGTTCCATGCGCTGTTCTCACGCAGCGAATGGGAAAAACAAAAAATCAAAATGTCCCATTGAAGATCATACAGCGGATGAACATAGGAAGGGATAATAACCCGAGTAGAGAGGGAGGGGATTCGGATATCATTCGGAGCAGAAGCGGAAAGCCAACGCACGTCCTTAGTCGACGTAAATTATTGAACGAATCGGGCCACGAATAGGGAATCGAGCGACTACGAAAATCTGCTCGTGGGAAATGAACGCAGTTCTCAGGATTCTTGGAGGGGAACATCGAAGTATATGATCAGATCATTCGCATGGCTGAATGTGGTCATCAGGCTTTTGGAAGAGAGAGACAAGCAATGGGCACCACTGCACATCGCATGATATGGAGATCTAGGAGACTCGCTTTACTCAATTCAACGGGGTAGATCCCGATAATAGTTTTTCCGGTCTTCACGATGATGGCCCTCGTGCTCTTCCACATTGCATTAGCGTCGAAAAATGGAACCTTTTTTGAAGGAACTTCACAGTCCTGCGCCCCCGGCCACCTGCATCGATTTCAATTTCACATATAAGTCGATGCATTGAGAACCAAAACGTTGGCCAAAATCGCAGAAATGAGCGTCACCGAGAGCGACGTCTCCAGTGTCCAGCTGAACTCCATTTATGGGTACTTAGTCTTCTTCTCCTTCTGGGCACACCTACCGCATGTTGTAAAACTTCAGGCTTTTTGATCAGACCGTCGCAGCTGGGAAATGAATGTTCTGTTTGGAATTCCATTGTATGCTTGATTGTCGATCGCTCTGAGTGCCGCTCTTGTCACTTATGAGAAATTATGAACTTCAGTGAAAGAAGAATTCCGAAAATATATCGATGTAGGGAGGAAATTCGGAAAGGTTCATCTTGGGCAATGGATTTGCCGATCGAGAGAAGACGAGCACTGGCCCGCGTTAGCCGTATGTTCAAAGGCCGGCTCCCTCCGGCTTAGGCTTGTCAATATTTATGACTTCTTTGTCGACTTTTCCTTTCCCCGTCTCAATCGAAAAGCATCCGAAGAAATATCATTGCCGTATGTTTTCCGTCTGCAGCGGGGTTCGTACGTAAGGTTTGCACTCAGGTGCGTCGCCTCGAAATGATGTTCTATGAACATACTGATTTCTCCAAATCTCTGAGTTTTCCAGAAAGGCTGACTTCATATTCGCCATCGTCGAGATGTCTTTAAAATAGCCGCTTCGCCAACTAATTCACGAGTCTGCTGAATCGCCTCTCAAGTCGAGAAAGGCACCGACCACCGCAGTTTCAAGTCGTGGTCTTTCGCCAGCCTCTCGAGTTTCGGCAGGGCATTATCTTTTTTTTTATTTACGATCTCCACAATGTAGTTGAGGATGTGTGGCGGCCATCTGACCAGAGGGAACAAGAGCAACTCACCAACATCTCATTGAGGCCTGGCTGGCTCGAACTGGGCCTAATGTGCCGCTCGATCAGAGCCTATTGTTTTGTCCGCGGTGTCCGAAGCCAGGCGTGCCAAGCCTGGTCCAACCGAGAAAAGCTCAAGCAAACGGTCGTTTCGTGAGATCTGGGCTGCGGAACGAGTGACTGCGTGAAATTCGCAACATCTAGTCGACGTTTAAACATAGAATGCGACTTCTATGAGAGCCCCTACAAACAGGGGCACCACATATGTGTGTACGCGCGGCAAACACGCCCGAGATGTTCTCACTTCGGAAGCCCACATTATAAACGCCACATAAATGTCGTTCGTAGCGCTTCCCTCAGAGCGGCTCGCGCCTATCAGCTCTCTTCTCAGCGGGAATTTATAATTCTATCTAGAGTACGCTTCAGTTTTTACAGCGCGGACACGATTAATTGAGTTGGGTGTACGCAACAGTCGAGACTTGCCGGTATCAATGTTTCCAAACGGAGCGTAGAAATTATCTCAGAAAAGGAGGAGACATTTTTCTTGCTCCGATTGAGAGTGCGGTCCGAAGAGCCTTTCCGGTTTCAGTCCACTGCACCCTCTCGTCTTGAAGGGTGTTATCAACGGCACAACGAGAAATAAGGGTCCGACGAGAAGGCAACAGCCGCACGGAACACAATCGAGACTGGCAGCCGAACTGAGAACACAGAACGATCGGATGAAACCGAAGTAAGCTACGATTCTTTCGATCGGTGATCGTATCACGGGGACAATCGTGGGTTGGTAATCAGTCACGAATCATCGTCATTACTCATCGGTTGATTAATCTGATCTCGCTCTTCATCGTGAGACTTTTGGCCATCCGAGTCATGCAAGCGGTCGTACCGCTGTTCGCAAACTCCTCTGCTGGAAAACCAACTGGAATATCGGACAGCGACCAGAATAAGTAGCTACGGAGCCTGGAGTATCAGCGACGAGCAGGGGCAGACTCAAAAAGTCGTGAGGGGGACGGTCGGACTTCAGATCGTGCAAGCGATTCGGACGGATGCCATTTACGCCTGGGGAACGGGGATCGACGCGGGGATTCAACACCGAAATTCACCACTCGCATTTCACTTGGAAACCGAGATGAAGATTCCATAAAAATCTCATCGCTCATGTTCACTCGCTTGGGTTGATCCCTTTCATCCAGTGAAAAACCCCGAAGCCGCCAAGCTCACATCGATCAGTCTCAATCGCGGTGTAGCTTTCAAATTCTACATTTGTCTGCCAGCACCCTGTTTATTCTTACATACGGCGAGAAGCAGGGTGGCTGCCCAGACAGCGAGCCGAAGAGGCGATGAGTCTCAAGAAAGGTGGTCCGTACGACGCGACTCTGTGGACGGTACTTCGTATTCTTTATTGGAAAATATCAAAACAAGTGTCTCCCGGCGTTCAGCATCCGAGATGAGAGAGTTTCGGATTCAGCGGGGACTTTCCCGAGGTCTGGAAATCAAAGTTGTTATCCAGAAAACAGAATCTTCTGCGGGAGGTCAGAAGAGTTCGCTGGATATTGTCCAGGGTACGACATCGAGTCTTCGGAAGGAAGCTGGAGGAAGGGCATATCAACAAACTTAAAGCTGATGCTGTGATTCCGAATGATTTGTACTTCGGACGCCAACCTTCTTTCGCGCAAGGTCGTCCCGACGATTGTGACGCCGTCTGATAGGCGAGCGACGGCTATCTCTCGCTCAGATGTCGCTCGAATTCACAACATTTCGGGAGTGTCTCCGACGAAGAAACCCCCACATCCTCCTGGGGTTGACGAGGCCCCGGGGCGTGAACGATCATATGCATCCGGATTGACTCAGTATGAATATGAAGTCGAAACCCAGCATTCTGAATGCTTATATGGAACATGAAGATAGGTGACTTTCAGAAATTTGGCGACGACCAAATACCGATTGGATGCGCTAGCTCTACGTGCTAGAAGCAGGTGTACGTGATCTGTTGAATATTTACATGTGACTGCGGTGATTTCCCAATCGGGTTTCTGAGGAACGTCTCAATTTTCTCTCACAACCGGCGACTCCCTGAGCCGAGACGCGGAAGGATTACGCAATCATGAGCAGAGTTTCCACACCGTCAATGACTCGAAGAAACACAGTTTTCGGGGAGTCTGACTCGGATCTCCGGTCGAGAATTCGATGATATCTCAGTCAGATCGCCAGTCTGACGAAGGTGTAATCATCGGATGATTCCGATTCTGGGATTCCGAGCCCGCTCTTCTTCGCCGGCGGTATCAGCTCCCAATCTGAGTGAGTCCATATTCTCTCACTAGGATCTCTCATCGAGGCACATTCTCGCAGACGGTAATCAGGCTCGAATCCGAAGCTCAGATGAGATACGTATCTTGAAGAGCGGTTCGCACCCATTGAGAACCATTGATGAAGTTGCCATAGTGCGTGAGTCGTCTTGTTAGGAATGCGGCTTTGTCCGATTTGAAGTTTCTGGCGGGTGGGCTTAGCGGCGCGGCGCCTCTCCCTGATCTGCCGGTCGTGCAGGTTCCGCAGGCTGGGAAAGCGCTCGCCACCAGGCCTCTCATTGACACATGTGCTGTAAAGAGACAGCGACTACTCAGCTTAACGACCGATTGTTTGGCGGTGGTAAGCAACAATCATATCTTGTCGCCTTAATGAGAATCATTCGGCCGACGAATCATGGCTTCTCTCGCGCGTTCTCTGGTCGAGCGAAGCTTTTTGTGATTTTTCTCGCTATGCCGATGTACTATCCCGACCATCACATCCCCAGCAGCGATTTGGGGGTCGATATCCATTCTTCCTGTCATGTGACGAGCGAGTCATGCAGAATCGAGGCGTACGGCTCCAATTTGTAGTGCTTGCCCCCGTCGACCGCTCCCTTTCCCCTTTGGTATAGATGAGAGCGTCCGAACTTCAAGTTTTTCCCCTCGATGGATATGCATCGATAGATTCTTGATCACAAGGCCCGTGGTCGATCGCGGGGGGGGCTATGCCCATCCTACAATTCCGGCGGGAGCATCCCTCGAAGGAGTACATTGGTTAATCAATGAGATGAGTATCTTTGAATATACTGTCGTGATTATGCTGAAGATCATATTGCGTAAGGAGAGGGGGAGATTGGGGCCGCCGTGGGTCTCTCGGAGATTGTTTGAGGTCGAGACGGAATTTGCCAAATCAATGTCGCGGGAGCGGGAACAACATATCACGCAGAGTCAGATTCGAAACCTCCCAGGTCGTTCCGTGGAGTGCCCACCTCCGTCGCCCGCGACCTTGGGCCGCTGTGCTTGATCACTAACCGCGACGCGCGATTTTCGACGCCTCCAATCGAATTCATGGCTAGCAGAAACATATTCATACCCATATTTTTATGTGAACGACTGATCGCTTATTCAGATCGGATTGGAGGAGCTTCCCCGATGACGTAATAGACACCGGCCTAGATGGCTCAGATCTCCCATCCTAGAAGCTTCCGTGAGAAGCAATTCAATTTGAAAGGACCGACGAACGACCTTCCGCCCTTAACGACAAGGGGCGGGACTTTTTGTTCTATAACCAGGAAACCTCCGAGGCCCCTATCTATGTACTCTCGCAGTTTTCCGCGATCAGATTTCTTTCGCAGGCTGCCCTGTAAGCTCGGGAACATGATACTTTCAGGGTGTTTAGAAGACTCTGGAAGGTTCGTTCGGATGTTTTCTCTCTGATGAATGTTTGAAGATGTCCCATGGGAAGCTCTCACATGGATTTTTCCCCTCGTATACTGGGGAGAATCTCAGCTTTCCAGGAGTACAAAGCGAGCCCTTTAGTGGACTGGTCTGAAGGCTCTGCAAGATTGAGAGACTCAAATAATCTAGTCTAGGGAGAGGCTTGTTCTGAGGTCTGCGCTGAAACGCTTCCTGCATTAAATGCAGAAGAAATCGTTCGCTCTGGGAGAGGTACAACGACGACGCGACGGATAGATTCTTATTGGACGGACGTTTCGGGGTTTAATCCGAGGACTCCGAGCAGCTCCGTAATCCGAGGTCGAGAGTCCCTCCTGACTTGCTCCACCTTCGAGCGGCTTCGAGGCAGGATGCCGATAACACAGCAATAATATAATTTCAATGATTTGTGTATCTACATGAAGGACCTCGCCTCCCGGGTCGCAGAAGACCGAATTAGGGGGAGTGCTTGAGAATCAGGGGGGATCTCGAGCGGTCTACGATCGAATCAGGACACCCGGACCCGCTCGCCTCTATACATATTGTCTTTCATTGGTCTTCGCTTTGTGCTTCAATGCGACCAAGCTTGTCTCCGTTTGTGTCAGATTTAATCAGTAATAAAGCTCAGAGGGGGAGGATCCGGTGAGGGATTTGCGAAACCTCGAGGCGCTCGCAGATCGCCGCTTGATCAGTTGCTCACCACCTCGTCCCTTGGTTAATTTCGCTCTCTTTTTCGGGCCGTAAGGGAAGCTCGGTGCTCCACGTATGGTGGGCGAGGTGGTGGTCGCTCGAGCGACGGGGAGTGTCAGTGAGACACGGTCATAAACTCTAAAAATTTAATTTTGCTAATGCTTGCGATCAAGTCCTCCCGCACAATACCGATAGCACGGTCATTGCATGGTACAACATGAATGTTGTTCTCGCGAGAACACTTTCGAACATTTCCACGGGGCCGTCCGAGTTCTCGACGGAATGGAAGCCGGACACGCGACAGATCTCGATGGATGGAAAGTACTTCACACGTCCCCGCACCTCTCCACCGCGTGGGATTATTCCTTTTTCTCAGAGGATGGAAATGTCGACGCCGGGCTTTCGTCACGAGAGTTTACCCGCGATATTCCGGTTCGCAGAGAGAGAGAGCAGGTTCTGCTTCGGAACTCGCGCGCCCGTGCTCGCTCTCGTTGAGCGGAATAAAATTTTTCACGTCTTCACTCGCATCGGCGCAAATGGCAACGCTATCTCTCCGAGCACTTGGAGCGAAGTACCACTACAGGCCGAGTGCACGAAGCCTTCTGTGCGAGTTTCGGAAGACGTGCAGGCGAGGGCCACTCCCCGAGACATCAGGCACACGAACGAAGGCAACAGAAAGGTGTCTGGAATTCACGGCGCGATAAAGAAAGGTACCGCGTGCGAGCCACGCTTGAAAGAGGGCAAGCAACTCGACAACGAGAACAATACTCGAGCGTTCCACCTAGTTTGCTCCTTCGCTCACTCACTCGTGAAACAGGGAAGAGATTCTTATTCACACAGAGGGAAGACACATTTCTCTTAGGTCCACTGTTTCAAAGAACAAGTCACCCGAACATTCACTCTTTTTGAAGGTCTCCGGAGAACTTCGACGTTTTGCGCGGTATCCGCACCGTGTCCTATACGTTGACTTTCTCCCCGCGCGCCACCGCTCCGAGAACCCCTGGAAGTCACTTTTGGATCACCCTCAGAGCAATGACAAAAACCATATGGAGACGCGAACGGGTCTGCTAACATTAGGACTAGACCAACTTGCCATCATGCCGAGAAGGTTTTCGAATGAAACTCACTTCCGGCTGATCCAACGAGACCGAGGCACAATTAATAAAAGGACACACACTCGCAGTCGGGGCATGAAACATCGCAACAACGCCGGCGCAGGGAATACGGCTTTCAGACCCCTCTCACACATGCGTTCAGGTTCAGGTACGTCGCGGCGCGCAGGCGGTCGCGTCAGAGCTTCCTGTCGGATGTCACTACGAGAGACGGAAAAGGCTCGTTTGCTGCCTTCGCACCTCAATCATACGTAGCGCTTCGCCTCCGCAACCGAACATGAGCGACCGAATCTGAGGGCTGCTCTTCTTCAAAGCAAACAGCTCGCGGCCGCGGTGGCGCACCGCTCTGAGATCTAAAAATCTACGACGTAAGGCTATTGAACGAACGCGTTTCCGCGTTGTCGGTTATTGCGCGGAAACGAAAAGACCCCTCGTAGAGCCAAGTTTCCGAGCTTGTCGAATAACAATGTTCCCAGTTTTCCCTTCGGCTGAGGTTCAGAGCAGAAATAAAAGGCAAGAGAAAGTTGGGTTGTTTGTCGATGAGATCTATTTTCGACGGCCGACTCAGAACCGGGCCAGTAATGAAGTTGGTGTTTGCCTTTGTTCGTTGATCCAGCACATTTTGATGAATGCCTTCACGGCCTCGCAAGTATGGTAATACTTAATCGTTGTATACAGATTGAGTTCGGAGGCTGATCGACAAGATGATCATACTAATTGACGGATCGAGATAGTATGTTATCGAGCTCGTTGATTATGATCGAAAAACGAAAACACGGCTTGTTTTCGATTCTCTCCCCGCGCCGGTTTGCATAATTCTCATTCCTACGGGCAGTTTCTCCGAGCGACGCCGACCCATACAGGCACGCGATAAACAATCAGGGAAGGAAAAATTCACCGAGATTCATGCTGCTTAATCCTGAGAATATATCGATGCGGGCATAACCTTTCTCGATTCTGTCGAGGATTGCGGATTTCGATCTGCATGGCAATCCCTCCCGATTACCTTGCACGGACCCGTGCATGCAGGAATCATACTCGCTCAGGTCGGAGCGGTCGAAGCGATAGGAAGAATTCCGTGAAAGAGAAAGTTGTCGTCGATCGGTTTCACCGGGTCGTCTCTCTACGCTTTTCATTAGCACGATCAGAGTCGACTTCCGGCTTACTAGCTCAGATGGGAACAAGGGAAGATCGCGGTTTCGTTTGGGGCACGCGTCATCATCTGGCGAAAGCTCTCTGGCCTACCCGAATCAATTCTCTCGTTGGGAGTGGGGCTCATACGGACCGAGGGGCAGACCGATCATTCCGTGAAAATGCACCCCCCTTCGCCTGGACGTCGAAAGTTAATTTGAATCGTAATCTTCTGTCCCTCCTCGGGGAATAGACCGAGGGAGCACGACCGTCAAAAGAATGAAGAGGAGAGCTTTTGTTCTTTCGGATGTCTTTCTCTATCACTTATTTTCGCTCTGAATATAGAGTCGCCGGCAACCTTGCCGGTGCCTTAGGTCGGGGCCATTCTTTCATAGAGTCACGACAACATTCAGCATGCTCGCTGGCTGCGTGCAGACTCACACAAAGACCAATGCTGGGATTCCTTGGGAATTTGCGAAGTGTTGAGTCAATCAGAAAGGGTTCCACAAACGCCGGCTCGAAAGCGGGACCCTCGAGGCATCCTCGAGTCAATGAACTCTCGGGCCCCCACCGTGGAATTTCAACTTTTTACTCTGCCTCTGTTTTCCCAGCAAACATTCCGTCGCTGAAGTTCGGAACGACCTTCAAACATCATCAAATGTTGATTTTCTCAACGGCGCGGCGGTGGAACATGAGAGTGCTGCACACGGTCGTGCTGAATTCCGACTTGGAAAGCCCCATCGAGGCGGAAAGTGCATCCGCAAAGACCTAAGTGATCGCTGGGAAATTCGGGCAAACGTGGATCGAGGAATTATTCAAGGAAGCTCGGAGCCATTAAGAGCGATTCGAGACGTCGAGCTTTTCCTTCTCATCCGATAAGTGGAGGTTCGATTGGAATCCAGAGGGAAGAGTCAAGAATGAATATAGGGAAACGGTTCCCAGAACTCTCCCAGATTGCGCTGGGTTTTCTACTCATGTATCTCTCTTTTTTTCAGTCTCTTCAATTTTCTGAAAAAAAAAGCGACTACATAGACGATATTCATGAAGACAGGACCCGCCGCGCCGAGGATTTAGGCGGACTCTCCCCGATATTCGTGTGGGAAATAATTAGCTGATTCCGGATGGGGTGTTCTGTTCGCTTTTGAGAGCCAAGTTTCGCTGCCGTTCTTGAAGGAAGGAGTCTCTGGAACGTCTCCGAAAGAGCCCACACAGTCATCAGCGAGAAGAAGCAGTCCGTTTTTATCCCGAGAAGACAGACAACCCGACCTCATTTCTCGGCCGGGTCCTCGTTCCCTCCGAAACGTTCGTCTGAGATACGGATAATGAGAAATAATTTATGAACTACCCGCTATTGTGACTCCGGAAACCGCTGAATGCTCGAGGACTCTAGAGTTTTTTGGACGAATCTCGCGGGGATCGCAGCGAAGATGCGGAGTCTTGCGTCGCTGGCCACGGTGATCGTAGGTGAAACATGAAAATCGGAATCCCCATTTTCCACACTTTGGGCTCGTTTATTATTATCAGCATCAGCATCAGCATTAGGAGCTCGGGGAGCCTGGTAGCTTCCAGACCAGCTGGATGTCCCCCATGCAATGGGTTCCCGTGATTTGATGAAAGTCCATCACAGGCTTACATGACAGCGCACTGATAAGCCAGGGATGAATTTAAAATATATTTCTTGGAAACTCCCACTGACCCTCTTTCATACCGCAGAGAGCTACCAGGGTGGGGTTCAGAGGTGGACTCATCCTGCCACGCCTCTGAGGTTTTTGTTGCGAGCTCGGAGCGACCTCGTTGAACACCTCGTTGCTGCCATGTGACAATTGCGAAAGGCACTCCTGAAAAATTGACTCGAGTAACGCCTCTGACAGTGAGCTTTGTTGATATGATGCGCAGAAACATCGTCAGCCCTCGAGCTCCGCTATGTTAAAAACCAACATGACTATCGCATCTACAATGAACCCAACAGCGAAGTCTGACCAGGAACTGTCTGAGCGGATAAGATCGCACGGGGATCCAGCAACGGAGCCTCGACTCCAGGAACTCTCAAACTTACGAAAAACTCCTCGTTGGCCTCTCGAACGTCGGGGAAATCCGCGGGGTGGATCTCGTGACGGGCCTGCATGTAGAGATCGATGTGCGAGAAATAGTACATGCACTGGAAGGCATTTGGAGCGAAGTCCGGTTCGACCCCGAATTTTATGAGCATCTGAAATGCAAGAAGGGCACTCGTTGATGAGTTGGGGAACCTGCGGACCCCATCAGACCGGGAAGCCTCAAATGTCCCGAGACCTAATCGAGGAGGGATATTGGACGACTCACCTCGCCGATCACAGCGTTGGCCTGAGACTTTGTGATATTGGAGTTGAAAAGGGGGTTCTCGCATGCCTCTGCAATTCGAAATTCTCTCAATGCATATTCCTTTTCTATGAACGATTTCCCAGAGCCGAGAGTGATAATGGTCTGGATCATTCGGCTTCGATCTTACGAAAAAACCTCAAGGTCAATCGTCGTGTACAAATGTATACTCACTTTCAGGAATTTTAGTGGTCACTGCGGCTGAGACCTCACGGAGCAGGATCAGGAGCGCGAACACATGAATGAACTTGGCGTTCACTGCGCTCGATAAAGTATTGTGAAGCATGCCGTAATGCACAGGGCGCGTTCTGCTCAGCACTGAAGCGTCAACAAGAAGCTCTTTCAGATTTAACGTTGCGTCGACGGCAAGGAGAGGGTTGCCGAAGTTGTTGCCCACCGGTGTTCTACTAGAGGCAATGAGCTCTCTACTACAAGACCGATTGGTGAGCGGACGATGTTGAAAATCGTTCCCCCGTGCTTTGATGAATAACGACCATGAAAGGCAAAGGACATGCATTCCCAGGGCGAAGCATATCCCGCTAGATAGCAGCACCAGCCGAGAACTGCCTCTCGTGAGGTTTCCCCAACCAATATGTTTCTTCCGAAGAACCCGGAGGGCTCCGAGGACGTGATCGATTCTCGTCTCGTTAATGTCGCCCCTGTCGATATTGGTGACGTGGAGCACGGACTTAGAGTTCCGAAACTCACTCTCGATGGCTGGAAACTGTCGAAAAGTCCACTTTGGACTCGTTCCCTCATCGATCCCTGGAATTGTATCGAAATACGGAAGAGTTATCAATCATCAGCTGTGATCGTTTTATGATTCTTTCCGATTATGAGAGACTTTAATCCACGGAGGAATCAAGCAATCTTCACTATCTACATTGCCTCTCCCCGAGTTCCTTCTCAACTTTGTCGCTTGCTCGGCACCTTGGCATCCTTTTCCCACTAGAACTATCAATTGCAGCCATCGAGGGGGGAGCGACCGACTTCCGCCCCCACAATGAACCGTTGAACGACGTAAAATCCTGATCCCGGTTCGCGGAACGGAATTGCCACAGAGGAGAGTCGATTCAAAAACTGTGTCAAAATCCGCCGTCTTGCCAAATGTGGAATCGACCGCGAGGCGATCCTCATGTCGAGCGTCTGAATCTGGAGGGTATCAGATGAGTCCAGTTAGGACTTATGACCATGATATCGTCCATATATTATATCCTCCACTCTGGGGAGAATCATGATTAATTCATTCGTCAAGCCGCTAAAGAAATCGCGGAATTCCTCTCGGAAACGATTTTCGCGTTTTTTCGACCATGATCATTCAATCCAGTCGATGGCCTCATCGCAGGTTGAATCCCGCGTTCAATGTTCGGATTTCGGGACTGAGCAGCTTCAGGAGGAAACCGATGCGATATCTAATCACTAATCACCCTTATCAACGCAAAAACAAACAACCAACGGTGTGTCTGGACGGAACAAGCGTTTGCAACGCAGCGGAGCCGCTCGTAAAGCGTGACGGACCGGCTCCTTTTTTTTCCTTATCAAAAGGTTGCATCGAGAAATATCGATCGTCCTTTGTATCTCCCCAACTGCATCATCTGACCACAGGGCAACTAACCCCTAGTGTTTGCGGTCGCTGCCCTTAACGCAACCGATTCTTCCGGGAATCACGAATATAATTCAGTTGATCCTCGGAACATCTTCGGGTATGACTGGTACTCCGTGCTCCGAAGAAGTCTTCATCGCTGAACTCGATGTTGTTGACGACGACGGACGGCGCCTCCGATCCCTCTACGTGAAATGTATGGAATGTTCCTGATAAATTGTCTCCGAAATTCCTCCGAATGTTGGTGAGGACTGCGACTTCGTGACTTTTCCATAGCGAAATACGATGAAAAAGTCGGAGTAGAAGAGCCGAAATCCCAGATTTACGCTTTCGATTATTTTACGAGCGCTACGCGGCGGCAACACCGTTCTGTGCCCAGCGACACATGGGTTCGCTTTCGGCGCATCGAGACGGACAAAAAAACTGTTGTTAGCAGCTCTGGCTGCCGCCGGGTGAGGAACTATTTTTGTTTTCATTTGTTTTGTAATATACAGACGAGGTGTCTCCACTCGATTACAATTGCATCGTTATGATGCAGATAAATATGTGGGATCAGGGCGACGTCAATCGAGCATCAATTGAGGCGCTCGTTCCGCGACAGTATCGGTGTTGATTACGTGACAGTCGCGCGTTTAGTCAGTCATCGGGAGATCTTTCGCGGAAATATTGAATAACCGGAAAAGTAAGAATTAGGCAACTTCGAGCCATAAATATGAATCATTCAGCTAGTTGAGCAAGGAGTGAGTTATCTTCGGCCATCGGATTGATCAGTCGAGAATGAATCATTGCGCGAAGAATATTCGAGAGAATCAACCCAGAAGAGTTCAATGATTGCCACCGCTGAATGACAGGTCCGCCCCATGCCCGGCTCATCCCGTGCTCGCCTCGTTGGCTTGTCTCCCTTGGATGGAAACTTATTCGCAAACGGATGGGAAGGACGTCGGCGCGACTTCCGTCGGGGTGCCGTCGTAACCTTGACACGGGACTGATGAATCGGAAAAACGGGACTTTCACCGAGCCGTATTTTCCTCCTTAATGCTCTGAAAACTTGGTCTCCCTTGACGTCAATACCGATATGAGAAACGGGCTGACCGTCTTGTAGTTCTCTATTCTTCGTCTTTCAGGATCAAGGAGATCAGGAGAGACTTTCCCCCCGCGAGATGGACTCGAACGACTTTCTGCAAGAGGGAAACTGTAGGTGCAGCTGTTGGCGTGTTGTTCAGCGCTTAGCCAGGCAACCCGACTCGCTTAGACCAAGTGCCCGCTTGCTTGAGGGAGGTGAACAGGGGAAGTAGGTACGAGGACACCAAGAGTCGGGGAGCTGAGAGCCTCCGCTCTTGCGTAGTCCGATCAATCCACTCAGATGGACTGAGCTGGGAACTTATAGTCAAGTGGTCTCTGTTGCCACTGCTAAGTGAGAGCAAGAACGAAGCGCTATTTTGATTTCGGCGGGACATACAGGCTGGATAGACGCAGTTCCGAGGATAACGCCCATCCATATCTCAGCGATAGAAGACTTGGCGGATCGAGCAAGATGGAAATCGATCCCTCATTATCATGGACGAAAATTCTCGAACCACCGACGATACCCTCAATTTCCATCATGATCGTCACGGTATGCACGAATGTGATCACGGGAACGTGGCCCGAACCTTCTACGGGTGTCTGACTTTTTTCGTCTGTCAACCATACCTACTCCGGAGAGAGAGGTGTAGGTGAGGGAGAACGGATGAAATCCGATTTTCACCCAGAAACATCGAGCAGTACCGATCGAAACGTCACCGTTGACAGGAGGGAATCATACGGACCGAATGAAAAAATATACGAATTCCAGGTCTACGCCGAAGACGTCGCGGATTGATCATGATGAAAGGGACGGAGCGGCGGGCGAACCTGTGAGCGCGAGACGATGAATGATGTTTTTTTCCACTTTTGATTTATGGATTATTCTCTACGATCTCCGCGCCGCTAATAGTCGACGAGCCGTCGGCCGAGGAGCCCGCTTCAGACGTGAACACCGACGTGGAAACGTGACGGACGCACAGATTCACGCTTTGAAGAGCCCTTCTCAGGAAGGATTGGCGCACCGAGTTTAGGTCGTACGCCGTCGAGATAGTAGTGGGAACCGTATAAATACCGCGTCGGAATGAATGGAGGCGGTTCTCTCTTGATCTGCACCCTCAAAAAAGCGATTACTCCTCGTATAATTATCATCACAGCGACTCCAGCAATCGTCATCATCACGATCATCCTTGCGTCGACTTCCAAAGTTCGACTAGCTCGGAACACCACCTAAGGAGAGTTGGGAGCTCGTTTCCTCCCTTGAATAGGAGACAGAATATCAAGTCCCAAAATGGGCAGACGCTCGGCTTCATTCCCAAGTTACGACTCTACCATTATCACGTGCTATAAACCCTTCGCGAGTAGTGCTGATCTTATGCTCCGGGTGCTTCCGCCCGCCTCCTAGAAAGATCTCGGCTACAGGGAGCTCCTAGGTTCTCAGTCTATACACGGAATGAGTATAGACTCGATATCGACGAGGCTCCTTCCGAATCGAGGCATAGGGTCACGAAGCAGCCTCCATAGAGACCGGTTTCTCCACATCCGACGCTCATACCATCATAGTAGTGGCAGGTTGGGTCAGTGAGAAAGAAACAACAGCAATTTATGCTTCTGATTCACTTCTGATACCACCGATGACTTTCTCCATTCAGGTAATATTCTATTGAGCCAATCTGGAACGCCTACGATACACAACTTCCGAATCACGAAGTATTGTATTGAGTAGTCTCGAGCGCGGAATTGCCCCCCACCATATCAGCTTGACTCCTCGTCAGAGCCGAGTAAGCAAGGATACACTGTTCTGAATAATAATTTTTTGATCAATCCTTCGCCAAAACTTTCGCTATTCGGAATGGGAGTCCAATGAATGATCGAATGTCAGTTCGAGCGACAACTCGAGTTCGCTTCGCTGGGGTTCCCTTATGATTCGCCGTGAAATTAAGCAGTCGGCAGGAGAGCCCACATCATGCGTAAGCATCATTCCGTGACAGCGGGATCTCGGACCGTACGAAAGCATGTTGAAGTGCGTGAAATGATTTCTCGTCAAGCGGCCGGTAACAAAAACCGGGAAAAGGAACGATGCCAACGTGAATGAGAAAACAGAAAGAACAAGACATGAGAGCCCAGAAAAATACACGGGATTCTTCGAGCCCCGTCAGGAAGTGAGCTGTTGTCAGTCTTGATGCCGAATCGAGCAGGAGCGCCCTGCAGTGGCAGGATCGGCGCTCGTCAAGAATCTTCTGTTCCAACCCACGCTCTGGATGAGCTCACCAGCGAGCTTCGAATTCAAGTTTAGTGGAGCAATAGCTCACACGTCAAGAGACAGAAGTAAGATTCAAAGACTGACTGGCTAGCTGGCCGGCTGACCGAGTGAGTTTACTCTGGAGGGCTGTCGCATCGTTTCTGCTCCTTATTCTCTCACGTGGTCACTTTCAAACACAAAAGGTCCGGCCGAAACGTGCCGCCCGCAACGCCCACCGAAGTGTTTGAGTCGTGTGTTGCTATCTAAGAAGAAGCAGCTCCGACAGTATGGTGAACGCTTCCATTGGGAGTTCGATGCTTTGTGCTTTACAAGCTCAATCGAAAAGATAGGAGGAAACGCAAACGCAATCTTTTCGAAGCGCGGGATAAAGGAGCTCTTCGGTTCCGAGTGGTAAATCAATATCGGCGTGGGTGGGTAGGCGGTCACCCAAAGGACTTACCGTCTATTGAATTCTCAATCTCATCCGGAGAACCTCTCATGTCTGACATTGCGGTACGAATTCCCTTACCTCCGGAGTCCGTAACATTTCGAAGTATTCGCTTTTCGAGTCATCAGCCGTAATCGAAAACAAGGTTGATGCCGGTACGTCGGAAAAATCCTCAAGTCATAATAGTCAAGATCTTCGGATCTCATTCCGGGTCAGCTCTCAGTAAGGGTAAGGGTCGCCTATTTAAGATTTCGATTTTCCCCTTCAACGTAACAGATGCGACGTGTGGATCCGTGGTTGATGGAGGAATGCCTATGGGAAAATTGTCGCGCTCTTTGTCGGTAGCAGGAGTATGAAAGAGTCGCGAACCGTTCCTCAGCTCAGCGATAACCTTTCGTTCCAAGGTGTGGAATCGCTCCGCTCGAGGTCGCGTCTCCAGCTACGAGCGTCAGTTTTTCATTGCTCCACGCTTATCTCAGTGGTCTGAAGCCGATACTTTGTTGTATCCGACCGAGTGTTTTCCTCGATCGTAACTCGTTGTCGTTGTGATAAATTCCCACGTGACAGCGGCGCGTACAGCACTCGCGCAGGCGGTGACGTCATCACCGTTGAGATCTGGAGGAGGTATCAAGAACCGAATGTCACCATGACAAGGCCAAAAAACCTCCGCATGTAAATAATCAATCGAGTATTCCGCTTTCCGGAGAAGCATGTCAATAGTATCAAGATGTGATCAATTGGGGGCGGTTGCGGGGCATCAGCCATTCGAGAAGATATTGCTCGATGAGATTGAGTGTCGTCTCGCAGAGGCTTGCCCCCGATACGGGGTGAGAGATCTTTCGACAGGCTCGCTTCATCTGTGGCGGCAGGCAGCTCCAAAGCGTGAAATTGGCCATTCTAGGCACAGAAGGAATCGCGTTGAGGAAGGTCGGAGATGAGGCTAGATTCGGAATGATGAATGGTGGAATTTCGGATCAAGAAACGCCTCTAGCTCGAAGTTTGTCTCGAAGGACGACTCCCGAGGGAACTCACTGCGAACTGCAGAGACGGAGTGCTCCCTATACCAAATACCAACTTGAGGATCGCAGGTGTGGCGTGTTGCGCATCGCTGGACAAAATGTAAAAGATCCGTGGTATTACCTAATTGTGATTAGGGATGTGCCGCAATCCACATATTTCGAGCGAATTTTCTTGTATATCCGAGGGATTCCTCCCGGATGCTTCGACAAGGGCAGTACAGAAAATCTTATTGGATTTTCTTCGTGCATCGAAATTCTGCATACCTATAAAGCCAGGCATTTGGACACCGCCGATCACAGTTCTAGTGGTGGACAATGACGAAGCGAGTAGAGCACGCAGTGAACGTTGCCATGGCCCAGCTCAGGAGGGCGAATGCCAGCTTCTCGGAAATGATGAAGGTACGAGAATCCAGTCGGAGCCGCTGACATTGGGAGAAAACGCGCGATTCCCCCCGAACGTATTCGTCGACACGATCATCGAGGAAATTCTTATGGCGTTCCTCATCCGTGGGGTACAGCGTGTGCAGAGAAGTAGAGAGACCGCAGGGGTCCTGCGACGCGTCTCCTTTTCGAGGTTTCCCATACGCGATACGTCTGAGTTTAGGCTATCGAAGAACCCGGGGACCCGAGGTAACTTCATCGTTCCCATCATGAGGACCGTGGGGGAACGATGACGTGTCCTCTCGTCATTATCGAGGGTGCGACAATTAGTCAGTGATCACTCTTTCGCCTTCCTCTCGACATCTTCTGCTTGAGCATCTTCTACATGTTTAGACGAGACCAGAAACCGAAACGGCGGACCCCGAATCCGCCACTACACCCTCCAGTGTGTATTGCTCCCTCGAGGAGGGGCTATGGACTTCGTATAAAGAGAAAATTCTCCCTCTTGAACAAGATTACGCTTTTCACTGGTACACCTGTCATTCGCCGCTAATTGAGAATGATTTCTACGCGAAACCAGTGATTCTCGTTATGGGTCCCTACTCGTCAGGTAGGAAGTCTTGGTGGAGGAGATATATCTGCAATCCTCAGAGCAATGCAAACATTGACAGCCTTCGATCGGTCTGCAGGGAAAACCTCGTTCATTCAAAGGCTGACAAGCTGCGCTTATCCTGGGATGAAGATCGGACCCGAGCCAACATCAGACAAGTTCACAATTATCGGATACAGCCCCGAGGACTCGGTCATGCCCGGTGGGGCCGTAGTCGTAGGACGACCGAATAGCGGAGAGTTTTCCAAGTTCGGCCTGGAACGCTTCGGTTCGAGATTCCTCGACCGCCTCCAGTCGGTTTCCATGTGTTCGGAACTTCTACGACATGTGACTCTGGTCGACACACCCGGCGTATTCCCAGGGGCGAAATCGTAAGCGGCGATCCGAGTGATTCTCTCGAGCAGAATCGTTTTGATTATTTGTAGCTGATCGATCGAAAAAATATACATGCATATCATTGGAGCTGTTCGATCACCCTCAATATTATTCATTTGTGCCAGAAGGTGGCCGAATCATTGCTCGGATACATGAATCCGTTCCGCGACTCATGTGAATTTCTCGCTAATCTCCCCGACCTGCTTGAGAGCATGGCTCCGATTTCCGTACTCACGACTGGCTCTCTCTCAGGTACGACCATGCGGGAGCGCTAGAATGGTTTGCCGAGAGGAGTGATCTTATCGTCCTGATGATGGATGTCCTGAAGCCGGACGTACCCGATGACCTCCAGGTGGCCTTGCGAGCTATCAGAAGACAGTCCCACAAGCTGCGAGTGGTCTTCAATAAGGCGGATGAGCTCGCGCCTCTTCAATTGACGAAGGTCTACGGCACACTGCTGTGGTCCCTGTCACAGACTCTCAGGAGCGCCGAAGTTCCGGACGTCTTAATGGGATCTTTCTGGGATAAGGGGGTCAAGGAAACACTTTTCAAATCGGAATTCGACTCGAATTTGGAACGATTGGATAACGAGATTAATGAGCTACCGCGCAGCTCAGCTGTCAGGCGAATCGACCGCCTTGTGAAGCGCGCCCGCCAGGCTCGAGCTCACGCTTTGCTCATGTCCTTCTTAAGGGAGAACTACTTGAACGTGTTGAAAAAGGTAAATATTATTCCCTACGGAAGGCCGAATTCTTCCTATTTTTAGGTCATCATAAGAGATGAGCGTCACTTGCGGCTCCTTCGTGTACTAGATATCTCTCACAGAAAGTATTCGTTACTCAATTCAGTTTCGATTTGTTTCCCATTAACATCATCTCGAACTTGATTATCATGATCCGGTTCGACTAAATGATTTCGTCCTGAGGGGAAAATTCGAGTTGTCTATGCATAATCCCGATTAACCCTCTCCCCCTAATGGTCTGCACAGGGAGCATCGGGTCGTATGTCCGTAGTAGATCTGCAGGAGATCTACGAGCAAGTGGTTAGCAAGCATCAGATCGCTCTTGGAGACCTGCCCGATGCGGCAGTTATGCACAAGAAACTCTTCTGGCCGGTGGATCTTCCTCCAGTTCAGAATGCCAAGCTGTTCGAGAGGATCGAACATTTTCTCGCGGTCGACTCAGCGACCTTAATGAATATCGCGAATCGGAAAGGCCCATTGAAGCTTCAAGCGATATTCGGTTCGCAGCTGCGGAAAGTCGTATCCGAACACATTCCGCCCCTTCAAGGCAAAAAATACACTCGCGTTTTCCAACGGCTCTGTGACAAGGAACTCGAAACCATAAGCCTCGTCGAGGTCAAAAACGCAATCGTCGACGACGGCTGCGGAGACATCGATGTGCTCGATGAGGAAACTTTCACCATGCTGTGGCAGTTCGTCGACGACGATGCACAGGGCCACCTAGCTATGAACGATTTCATTCTATTTATGCATCTTGTCGATCACTGGTGCAGAGGTAAGTTGCAGCCTTGATGGATAGAATTTCCCCTCTTCTCGTCGGAGCCTGATGGATCTCGGGATTGTAGCCTCGCCTTTTACGGTTCTGCTTGCAGGCGAAAAGAACACCTGCCTCTCGCTGGTCGAAAAGTTCATGAAGTCTAGCGATAAGAAGATCGTTTCGGAGACGATTGAGTGAGTGGAGAGGCACCGGCGCACGGGACAAGTCGTTCGCCATTGATTTGACAAAGTCTCCGGATCCATTGCATTTTTTTTCTCTTCCCTCGAAATAAAAGATGGAGACTGTACCCTCGACCGTGAAGATTTCCTGCGATTGCAAAAGTAACAGAAAAATTCCGTCGATGTGGTATACTCATAAACGAGGTCAGCTCATTCGAGTCTGGCGGCGCTAGAAGCACTCGCATGTCAGATAGATGTTCTGGTGGCGATCGGTACCGCAGACAGATACCGTGAAAGCTTCGGATCCGGAGAAGGGGATCAAAACAAATGCTTGTCAAGCCTTTGAGACAAGCCCTTGGTGGGCGGCTGTCTCTTCTATCAGAGCGATTTTTTTTTGAGAGTTTTCTGAGAATGAGAGCTACTCGTAGAAAAATGCATCTTTCTGGCCGTTTCACTAGCCACACAAGACGGTGAGCAATGGCCAGAGAGGATTTTCGGAGACAGCCAAAAACTCGTCGGACCGAAATTCGAAACGCGCGACCAAGCATCGCTCGGATGCGGAGAATGATCTCGATTGTGAGGGAAGGATGACTTCGAGGAATCCATTCGATATTCCTCGATATCAGGCGATACTAATAAAATCGGTCCTCCATCAATTTATTGATCGAATTCCTATTCCGATACAATCCGTGCGATACAGTCTGAGGCTCCCTTCCGTACGCATCCTTTCTGGCTCGAGCGTCGCCAATTCATAGGCGTATGTTATGCGGTTATTTCAAAGGGATCGAACTCGCCCCCAGAATCAATTCGAATAGACGAGACGCTCTGTTCTTCGCGGCGCGGCAAGTCCTCTTTGACATACAAAAAAATAAATTATTTCGATATTGCTCCTTTCTGACTCATGCGCGAGGAGCTCCTGAGAGGCACCACTTTTTTGAGGGAATGCTACGGACCTGACGAGCTTGTCCAGAATCAACTCTTCTGAGCGAAAAACAACAGAAGCCTCTTGAGTATGCGAGATATTCAACGTCAGGATGGAGAAGGCAAGTCGACGAATTCTGGTTTGTCTCCCAAGTCAGGCAAGATACGAGCTCGATTCGGACGGAGGGGCAAAAAAGGGGCCTCGTCGTTGAGCATTCGGCCCCTAATCAGGGCAGGATATCGTTTTTTTTCTTCTGTGTGTTCGCTCGGCCTACCTTCCGCACATGGTGAGTCTCATCGAAGTGAGCCATTGCCGCACCAATGGCACACTTCGCATTCGAAGACGTTGCGGCTCAGAAAGTCACACCGACAGGGGAGCTCTCCGTGAGACTTTTGTTTCACGTCTCGCTAATCGGATCAGATTATGACTGACACGAGACACGTGCCACGCGGCGGCACATCATCAGAGCTTTGCATATAAACAACTCGTAAAAAGTCGCAAGTGTATTATCATTTCCAAGCGGGGCTCGTCGTCTGCACTCGAGTCATTTTCTTCCATCTTCACGGCGAAGCTCTGAACCCGAGGCGGAAGTCTGATGGGTCGCATGCAGCAGGGAAGAAAGCTCGGACACATTCCCTGTTGTGGTTTCATTCATTCGTTTCTGTCCGCTCGGTTCATCCGCTGACGGCGACCATTGTCTTTCGGTGGTATTTTCCGGAGCAAAGAAATAATGCTCATCAGTCAGAAATCGGGAAATCCAATGATGTCGTACGATTAATCAGCGAAGCCCGGGATTTCGCGGTGAATCTCATACGGTCGGAAAGCTCTGCTCTGGTTCTCGCCTTCCGTGGAATCAATTGTCGTGAGCGGACTAGCCCCGAATCCATCACCACGCATTTTCGAGGGAGGGATTATCACGTATTTCTTCCAGAGATCGATTATCGGGGGAGGAGGGCACGAGGTCCCAATCCTTGGATCCTCATTGTTTCGAGGAGATTTTTCGACCCCGTTCTTAGAGGAAAGTCTATGTTTCACATGGATATTGCGGAATCGACTGTAGATATCCTTGGGGAACAGCATGCTATGCCACCAGCGAGAATGCGACTCAAGCGGAGTTTTTATCCTAGCCGTGCGGATACACGAAGTTGGCTTTCCAGCCCTCGCGGTGGTGGGTTTCCAGCCATCGACAGCTCAAACGAAACGAGCGATGCTGGTGATCGAATTGCGAGCAAGCTGACGCTTTGACGAAGAAAAACAATTTCAATCAAATTTCTGCTTGAACGGGCCGCCGACAATCCCTCCTACATTCTCAGTCACTTTCTTGATTCGAGTGCCATAATAATGGACGGACGGACGTAGAGGCAGGAGCTGCAGCTGTTACCATGCTCTCCTTGATAGCCCATCGTCTCCTTCAGAAGAGGGGTCAGATTCAGCTCGTGGTCTCTCCGTGGGAAGATCGAGGAATGATCTCAGATGATCCCCATGATTGGAATAATAGTTGAACGAGTCGTCCTACGGTCGCGACGTATCTTCATGGAGAGGACCAGATGAGCTCCTTAGCTTCAGGACTTTCGTTAATTTTCCGTACATTGCGTTCTGACCCTTCCATCCGCCGGATCTTGACATTCTTATATCTGCAAATAATGTGTGACAATTTTCGGGATGATTTTCCGATCCTGCGAAAACCCTTCCCCGTCGGTTCTAACGCTCGTTCTAAATTATTGATCCGTGCATAGTAAGTATGTATACATATGTATATACATCAGACAGAGGAACCCGTTTATGAGAAACCCCTCGGGGCAGCCGGAGAAGTGTCTTATATCCGGCCTCTTCTTGTATCTGCGTGTTTTGTAAGTGGGTTCGACTGTAGGGATAATATCTGTGACGTGTGATCGATGGCGGGGCTGACGAATCAATCGAGTGATGGCTATCCGATGTCTTACGAAAACATTTGTATGTCCTTCTCCTCATCAACGGTTGATCGTTCGCAAGCCCGTGAGTCTGTGGGAACTTGGATCCTGCGCTAGCGAAAAGCCTCCTGAATTCATCAGGCGAGCTCATTAATCACGGTGCTTGGCTCAATCAGGATTTTCTGGGATGAAGAATATTCGGCAAAGGTTGGACTGTGCTCCACTGCTGGCGGAACTTCTCTGCAGCGAAATCGGCAATCAGAAGTCGTACCGGGCTCGAACTCATCGGAGTGGCAAAAGAGACGCTCTAATCTCGATAGAGCAGGCTCATGACCTTTGAGTGCGCAGAAGTTCCCTGTCGGAGCCTTCTCCGATCTTTACCGTGAATCACTCATGATCATTGATTTGGTATTTTCGACAAGTTTCTTGGTAGTGGAGAACCTCATTGATTGCGGTACGATTAGAATGGCCTCCTCATATCGAGCTGAATCTCCTGGCGGGAATCCTTCCGGAGCCCTACGCCCAGCTCTCCTGAGTCGAAATGCCTCCGGATTCCGGATACGACCCACCCCCGTGGATGATGTGTAATTTTTAGGATTGATTGCGAAGCTTCCATGCAGCCGGGGAAATCTCCGACGGGTGTTCCGATTCTCGTTCCGGATCGTATTTTCTTCCGAATTTAACGCCGCGGAATCGCCCGAAGAAACGAAGCCCGGTACCGCGGATTGAGACTAAACCAATGATACCTGTGAGCTATGTTTCATTTTGAATCTGAGGGTCACATCTCAGAGGCAGCGCAGCCGGTGGTCATTGTGGCCCCTCGTTTGATTCGTAACAGACTCCGTAATTATGACGAAATGTTTTCGTCGGTGTATCGTGTGCTGATATGCGTGTATTTTTCCCGCTCAGTCGGGAGAGAGAAAACCTCGCAAAATCGACCCTTATCATATCGGTCGCCAGCAAGTTCGATTGAAAGCTATTTACCGTCGCCAGAGTCAACTACCGGTGGTATTTACGAGCCAGAACTGTGAATCGAATCCAATGACAGTGAAGCCGTCATCCCCCATTATGAGAGCGACGATGCCGGCGATAGTGAAGCGAATCAGGCCATTAACATCTATGTATCTCGAGGAGGGGATCATAGCTAGAAGAAGAAGAAACGGCTTCTGCCGGACGACGTGTTGAGTTTCAGCGGGAATATCACAGGAAGTTATCGATATGAATTCTCCGGACATTCACCAGATCGGAACCGCGGAATGGAGCTCAGAACGTGAGCCGACGATTAAGTTCACAGATGCGAACCGCTTTAAAATATCGTACACGTAATCATCCGACTTGTATCGGGGAGGAAATTATTCGTCGTCACGCTTCTCAGGAACGGCTTGTTTCTCTCAAACTTCCCCAAGCTGAAGCTAGACCATTGTCGGACGTTTTTCATCTCAAGACTACCCTCGAACCCGGCGCGGTGCGGGAGACCTGGGAGGTTTTGGTGCCAAGAACTTCCCTAGAGTTAGCTCGATTCAGGAGCGGCGCTCGAAAGATCGTGAGCCAGCGTCAGTCCTGGAACGGAGGGCGTCACTGACGGACGACACAACGACAAGTGGCTGATACGGATCTGCATCGGCCACGATGGCCATTTCGAGCTCTCAGCTACGTCGGATTCCCTGATCTCCATCGAGAGCCTCTCTAACTAAGTTCCTCTAACTGATTCCGTAATCATCTCCCCCGCGATCATCGCTGAGCCCGCTGGGCTCAGAAAATTTCCGATGGATCATGGGTTCGCCGATAGGGTCAATGACTCACAGCGACATATTGGAAGCGAGACTCGATTGACATATTCGGAGCCGAAATCCGATGAATTAATTTCGTCGATTAATCGCGTAATTTGGGTAGACGGTACTATCGATTCTCCTGATCCTCCTTCTACGTAAAAGGGACCGTGTACCTTAATTATTCTCCGTGCATGAATGAACGGACCCCGCCCGGAAAAGGGAAATTTTTCTAGTCTCACTCAGTCCGATATATTCCCTCGTCTCTCACTTTTTTCTCCCATTGTGAGCCTGCTGAAAGCTCCTTCATAAGATATCCGTCAATGAGAGTCCCATCATTCGATAATGTTGCAAAGAATTGGACGCTCCCGGCTCCGTGACGTCTGAGAATTCACAGAACGGTCCCGGCCGCGAAAGACGGTGCTGGCGAAACGACAAGGCAGACACATTCTCAAAAATTGTTGCGATGGTCGTCACGCCTGGATCGATCTGAATGAACCGAATGATGGTGTTTTGTCACATATCGCCGGTGTTCGTATCGCTCGTCGGTAATTGATTACCGAGGAAATTCTACGGAGCGAATCGTGCCTCCGCCCACGGTTTTCATTGCCCGATTGGAGGAAGCAGCTGACACTGAGCAGCATCGCTTACTACAACAACGTCAACTTCTGACGGCGAAGCTTCTCGACTGCTCTTAGCGCAGAAAGAGAAGAACGTTGAACCAACAACTTGAAGAAAAGAAAGACTCAGAAGGAATCTGTCACGTGGCTACAAATACTTGGTCGGAGGCCCGACACGAGAGCAGAGGTATTCGACGATCGGTTTTCGTTCCTTGTTTGAGTTGTCACTCTCACCTTTTCTCCCCATTCTTTCTCGCCGTGTGAAAAGGATTCGCTGAGACTTCTCGGATCGGTATTCGCTCTGTATCTCGAGCTCTGTTGAACCTGTGATATCATGAAGAAATTACAGGTAGTGCCCGTTTGGCTTGAGGCTACCGATTGGTTCGGAACTCTGGGAAACCTTCCAAACTGCTTTGTTCGGTTTTACGCTTCAGGCTTGAAGTATGCGTAGCAAGGTGATTGTGTAGCTGAGCTGAGTGAGTTTATCTAGAGAAGGATCAGATCGTTCAAGAATTGAACAAAAGGCGTGTCCCTATCAGATTTGGAAGAGCCCACTGAGAGTGAAGACTCGAATGCTGTACACGGCGATGAGACGCAGGCATTGGCTCGGCGATCTCTCAGAGCCCTGCCCGAATCATCTGGTGACCAAAATTTCAGCGCAAAAGATTTCAACAATAATCTTTGGAGGCAGTACCGCCATCGAGAGCCGGTTCGATGGAGAAAAACGAGGCACTAGGGGGATGATCCCGACCGAGCAAGCAGATCGGATTGAAGCACAGGAGAGCAAAGACCGACGCCTCCGACGGATGTCACGCTAAGTGGGAACGGAAGCTGGCTGACATGGTCGGTGCATTCCTGAGCACGCGATCGATGGAGGACTGACGATGGAAGAGACCCGGCTGTAACACACGGACTGTTATTTCTTCGATCCACAATCTGCACATGTAGGTGTGTTTTTTAAATTTTTCTACATATAGCTCCTCCGGGTCTCCCTCTCTCTTAGCTCGCAACGGTGAGCTCCGCTAGTACGGAATCCTGAAAAAACTCTTCTCATCGGAGTCCCCGGAGGGTCACTGCACGAAATCGGTCACGTCGGGCTAGCGGCTTGGGATTCCACTGAGCGGCTCGGCAATGCACGGCTGCCTTTCGGTCGCCGCTGAATGTTTGAGAAAAACAAGGCGTTCGTGAATTATGATCACTTCTAGCGGTGCTCTGCACGCAACTCACAAGAACTATCAGTCATGACGACATACCACTTATGTTATGCTCTGAGTGATTGAGGGCGGACGTGCGCGAATCAACACCGCGGCAATGCCAATTCATTGTGACACAAAATCAGAGACGGATCGTGGTGTACTTTAGTTTTTCCCCGTGAATAAACGATTCTGACCAGGAAGACTCATCACGAGCGGGTCCGAGGCTACTTCTTTCGAATTCGCGCATCGGCTTCTCGCTCGGATACCTTCAACGAGCTCCCTGATTGATGAGAGAAGATCGATGGAGCCCAATTCTTCGAAAGGCTCCTATGTCAAACATCGAATCATCGTCTTTCGCTTTCCGCGTGCATCATCAACGTCCCGGAGTGGAAAAATTGAACGGGACCCGGCGGAAATCTCCATCGATATATGGGCTCGGAGCGTTTCGCAGAGCTCCGAATGTTCGCGCAAAGACCCACTCTCGAATAGCCCCGGGGTATGCTGCAAATCTGTGCGACGGCAGCGGACGCCGAATAGACCCTAGCGTTAAAAGTTGAACGTGCGAAGTTACGTAATCAAAAATTCATCATCATCGATCCGCCGGAGAATGGGCTGCTCCGACTGATAAGTCAAGCTGCGTTTGTTCGCCTGACGAGCGCTTTTTCCGCGACATTTGAGCGAGTCTGAGAATCTAGCGAGCGGGCACGGACGCTCATTAGAAACGATCCGTTGGGGAGCTGAAGTCTCTTTCGAGTGGCACGACCACCACCGATACGAAACTGTAGTGCTTCCGCTTAGGAGCGAGCCGGATAGTTTATATGATGTGAAGCTCGGGCTTAAGTGTAGTGGGTATATGTATATAATAATTTCTCTTCGACAGCTGCACCGCGATTCCGTAGCTCAAACTCATATCGGATCTCGACCGCTTGTCTTTGCATCGAGGGAGCCTGAGCTCGGCTAGACATAGGGCCGCTGCTAGTAATCTTCGGGAAATTCCAGGACCAGCGACAAGATGCCTTCGATGTCTTAGATTCGCTCACTGATGCTTCAATTTGGCAGCTCGTCTAAATTTGTCCCAGCTAATGATGTACAGCGTGAGAAATGAAGAGACGATAGAAAGAACAATTACGACGGAGAGAAATTGAAGTAGCGCAGAATTTGAGACGCTGCTGCCGTCGGCAATGTTCTCTCAATTCTCGTTGTCTTCATTGCCGACCCGACTCGTCTCCGTCTGTTTCATTGTTAGATCTTCGTGAAGACTCGGGGGGACCCCTAGCCGCTGTCGAAGGACGGGCTCTGGTGGTGTTTTCCACAGGGGATTGACTCTGCTTCCCGGGGTGTAGTCCTCTGTTCTGCTTGAGTCACATAGGAACGCCGAAGGATGTGTCTTTCAACGAAGAGTTTCCGAATACTTAACCCTACCCGGAGATGGGACCAGCGGAGGAGGCGTAGAATCGGGAACAGGAAAGATGACGTTATGGATTCGTATTCGTATTTGACGAATTTCTGTTCTGGAAATCCGCTTCAGTCCGAGCAGCGACATGAGGATGCATTGTTTCCCGACGGGCGCGGGCCGCGAACGATCAGGAACATTTCGCATGCTCCAACAATGCGGTGGCGTGGAGCGACGTTTCGCAGGGGAACTCTGTATATCTGGTTCTCGTGATGCCCGCATGAGACGCTCTGAGCTTCAACTACAGTCCTCCAGCAGAGCGATCGCATCGGGAATCTGTGATTCCCGTGCATTCCTCCCGGGAAAAGGTCCCGAATTCTCATTTATCAAGGGATCGACGTCAGCGCCACAATCCGTCCCGCTCCCTCGGTATTCTCCCTTCGAAAGTGGGGGGCATGGGTATCATTGACGTGAGAATCATTACGCGGGACACGATTTCCCTCTGAAGACAGCGCAATTCGGCATGCCGATCCTCACTTCCATGCAGTGGCCACGGTCTCATTCGCCAGGGGGCGCTCCTGGCATCGTGGACGGTGGAAACGATAGCTAGCTCCGTCAGCGAGTCAGGCTGGAGAGAGCGGAATAATTATATCCAAACATGTGAAGAGAGGAAGACTTGAACAGCCGCATCCTTTCTCCTTGATTAGGAGAATAGGACACGCGCTATATGGTCAATCGGATGGGATGAAAATTTCCCTCCGGATTTCCCTCCGGGCACCGGGAGCGGAATCTAGGCGAGAAAAAAATTGACTGGCCGAGCCCGGAACACGGACTCTCCTCTTTTCCGCAGAAGATCCCGTCGGATTCATGTCCGACTAGGCTCTAGAAAGGGGTCGGACATTCTCCAGTTCGCTAATCAGAAAGCAAGAGTCCTCCCGGGGCGACGTATTCCTTCTTTCTCCGCTCGAACTTCTCCCGAGAGATTGCCATGAGGAAGAGATAACTGAAAATTAGAAAGGGACCGCGAGTCGAGGAGGGCGTCGTCGTTCGGAGAACCTTTCTTATTCTGACTGGTCGTAGTCATTCCATATGCGTTCAAACAGACTCCGCGCACACAGAGTCTGGACGACCGCCACGACGAGGAACTTTTACGTTGGCGACCTTGGAACCGGGTCGACGGAGAACCGAAAGCTATCAGTCAGTCTACGAATCTGTCTATCGCTTTTGTGAACTTAATAATGGAATTGCAAAGGTAATAACGTCTCCACCGACCGAGAAAGACCGTCCGCCTTCGCTTCTCCAGAGTTCTCCGTGGGCCGCTGAAGATATGGGCAGCTCGCGTTCGCTCGATATCACGCCAATGACGTGGTTAGCACAAAGGGCACACTTGATCACGCCGCGCCGGTACGCGAGAGGACCTGGCAAGAGGAGAGTCTGTGGCACGGATTCGGAGTCTGATTCAGAATCAGACCCGCCGTGGAGACTTGGATTCAGACTATGCACGTCGCAGCTCAATTCTGAGTGAGATAAATGAACGACGTGACGTCGTGGCACGCAATCGACGTGACAGGCCGTGAGGGTTAGTCGGACTTTTACTTCAAAAATTGACTCCAAAATCGAGCGGCTTCCACAAAAGCGAGCACTGGTGACCCTCCTCTCCGTTACCTCTGGGTCCGGGAAGGACTCATCACTTATAATTCCGAGCATTACATACTTGGGACATCGTCTGGGACTTAATTCTCCTTCTGATGATGGGTGAGTGCCCGAGAAGCAGTGTACCTACTCACATAGTGTCTTGGTCGTCGGCCCCAAGATGCACTCGACCGACACCGGAGCGCTCTGGACTCATTCATTCGACGTCTTCGTGCACTTCTCCGAGGCACTCGCTCTCAACGCGGTCGCACGGAAAACGTACCGGTCATAAATTCATGCGGCTGAAGGTTAAGCATTCACAGCTTTATGCGTCGACCAGAGCGGCATGTCCCCACGGAAGTATTTCCGCTCCTGAGCTGAGTCGCCGCGGTGAGTATTCGCTTGCGGCAGGCTGGTAGTCAAATACACAAGCGATTTCGACCACTGAGTTCCGCGCGTGGATGCGATCTGGACCGTGGAGTTCTCATTCAAGCTAGGTAATCTATTCGGGCGTATCCGGTAGACCTTCTAGTATAATATTTTTCAATGTAATATACCGGCGAGGACGAGGTGGCAAACTTTGAAGAAAGCACGATCGGTCGCACGAGCAACCTCTCCCGGCTTCTTGACGCCAGAATAGTCTAACTAAGAAAGCAATGAGGCTACGAGACTCGGAGCGCTCGATTCCGGGAGGCGAATAGTCTCACGAATAATCACGCATCTTGCGTCGACCAGTCAGTTGAGGGAGAAACAATGTATATCGGAGCGTATGCATTTTCCCAATATCCCTGTGAAATCAATTCCGGAGCGCTGTGAATCCGAGTCTCAATGACTGAAGGGATCAAACCGGTACCGAATCATTATCAATTATCACACCATCGAACTCGGAACGTGTTACACTTACGACGACTTCCGGGGCGGCCTTGGACCTCTCCAGCTGGTGTTTTCGCCTCGAACGGAAGAGTCACGGATCGATGACTGAAAGCAGAAAACCCGGCGAGCCTAGAAAGAGCAATGATACATAGGCCCGATTCAATGGCAGAAGATCAAAAGTTGCGAAGAGAATCCGGATATAAACAAGAAAGAGATAATGATGACTTGGGAGGGTGGGGGGCGACCGGCAGAACCGATACGGCGAACCAGAGATAGAACGGCGGAAGGCAATACAACGATGACGGAAGAGCACAACGAAGACAATGCTGACACGATGTCGGCGCAGAGATTGGGAGGGAGAAGTGTAGATAACCGAGAAAGGGGCTCACATGGTCAGCTGTACAACGTTGAAGAGCCACCTTCCAATTCGCACAGAGCTCCGGGGCATCTGACTTGTTTCGTGTCATCGCTTTATCAAGAAGAGCTAAAGAAAACATGGCACTAGTTTTCTGTTTTGCTGTAAGCCAGTCGATTGAATTACGTGTCAGTGTAGTCACTCTGATCGTGTCTGACAACACACGTACCGGGGGTGCGGCCTCGTGAACTGCTCGGGCGGGTTCTCAACGAGCTCAGCTCGCGAGTTCCCCCACCGCATCGTACCTCGTCTCGAGTCGAGCCAATCTCCACTCGGGACTTCTCCCTGGAAACATGTCCTCTTGTTATGCCGTTGTCCTCTATTCTCTTCCCGTTCACGACACGGCTCGCTTCTAAAAACAATCGATCCGCTGATAACTGCTCTCAACCGTCGACTTCTATGAGCACCTCAGTGTCATCCGCCCCCTCATGCGGAGTATCGACGATAAGCAACTGCTCATTCGTGTGAACAAGAGACGGTCGTCCGTGCGAACGATTGTCGCTCCGGATGTCCGACGACTGTTTGAGGTGAGGGGCGCAAGGGAGATTCTCGAGTTCACAGAACAGCCTACTCTACCGGTTGGTCGACCCGGCAGCAGTTGTTATGCGGTCAGCACATGTTTTGTTTGTAGAAGCAGAAGCCTGAGGGCTACCACTATAGCTGAACTGGATAGGAGGGAAGGAGCCGACCAGCAAACCGGTCAACCGACTAGTCAGGCAGCCACACTCGCAGCTGAGTGTAACAGGGCGAGGGAATGTCGGTCAGCCCGAAAACAAGAAAAACATAGATTGTGCTGCACGCAGCAAATACATTGACATACCCAACCGCAACGCTCGCGCCGAGAATGCCTGCCCGAAGCTCTGTCTGTTGCATGCTCTGAACTTGTGAGCTCCACGGATGAAGGATCTTCGATTTCGATTGAGAATGGTTTGAGTGGAATACCTCAATACCTCTCGATAGCCATTGACATTTCTCCACTCCGCTGTAGCCAGTCGACTCCCCGTGATGTCTCCTGAAAGTTCCCATGATGATTTCGGTGAGATTGAATGATGGTCATCGCCCTGGAACTACTGGAGCTTGCTCTTCGTTCCGCCGCGCGATATATCATATGTTCATTTTGGATTTTGAATTCAAGTTCAGTCCTGAGCTCTGAGATTCGGAGATCATTGCCAATCGAGGGACAGGTACCAACACACCGAGCAAGTGTCTGACATGTCTTGCCCGAAGCATTCCCCACGGGCGCTGCTGTCCTGAATACTTTATTCGACGGTCGGCTGCAATTCATAATTCAAGGTACCGACCCATATTGAATGCTCATCTCGAATTTTCCACCATCAGTATTTGGAATGGAGAGTTCCTCTCCCCGAGTATCTGGGTGCTTCCTGTCGCGCAAAAGATTGTTGGTTAAATATTAATGAGGAAAATATCAAGGAAAATTGAATCAGAAATTATCTCTGTCGAGATATCCGGCATGTAAGCACAAGGCCGACTGCAATTACTGCAGTCGTTGCTGCCGATGATCTTCGCCGCCGCCGATAGGTGGCTGACGGGGGGGCTGTTGGACGCTTCGCGCTGCGGCAGAATGCGAAGCGGATGGATGCGCGTCCTGGAACAGCGGCATCGGCGCCGTCCTCATCGACTTCACATTTAGCTATCGAGCGCTCGGAATCGGAATCCGTTGCATCTCTTCTCCGCTCTGCGCCCCTCAGCTTCAATCGGCGAAACTTTCCGTCCGTTTGCTGTGGACTCCTTCTATCACGACGACGACGACGACGAACAAGAACAACGGCGACGAAGACCGGCAAAAGGACAGCGACTGCGATGACAAAGAAGAGGACAGCGACTAGGAGCAACCGCGCAGCGAAACTGCCCTTTTTCCCTCGTCGTTCCTGTTCATCTGATCAGATGTTATCGTCAGGGTCGATGACAGAGACAGCGACGCCGACGGTGATCAGTCGGCAACAGCGACAAAGGTTTTATTCAATTTGAAACCTCTCTACGCAAACTTTTGGTATCGATGCTGCTTCGCTCCCGAAGTCGCTGGCAGCATGGGGAACTCTACCGATAAAAAGTCCTGGCTTTACGCGAGGGGTGAAGCTGCGAATCCATTCTCATTATTTGGGGATAGCTTTTCCTCTGGGGAGGGGAAATGCGTCTCGGAGGATGAATTCAATCCGGATGAGGGAACATGTTGGAGCGACCGTCGTGCTGAAGTCCACAGCATCTGAAGGAACGGGGTCCAGGATGAGCTATTTGAATTTTTGTGCTGAACTAGAGACTAGAGAACCAGATACGGATTGGGGGAGAGTTTAGGGCGGACCCTGAACGCCGAGCTTGACGGGCAAGGATGCGTACTGAGCGAAAACGGGAACTTTCCAGCTCCATTCAGGGAGTTCCCCTTCCCCCCTCAAAGTACTGAGGGACTTCGAGCCTCCTCGACGAGGAGGGGAAAATCACTTCACCTGGAATGCAGGGCGAACTCGACACGTAGCCCCTTAGCGAAGAGTTTTAGGTCATTACTCAATAGTCATGTGTTTTCGACCATCTCAACGCTATTTTCTGAAAGAGCTCAGACATCATGTGGGTGGAGCATGCGACGCCGACTTCCATTCCCCCGCAGAGCTCGATCAGCGGAATAGCGGGGAAGCGATAGGTCCCCGTCGGTCCGTCGGCTTGGCGTCGCCGAGGCAATTGATAAGGGAAGAGATTGGTCTCGGTTACGTCATCAGCTTATAAGTCGGAGTTATATTAACGCTCGATTCGCACTCTCTTAGGTGAGGATCCGCGCATTGTCGTAAGTCGTCGGGACCGGTCGGTCTGTTTTCCGGGGAAACTTCAAAAGCGCGTATTCTCGACAAAAACTCACGGCGATTGGAGGCTGATGTCAGATCACGTGAACGCTCGGAGTTCTGAGGATCCTGCCTCAGAGCAGGGTCGGACGGTCGGATTCGTTGCGACGCTTATTAAAGGACAGGTGCCAGCTTCGAATCACTTCACCTTCTGCGCCTATTTCCAGTGTTATGACGGGATGATCCTGTTGTCTCGGTGGGTGGCGAATTATTTAGTTCGTTATCCTCGAGGATGCAGCCTTCCCCCCCCTCGTCTCTAGAGATGTCGAGGCAGCCCGTGACAGCGTGAAATTCATGATTCGTCTCCGGGACGTATTTACACGCACGGGACTCATACACCATCTCCTCGGTTTTCGTGTCACTCTCGGCATGCTGATCCGGAGAGCTCCGCGACGATTTTCGCGTACCCCGGTCTTCACCAGCAAAATCCGAAGAAGCGTTGGTGCAGTTCAGGGGAGTATCTAATATCGTTCCTGCCCCCGAATAGGACAATTATTCTTTGTCCAGAGCTTGTCCGGAGTTTCTGTCCGCTGCGAATAAGTGGAACCCACGGAAACAAGAACGCACCTCCTCCATCGCTATCCGGCCGGGACGGTCGCCTCCCGGGGGTCTCGAGACGTACGTTTTCCGCCGGAAGTGTTTCAGACTTTCTCGTAGTAAAAAAAGAGGACTGAGGAATACCGCTCGATCGCCCGCCGCAGCGGGCCCGACTGCAGGAAGATCGCGGCGCGCATCAATAATTTACTTCGAGCTACGCGCGATGCATTGTTTGCTCGTAACCGTACGTGAGAGAGTTTCTCCTCCGGCAGGGAACAGTTGAAACTCCGCGGGAGCCGCAGTGAGTTCTCCCTCGAGACAGGCCTTTAAAGCTTTTGTGCGTGTACTCTGAACAGCACACAAATACAGCGTCGCAGAACACGGACATTGACTCTCTTTCCGACGACTCGTGTCAAAGTCTATCTTGAATCATGACGTAGCGATATTCCATGGAGGATGCTCTGCAACAGAGAGTCTCAGTGTCAGCACTGACAGATTGATGGCCATCTCGAAGGCTTCACACTCTCTCTCTATATCTCCCGGAAGCGCGGATAGTTCGGCTCCGAGTACTAGAGGTGGCTGTGGATCGTGCGCTGACCGGAGACGTTCCGAGTCCTATCCGGTCTGAGGCTTCAATGACGGAGAATGAGAGGATTCGGTGTATTCCTGGCTGAGGACGACGTCAAGCTCGGAATCGAGGAAACCTCGACGGATTACTACACTGGGCGAGCACCCTTTCGAAGAGATCGCTCACTGAAGCTCGCCGTATCCAACGCTCTATTCTCAACGGCACTTCAGGGGCCTCCGCACGCGATCTCGAAGGCTATTTTAGGTCGCATTCCTCGTTGTGCATCCACGACATACATACAGGGTAGCTCGCTTTATCTCCATTTCGGGGAGAAATATGCACACGGCCTTGGCGTAGACTCACGAGGGGCTTGTGCAACACAATAATGCAAAAACTGTTCCGAATAACGACAATTTTTATATGAGCCGTATGCAGGAATCTATGCAAATAACTTGCATACTTACGGCTCCTGTGACCGAAGAGAAGGAAGCCCTCGGATTCTTTCCTCGCAGCACTGCATCCTCTTTATATGTACGTAAATACGGTACCCGTGGAAATGGATGGACACAAACGTGAGAGTACCTTGCGGGAATCGAACACCCATTCATCGATGAACATTCGTAAGACCTCATATAAGATTCTTTTCCTCCTTCCGAATGCCTCGTGACGCACAATGCGTCGCGAGGACTGTGTCTAATTATTATGCGTAACCCGAACTATCTGGGCATTATCGAATCGTCTGATTGTGGAACAAATATTTGGCTAAGGGTCTTCGATCGGAATCTGCATGGCTTTTGGGAGCTTCCTCTCATCGACGGGCGGTAATGGTATGCTGTGGACCTTATTCTGCCCAGTGACGCTGAAAGGTCAAGCGACTCCGATCTGATTTGGCAGGGATCCGAGGGAATCGGATGTCATGCAAATGAACAACTGACGAGCGTGAGCTGGAACCATTAAAATATTGATTCGGTGACTGTTCCAATTCGGAATCGGGCTGCCTGATAATAATTAGGCTCATATTTTATTTACGCGCACCGCGGCCCAGCGACTGGGGCACGCCGCTTGCTCTTTTCGTCTCTGGCTTCGGCGGGCTGTAGCGTCCGAGAGCTAAAAACTGTGGGCCAGAGAGACTGTTGCATTCTCGGAGCGGACCCTAGGCCCATAGATATAATAATTCCGGCCATTCCGTACGCTTACGCACCCTCGAACGCGTGTATATACGTATGTACAATATGAACATACCGATCGCCAAACGAGGGCCCGCATTCTCAGTCAGCCGGATGGGCTGGCATATTGTGCTCGGCTCCATATGAGCGTTCGCAGCTCGCGCTCCAGGCCCCATCAAGGCCCTTCCACCGAAACTCCCAGGCATGAGTTCGAGCAGCACTGGCTTTCCGTTTGATTGCACTGGTCCCTCATCTCGACCCCGGGGCAGCCATCATCGCTTCGACCTCGCGCCGCGTGTTTCGGAAACGGGTCACGTCGAGAAGTCTACGGCAGTCTGGCTGACTCGTCCAGACCCAAACTCGCAACAGGAAGCCAGAAGCTCTGGGGGCGGGTCGTGAAAGTGCTGAAGGAGCTCGTTTGAGCGATTGTCCCCGGAGTTACCGCTCTGGGTTTCGTGAAATCGCCGCGAATATGTATTCCCGAACCGTGGCGGCACTGCTCTGACCTTAGCTCTGGTTGAAGCTCCAGCCGAAATTGGCTTATCTCTGACTAATCAGATGAGAATTTCTCGGGGGTTTCGCTACTTCGAATAATCAATTGCCTATTCACCGGATTATTGGCCGCCCATATGAGGTGAGAGGCCAGGGGGATATAATGCATATCTCTCGCCTCGTCGACCGCTGTGTCTCGTCGAGTTCTCCCGAATAGTTGTCCGCAACGGCTCGTGGAATTCGAGGTAGTAGTACATGAGCAGGGACTCGGAGAATTTGTGCTTGCAGACCCCATTTCTTCGCTCGATTCGACCATCCAGTCTGAAGAAATGAGCGATCTGTCCTCTCTCGGTGTTTCCACGTCTATTACTTGCCTTTCGCCACTCGCGTGTTTGAACGAGCAGGCAGGGCTATCGAGTGCACGAAGGAACGTTGCAAGTGGATAAAACTCCTTCAGGAACACTCTCCAGGGTGTGAAGTACCTTTTCGCAGCCGGGAGTCTTCCCGGAGCGTTCGTGCCAGGGGGCCCAAAATGTCTGTCTCGCGGCATCCATGAATTATTCCATGAGCTTCGGAATACTCCAGACGAACATCGCTCCCAATCTTGGTCATGAATAAAGGTTTTTCTTTGGGATCTCTTTCAACATTGGAGAATCTCCTGTCTCCCGGGAGTTCTGTGGAAGCCGGAATCGGGCTTAGGGTTCGAGTGTCGTTTCAGAGGCGGACTTATGTATGCCTTCGAGTGGATTATGCGTCGGCATAACTCGCTGTCGAATTAGAACATACCTAGTTGCCTCGATTCAATGCTGTGACGACTCTGGGAGTCCATGTCAGCACGTCTGACCTCATTGAAGGCTTCACATGCAGAAAGAACCGGTCCGAGCCGTATATTGAACAAACGACGACATTTTCGTTATATTGAAGCTCAGTCTTCCGGGCTCTAGGCTGTCAGCAATTACCCCGGTGATTCGTAGAGGCAGCGAGCAGCGATTGTGGAGGGAGCGAACACTCTGCACTCTGGGTGCTCAGTATAGGAAGGGCTTTATTCTCGAATCTAGAATTGAAACTGCTATCTGCAGCGACTAAACCTTCTGTGAGCGCAGACGAAACGAAGAAGAACGACATTTCACCAATTTCCGAGCGGATCCGATTCGCTTGAATCAGTCGCGGGTTAAATTCAGAAAAATAGCCCTGTCTACACGGAGTCCTGCTCACCCTCGAGCTCCTGACACGATTTCCTCTGCCGACAGGTCTTCAGGAATTCAGGCAGCGTCCAAGCTGTCCAAAAGCGTAGTTCTTCGGTGATCCAGAGGAACAATGGTGCGTTCGTCATCGTGTCGAGCATCAACGCTAGGCCGGCTATTTCGCCAACGAGCAGAGTGGGTACCGAGCTTTGCCATAGCAGCGGTATGAACACCTGGGGAGAAAGATGTTGCGGCGTAAGACTTCTTTCACTGTGCCCGCGAAAGGTCCCTGCACAATACTACCGGGGAGTGGGTCTCGAGAAAGCTCTGAACTTTTTCGAGCTCAAACGTTCTAATTTAGGCGTCGTACTCACTCCGTAAGGGGAGGCCAAGAATGTGAGTTTCATCAAGAGACTTATGAGCAATTTCTGCTCCGCCCACAGATGTCGGAGTCGAGTGCGGGATGTCGGTGTGATCTCGGATACCTGCAAACATCCGTCGGCCTTACGAAAAATCGATCTCTCCCCCCCTTCGGCTTCGAGATTTGGGGCTCGAGGGGACTATAGAGACCCGCGAGGAGCCATTTCATCAGCGGGATAAGCTTTTAATTCTGACAGGAGAACTGATAACCTTGACTAGTAATACGACTGTCGCCATCCACATTGAGATCAGGGAGAAAGTTTTTAGCGCCAGACGAACTCTGTAGGAAATGGCATAAGCGGTCGCGAAACCGGTCTCCTCCGTGTTGTAGTACATGAAAACACAGCTGTAGTGGGAGAAATGGGTCTCGCCTGGAAATACAGGGAACTCCCGAATCATTCCCGCATCATGGTAGTCATTCAGGGAGTTCTCGGTGGTTCTCAAGCTCCAATAAAAATTGCTTCCTGTCTGGCGGAGGAACTCTCTCATCTTTCCACGGGCCTCACCGACGACGAAGATGACGGGCGAGCACAAACCAATCATCAGGATTGAGAGATCTACAAGCAGCGAGGATCTGTGTTGAGATAAAAACGCTGCCAACGGTGACGTTGGAAAGCCCCTGGTGCAACATTCATATATTGCGTAAAACGCCGGAAAAAGGAGCGAACACATAGCACAGGTTTCCGACAGTAGGAAATGTATTCGGCACAGCCACACGTTATCCGTATCTGTGACAGGGAGAAAAACAATTTAAATGAAATGCTTGCTGCGGAACGTCGCGCCCCCGGTAGTTTCCAACATGCGATTCCGGAGAGGGGGCTGTGCGCCGCCAGGTCGAACATGAGTTCACTTACAAGGGAACACCCAAACGGGCCACCAGTTCCTGTATGCGCCTACGGTGGTCCTCAGGACATCGTTGACGATCAGGACGAACATGAAAACCTCGCGGGAGCTGAGCGGCTTTTTCCGTTTGAAGAACGCCAAGAACACGACGACATTAAGCACGGTACTGACAGTGCAGAACACTTCGAGAACAGCCAGGCACGTTTTCGAGCATACACTACTGTAGAACTCCGCGAAGTCATCTGAAAATCGATCGGTATCCGACTGAGACGCTCGGCACGGGAAATTCTTACGAATGGAGACGAAGAACACGTATTAATGAGCTCCGACATTCACCTTCGTCTTCCATCACTTCGTACGCGTCCATGTCGTTTGGATATCCCCGAAATTCTCGAGACTACGAGAGACACGTCTTTTGCTCGTACGCCCGTCCGGCGAACACGTAACCACGATCGTGGTCTGCTCACATCGAGCTTAACACAATACGATTGCCGGATTCGGCTGCGAGACGATCAACAGAGAAATGTCGGAGGATGCGCGAGTATCGTCATGGACCGACCGCCGAATGCACTCTGACACAGACCAGCTTCGACCCCGCGGCCTTCGATAACTATCGACGGCTGCTGGGGCAGTCGCAACTTTGGGGAAGATCAGATGAGCTGCAAGGGTGTCGTTAGAGATCCTGGCCCGGCAGGTTATCCCCCAACGCTTTCAGGCGAGTCAAGAACCGGGTTGAGCGTTCGATCTGTTCCGTCTTCAGATCCATTCTCGACTCGGTCAAAGGTGGATTCCCTCTGGGTTCATTCTCATGAGGAGACGGCTCAGGAATGTGGATCGGCTCCTGTAAGTGAGCTTGAGCGGCGGTCGGTAATTTGTAACCCGAAGCTGAAAGAGAGAATATCGATTAAAGGAAACAAAATCAGGAAGCTTTATCTAGGCCAGGCGCCGTCGGGCTGAGTGGCTCTTTCCAAGAAAAAAAGGGTGTGATACTCAAAGAAGAACGCTCGGAGGGAAAACGAGGGCCGAGGGACAATTAATAGAATTAATCTTATCGAAGCACGCCATACGTTCTCTCCAAGAAACGGAGACAAAGGAGAAGAAGCTGTTTTATAATTCACGACTGAGAGCCGACCGGATCAGTGGACCTTCAGAGGGAATCTGAGACTCCCCGGAGGTGGAAAAGACTCCCAACGAGCTTCTGTCTTTTCTTCTCTACGGAAGTATGGAATCATCCGGATGCCCACACGACTGGCGAAAGCTAATCGGCAGAGCAGTGCGGGTCCTGGTCTCATTCACCGGAAATTATTCGCGGAATGGCGAGGCTCCCGCCTAGCAAGCGTCATGTGCGCGATCGAACAAAGGTCACTGTGCAATTTCATGCAGCGGCCGCACCCGCCCGCAACCTATGACCCAAGTTCCCTCTTCGGGTGTCCGCCGGCGCCGTTCTCGCGAGCCGAGTTGGGTGATGCCATGCTCGTGATTGTTATTTCATACGGCAAATGGTCGCGGCGGCCAGCGCTAGCGGTCCGTAAGTTATCGGGAGAACAACATACTCGACTCTGTCGAGCAGGCTTGCCCCGTATAGCCTGTCCTGGCGTATTATTTTTTGTCGACAAGGCACGTGCTCGACGCCACCCACAATGGCAAACCGCGATTCCACTTTTGCCGCCTTTTCGGAACGGCTGTGTACAGCCGTTTAATGTTCCGAGCAGATTCGTCGGGGCGGACTCCCCGCTGTAACAAGCAGCTACACGGCTTTTTTTAGGAGCCATCGCCTTCAATAGCGGAGTATTGTTTTTTTTATCACTTGATGACGTTACCACTGGCGATGACCTGTGTCCGTCGGCCGTTACTCTCGTGCCCTCGAGTTTCATGTGATCGCAAAAGAAGTAAAGCTGGAAATTCGAGTCGACCCGAAAGGTGACGGTCCCAGGTGGGAGCAGACCTACCTGGATGAAGGTGCGTGCCAGCTCCGAACGTCGAGCTCCCGAATCCTTCCGTTAGGTCATCGAAGAATTTGGGCTCCATCTCGTAACGATGTGTCAACAATGTCTCGAAACTATCGGATAACTACCTCCGAGCGCCGATACGTAGAAGTGAATTCTGAATCGAAGGTCGAGCAGGGATGGAAGCGGGGAATCTTATCCGCGCTATCTGCCCGAAGATGGATGGGGTAGACGCACCCGAACCACAATGGCCATCCTGATTCGCAGTCGAATCGAAGAAACGGGAGTTCCACATTCCAGGGGGAGCCAAAAACTGTTTATTCATCTATCCACGATCGTCGACTGGGATATATGCCTCGATACGTTCGGTGGAACTTATCAGCGCTCCGAATGAGGGCATTGATTCGATTTCTCGTGTCATCCATCATGTTAATTGTCTTCAGTTTCAGACGAAGCTTGATACTCAATCCCGTCCGAGATTCAGCTCCTCGGTCATCTCTTTCCTCAAGATGAACTTCTGAATCTTCCCAGAATGGGTTTTCGGGAAGGTTTCGACAAATTTCACGTACCGAGGAATTTTGAAATGGCTTATCTGGAAGAGGGAGCATATCGTGAAGCAGCGCACCGGAAGCGATTTGATGAGAACCCCTCTATGAATTCCATCGTGATATTTCCAGGAGCAGAAGGCTGGGCACTATAGGGACAGCTCCGGGATATCCCGATAGGTAACCTACTTTTCCTTTACAAGCGGCTTTGAGACGTTCCTCCGAAACGGCTATTCCGGGTTTAGTTTTGACCCACACAGCGACTTCCTCTCCTGAAGTAATGAAGCGAATGAGTCGGGGCAATGACTGGTGGATTTCATTGGGGATCCGTCGGGCAAGAAAGGAAATCTGGACTCGGAATCGGAGGACGAGCGATGCGCTGCATGGTGAAGATGGAGCAGGACGGTTGGAGTACGAGAAGAACGCCCGCGTACGGCGGACCAGCGGGGTAACCGAGGTAAAGCACCAACCTAGTCTCTGATCGGGGACACCGAAAACGTGAGCTTCTTCAACCTCCTCGAGCCCAAGCAGGAAATCCTCGATTTCTGCCGGGTAGACATTTTCTCCCCCTCGAATAATCATGTCTTTGGCGCGACCCGTGATCGCCACGTGACCGTCGGGGCTCATTATAGCTTCGTCTCTGGAATATATCGAAGCGATGGAGTTCATACGATAGTGTGGGGACTCCTTCCGAGAGCAGCGACTCCGAAGGAAACAAGATTCGCTATCACCGGGACAGGCCGCATGCGTCTGGCAGTTACACGTATGTTGAGAAAATATTCCGCAAATTGCGTCCCGTATTAGCATACCCCGTATAGTACCAGCCATCCCTAACGACTTCTTCCGTTTTGTCTGGCTGGTGCAGATACTCTTTGAAAATGTGATAACCCCGAGAACAAAGCTCTCCCTTCTCGCCAAACGGAACGATCTTCCCCTTGGAATCCACGATTTTCAGCTCGATATGATCCAGAGCAGTCTCCAGCAGACGACCTCCTTCCATTCTGGTTGCTACGGTGGCGACGGGACTCATCTCGGTCGCGCCGTAAGCGGGCTATAACGAGATCAATCGGAGGAAAAGTTTTGTGAAATTCTTGCTATTCGGGGGAAGAGAGCCGGTAGATGGGGGAACAATCAATCATCGATATGATCGGCTCGGGTCCGTGATTGAGTTGAGCGGGAGTTGATCGAACATACCAGCATGCGAATTTTGAGACGTTGCTGAATTTTGTTCAAAAGCTGCTGCGGAACGGATGCGCCCCCAATTACGCCGGAACGCAGGGACGGGTACATCGCTTTCTCGGGCATACGAGCGAGCATGTCTATGTACATTGTAGGCGTTCCGTAAATGATGCTGCACCTAGTTAATGATTTTCCAGTCATACATGAGTTAGACGATTTGAATATTCATTAGCTCGCGAAGCGAGTCGCCCTAGCCCGCGGAACGCGTTCTGAAACGAATTTCACGTACTTGTACTTCGCCAGTGCTTCAACTGAGCGCTGAGCGTTGAATCTTGCAGCAGGTAGCACTGCGCTCGCCCCGTGGATAACAGACGATAGAACGCCGCAAACACAGCCGAATGTGTGTACCAGGGGCAGATTGATCAACACCTTCGAGTTCGGAGCGTGGAGCCCTGGTGATCGCATGTCGAAATGACTTCACGATGATATAATGAAGAAATTGGGGACTACGCACATATGACAAGTGGCGGAATATTCTCAATGCCTTACCGACTCGATTCCCGAAACTGTAAGCGTTATTGACCAGCCCGTGATTCGTCAAAGCGACAGCTTTCTGTTTTCCAGTTGTACCTTCGGGGGGTAAAAAACTTTTCCAGATATTTTCCGAACCGAAGCGACCAACAATCGACAATACATATTTGACCACCAGCGAGGATCGTCACATTCGGGGATTTCGGGGCGAGACATCATCTTTTACCCGAAGTGAACTGCACGTTCACGACCGAGTCTGGATCGACGGAATCGTGAATCTCATCCGCCTTCTGGTGAAGCTCTTTTGTCGCATTCGATATCACTTCCTGATAGGATATCGTCGCTCTGGAATTATGTATCGTTCCACCTTGGGCATTCAGTCGGCGTTCCGCTTAGCTGGCGATCGATGCCGGGTGAAGGCTATCCCGCAATTGTTGATAGAGCTCGGAACTTACGGCTTTCGCTCGTCACCGATAACAACGATCGATCGTAAATAAGGCAATCTATCGAGCCTCAGGTCATTCTGTTCTGCTGAGTCTAGTTCTGGCGCGAGGACTCGCAGCAAAGAATAGAAGTCGACCGTAGAGTGTTCCAGACCGACTACGAGCACCTTACTCCGAGACTGGAAGTAATATAGAGCTTGGGATGAGAAAATTTCGCAAACCATCCCGACGGATCGCAGTTAGGCCGCGAGGGGAGGGCGTCGGCGGAGGAGAAGTCCCTTCCAGGTTGGCGAATCGCATTACACCTCGGAGAACTCATGAGGAACCCAGTTTATATCCGGGAAAAAAAAAAAAACTCCCCGGTGGACGTCGGCGACAAGAACAAAGATCTCCCTGGTCGGGGGGCTTTTCCGAGAATTCAGAAAATTTCTGAGCTCGACTACTGAAGCGCGATCTTTGTCGTGAACAGCCACCTGATTCAGGGCGTGTTCGAGCTCTGGAGGCTGCAGCGCAGGGTTAATATTGACTTGGGCGCAGCCGATTTTCGAGCACGCGAATTGGGCCACGGTCCATTCGTATACATTCGGAGACAGGACGGCCACGAGGGATCCGGGAGTACAGTGATGTAAGGATAAGAGCCCGGCCGCCAATGAGTCCACCTGTGCAATGAATGAGAAATTTGCATTAGGCGCACCTGCCGTGGACGCGCCGCCGATGGCCAGTCGCTGCCGCATTGTTTACCGCACTCTCTCTCCCTCACTCACTCACTCACTCACATCTTTCAGGTACTCTGAATACGTTTTCGTTATATTCTGGTGGTAAGACTGAATCGCCACTTGGTCGCCTTTCAAGGAGGCGCTCTTCAGCAATTGTGCGTATTTCGTTTCATGGATGAGGTGCTTGTCGCTTTCACAGTGCCAATAGCTTTTCGCTTTCCTGGAATGGCTTCCCAAGGGAAAATTGGCATCTATGTATCAGTCGGTCACGTTTCGCTTATTTCGGCTAACTCACTCAGAGGGAAGGTCACTCTGATGGCTTCTCGCGGATTCTCGAGACCTACCAGTTCGGGTAGCTTAATTTAGCCGCGATTTTGAAAACTCGGATCCTTGCTGACAGCGCCATCAATCATTCCAGTCACACTCGACAAACACACTACTGCCAACGTGAGCTCTAAAGATTATGTTCGCCGACGGAACGGCTGGCGCTGTCCGACGCTTCGATTGTCTCTTGAGACGACGACGTTTCAAAATATCTCCAATTTAGAGCGTCGGTGATGGCCGGCAGCAGGTTAAGAGACTCGGCGCTCTCACAAGAGCTGCGTCGCTGCCGCAAAGAGTCTCACTGGAGAGGATCGCCCGAAAGGAAAAGAAACGCTGAGTGCGCATCCGTAAATCCCCCAAAGGGGCACATGACGCAAGTTCTCCGGAGACAACTGAGAATAGGTGAAAGCAGCGTAAAAGCCGTCTTCCTTCCCTTCAGAATCAAACGAGAGTCTCGATATCGGAAATAAACAGAGAATCAATCGGCGACTCCGGGCCAGAAAAACGTAATGATTTTTGCCTCCGTCGGCGATCCGAAAGCCGAAGAAGCTCCTGAGAACTCACACCCTCGAGCCGAGAACGCCGATCTCATGCCGCTCGGCGATAACTCGATGCGGCAGTCCGAGCTTTCATCTCGAGGACTATCGAATTGTCGAATTTGGTCGAAATCAGGAACAAGCGGCTATTGAAGTCAATCAGATAAGCTCTTCGGCATCGTTTACGCTGAGTGCTCCTTCATGGAGAAACACGCGCTATCGGGAGCGATCGTTGTCTGAAAACATTTATTGTCTGCTGCTCCTCTTTGTCCCCGTAATCTTCGGCCATCAGAGTGTGAACAAAAAGCCGCAAAGCTCTCCTCGTTGGATCACCCGGATTAGTCCTTGTCCGCGAGTCGATTGCAGCTGATACAAGCAAGCGACTCAATCGCTGCGGTGTTGAGCTCATGGACCGTTTTGATGAGATCTCGGAGAGCTTCCCGAGAGGACCAAAAATTCGACGTAGATCTAGAAGCGATGGATGAGAGTGAATCTTTCAGAACCACGTGCCAGAGACAGGAGTCTACCGAGACACGGCTCGGTCACGCTACGGTCGAATGCGAGTGGGTTTTCCTAACCTAATGCCATGTAGACTGTTGATGATCGTCAGGGTGATCGTTCCTGTTATTCGTATGATGGCGTAACCCTTGGATCCGGTGGCAGAGACGACCGCCAGCCGTGGCATCTATCTCATCATTTAGGACAGCGACGGGTGGATAAGTGAATGAGCGACTTCTTTTATCGAAGCGAGCGCGGGGCCTCTATTCGTTCGATCGTGTCTCAGCCAGCCAGTCATTGCCGGCCTCTATTTCAAGCAAAAACTCGCCTCAAAGATCGCTGAGGGATCGGTTTCTCGAATTGGATTAGCAGAGTCGTCAATAACACCGGCGGCATGGAAAACCCCCTATGAGCACGACATGGTCATGTCTATTTTGTCATAATGTCGAAAACCAGCCACGAGTCATGAATTGGATCCCGATCGGTGAGGGCGGGAGGGGGAGGAATCGGTTTCCCGCTGCGAATTCATGCGCTGACCCATAGCTCGAGCGATCAGAGCATGCATTTCCTTAACGTCAAGCGGAGAGGTCCGAAGATTCTAGATGGGAACGTCATCCAGGTCAAAAGATGGAACGTCAGGTAGTTGGACCTCACTGGAGCTCCGATAGGATTCGGTGCATGCTCGGATCGCTTGTGATGATCGGATTCTAATCCTGACAGAGGCGAGTCTCGGGACCCCTAAGCTGGCGGATTGGGACGCGATTCGCGGACTAGATAATCCGAGCCATCAAGGTGTACAGGGGGTCTTTCCAGGCCTCATGGTCGACGTCGCGATGGTCTCGATCATGATGACCGCAGTGGAATCAACGAGTGCCAGCAGTGATGGAGTCGTCCTGGAAGCCTTTGTCGATCCCCACCGGTCTCTATCTAATGATCGGGTTCGTACGGAGAGCACCGAAATCGATTACTGGAAGCAACGGTAGTTGTTTTTGCTGCCGCTCCCGCTGTCAGGGAGGCCTGACAAGGCGATGCCGTGCCGCGAATGGTCGCATTCGGATAGGCAATCGCTCGACCCTGTTGAATCCAGCGATCGCTGGAGCCGCGATCCGGATCCCGGTTCGGATCCACAGCCCGGGGAACACATCACACCGACGAAACTCAGTGCGAAATTTTAAAAGTAGGAGGACCTGTTGGGATCGTGTCCGTCACAGAGAGTGCAGGGAGAAGCGGGCGGAAATCCATCTAGTGATCATGTCGTGTAAGTCGCTTGTTTGTGTAGAGATGCCGCGGTTCGGTGAGTGGCAGCAGTTTTCAGAAGTTTTTCCCGAAGGAGCTTCCTCACTGCAGAGACTGACTGACTGACGAGAGCCGGCATCAAAGTCACTCTGTGTAGGCTGTAAAAACATCACCGGTCCGAGTGAATGCGGAGCAGGCGTCGCTCGTCGCTCGCTAGGCACTGCCGTAGTCTGGCAAGCTCGCTACTACCACAAGGATATCTATCGACCGAACACGCGGCTCAGTTTATCCCTTTCGAGCGTGCATCCGCATCCATCTCTCTGCTCACATATCCTTTTATCCGGTCCATCTACACTCGGGGGACCTCTTCGCTAGGTTAGGCGGACCTATTAAATAGCGGCAGCAGTTCGGCTGAACGCGAGAGAGACTGGAGGAAAAAGAAGTAGAGGGAGCCGCGCGCCGCTAACATCTGCCAATCATAAGACACGCGCACTAACTCTCCTGAGAAGACATACAAATGTCATGGAAGATTCGGCCCAGAACTAAATGTCTATGGGGCTCTGGCCTGACTACTTCCGAAACACGTGTTTACATTACGAATGAATGTAAAAAGAACGTTCAGCGGCGAGAGGAAAACAACGAGAAAAAGATTCTCAATCGCGCATTTCACGGCTATAATAATGCTCTTCTTGGTCCGACAGCCGCTCCGGCATCAGGGACCTCTGAACGTCTGCGCACCGAGGAAAGATGCTCCGGCAATAGAGCTTTTTCTCGCTGTGAATGCGGGGGCTATGTGGGGTACAATTCAGGGGACGGATCTGAAAAAATCAACACGAACCTGGAAGCGTTTTATGGACGATTTCTCATCACGCACGTCATTTTATATTCCCGACTCGTTCACTTGATTATTAGCTAATTTATAAGCCCTTCCGCAGGCTTTTCCCGACCCTGACAGAGAAGAGCTTCATTCCCGGAGTAGGATCCGAGAATCCGACGCGCGGAACCCTTCAAACGGGAAGTTTGCAATGGACCACTCTGAGTGGGGGATTTTCCCGAGACATCAAGGGGCGATACTCATCCAGATGGGACCAACTCGAACCGGGCAGCTCGATTGGGAGTAGTTCGCGACAAATCGGCGCGAGTTTCCCCGAATGCGGAATTATCCGCGCCGTTAAACCAGATTGCATATGTGCTGACCCGCGGCTCGGAGTTCTTGTGATGTGATCAAGAATTACAGACCATGGTATAGGCCTGATCGAGTGAAAGGATTCTCCTCCGACGCGGAGACCCGGCCAGTACTCTCCGGCAAGAGCTAGGCGGCGAAGTCGTTCACTCGGTCAGCGCGATCTCGATCGAAGAATGATTGAAGACTAAACGTTCTCGCTCAATCTCTGTTTGTTGGTTGAGAGGTCACATTCGTTCTCGAGCAGCGGATGGCGCCCGGCGGATGACTGAGCTGTCTCGCTGAGCAGTTGTGAAAAGAGAGATCTATCTTCCAATGTAGACACGCTCCGCAGAAGGTGTTCCCGAATTCCGTGAACCCAGAAGCCGAGCGGTATAGTTCCTAGCTGGCTCATGTGCTGTCGTTACGCTGATAGAGTTTGTATAATTTTCCAACGGTCATCCATCTAGCGAGCGATCTCCGGGTGTTGGGTTCGGCGAGCATCGCAGTGGTGCGAAGCTGATCATCACAGGATTAACTCGGAGAAACTTCCTGCTTCAAAAGAGGGACGATTGCAGCGGAAAGCCGCAAAACGTTTCGATTCGCCCAGTGGAAAGATAATCAGAGTGATGCTGGGGGGACCGCGCCGTAACAGGTGCACGTAGTTCGTCGATACCTGCCGCGAACCCGACATTTGGAGAGGTTCGAGTGAGTAATGGAAATTTGATGACCTTTAAATGATCCCTTTCTCGGATGGGCTTCATGACCTTTCTCGTGTTCGTTATCCTTCCGAGTTTTCGTCGGCGCTCCAAATTTATCCTCGAGCCCAGCCACAGCGGGGAGTCGCCGAATCTTCTGCGAGAAAAAAAGTGAAACAAAATATTAAAGTGAGGATGGTAGAGGAGGAGAGTCAGTGGGGACTCGACTGTCCTCTGGTTGGTCGAGTCGTTTCTCCCCATGGTCATCGTCCTCTGGATCCTGCTTGCTCGTACGACTCGTCTTCTTCTCTGGTATAGATGGGCAAAACGACGCGACGCCGTCATTGGCGAGGGGAAATTTCGCCAGAGATTTTCTCAAACAAAATCTTCTCACTCGAGTCGCCATTGTCCTTCAGAGTCAAGCGGCAGGACAAAAGAACCCTCGAAGACTCGTGAGTCGCCGCCTTCACGCCCGAGAGCTCTCGGGAAACTCGGTCTTTGATGAAATTCCGCTGGTGGAAATGAGCACCAGATATTATTCCGCCCCGGGCTTCCAATCCGACTCTGCTCGAGGCGGGCGGAGGCCTGATGGGAGAGATTGGGGTTCAACTGACCGCAAACGAACGCTGCTATTCATGAGGAAAAAAGGCACCACAAGCTCGAATTATCCGCTGATGCTCTTGTGTTCTCGACTCAAATTAAAAGGATTGAGGCAAGACACCGGATTTGTCGTGGATGCCATTGGGTCACTGGATTCCATCCATCGGAAACTCACGAGCTCTGGTTGTCGTCGTTGACAAAACGCTCATAAATATTTTGACAATTCAGCTGTTTTGATCCGAATCAGACTCGACTCATCTAAATAGGAAGTTTCGAGAGTCGCAGTAGATCGGGGATTATTTCGGTCCTCTCTCGGGAGAGGCTCGGTATAGAAGAGGCGCCGCGCAGGATTCAACTTTCCAGTGGGGTCGCTCCGAATCGGTTCCGTCGGACCACCTGAACATGTGTATTCACAGTCTCTTTTGTGTTTCACGGAAAAACGGAAAAGTAACTGCACGATCATTGACGCTCCGAGCGTTCCAAGCCGGTTCGAAGGACTCTCCGAGTCTAATGCGTAGACACACGAGCGCGCAAATTCTCGCGGATCGTTATCGCAAAGTTTTGTTTTCTGTCCTAGCGGGCAGAGGCGGAGGGGTCGAACGCTCCGTTTGTACAAGCAGAGCCTTTTCGGAAATACAACGCTCGTCCCACAGAGATTCGAATTCATTTTATTCATCACAATGTACCGCCTTCATTGGCTGCCTTCCGTTTAGCATACGAGCAACAAATTCGTAGAGTCCCCATGGGGATTTTCAGATAGCAAACTGTCTGCTCGACATGTCCGGTGCAAATCAGCGACTTCATAGACTTGAAACTCGACATGGAGAACTCTGCCACCGATAACCGAAAGGAGGAAACTTCTCGGCGATTTGGCGGGACTTCTGTCATCAGACTCAGTCATTTCTTTGATCATCAGAGCTCCGTGCAGCTCCTCCGAGTGCACCACTGACTGAATAAGTTGCCACACACACAGGGGACAGGAAAGATGATTGTGTAGGCACTAATTTTTGTCTGCTCCCGTTCCGCATCCTGAAGCGATAAGAGCTTTTCTCTCCCTATTCATTTTGTTGCACGTTTTCTGACGCCCTTCCGAAAGTGACTAGATTCACTCGCAGCCAAGCCCCCCGTACTACTTCGTCTGCTCGAAGCTCCAACAATGGAAACGGACTGGAATGTTCTTCGCTGAATGACCTCCTCATGCTCGAAAAACACGATATGAAAGATAAGATGGAACACAGAAAGAATTTCGAGGGGAAAAATATAAGCCGGCGTAGATCAAAGGCGAAATCCAAATCTATCACGGCTCGAGGTACCACCGCCAACCTCCGAAGGCTGCAGATGTGCTCCGCAGTGGCAGAAAACCAACAGAAAGTTACTCGAGTTCTCGGAACAGAGGTCACCATAATGTCGTGGACCGGCTCGAATGTCGGACGGAGGAGCGTTCGCCTCAGGTGTCAAAAAGGTTCTCTACCTCGGGGCAGCTGTCAAATTTCGCGGATGCCAGAACCGAAATCCTCGGAGCTCTGGGAAAAGTCTTGAACGAATTCCTTAAGGAAATGAGAATCAGATCCCAAACGTTCGGTTTCGGTGGCGAGCTTTTTCAGGAATACATACGTGCGGACACCTGCCACGAAGCTATCCGATTGGACGGCCGAATTCCGCTTTCACCCGACAGGGGTGCGCAGGAGGGATTCTCCAGCTCAGTCCTGTCGTTTTCACAATTATTTCACGCGACGTGAACGAAACCGTCTCCGTCGGCTTAAAAGACGTCCACAGCTCTTGGGAAGGACTTAGACGGGAAGTGAGAGGAACTCAAAGCAGGAAAAAATGAGGAAACTTGGGAGAACGAGATCTTGCGTCTAACAATGAGACCACGGCGACGAGCTTGGAAACGAGGAGGACGGCTTCGCCGAGGGCACTCGGCGGGCGACTTTCGCCGCCCGGCGCGGAACCACTGAGCCTTCTAAGTAAGAAAAATAAGTCTGAGATGGAAGACGCTCGGAACGATGAATAACCACCTGTTCATTTGACGCCGACGGACAGCTCAGCCAACTGTTGACGTCGGCGAAGATGAGGATGGGGACGACCTTGGACTCGGATTTCACGCATATTCAGCGTACGTAGAGCTAAGCGGAATTCGTTGAGGCAGCAACTGATTCAATCCTCGTCAATCTTATTCCTGAGCCAGCCGAGCGTGGGCGCGACATTATACCCGGAGCGCCGACCGATGCTCAAACCTCGAGACGTTGGAAGCGGCGAAAATAAGGAGGACTTGCGGCGTATTTGACGGTACAATAGAAATCCCCTGGAAGGGCGGCAACGACATCGTCTCCGATTCACGGAACGCTCTTCGGAGCGGTCAGCGAGAGGATGCGCCGCCAGGAACGGGGCAGCGCGGGGGAAAGGACAAGGAAGGGAATAAAATCCTTTGTCAGATTCAGTCAGACAAATTGCTGATGCAGAGCGCTTCAGCACAAGTCCCAAAGGTACCTTGGCGGCGGCCGCGGCAACCACACCCCACGCAGGCAGAAAAAGCGGTGAGGCGGACGACTGCCAATAAACGCGCTGTTTCTGTCCGCCGTCGTGTGATCCTGGATGAGTCCTGCAAGGCCGGCAGGTCGCTCCCCGGCTCGCTCCCGCGCCGCCTGTGCTCGGCAACGGCGGGCGGTTCAAAGCGGTGGCGGTGTCCCATCTGAAAGGACGTCTTTCAATCGATTCACGACTCTGGGCACAGAGTGAATAGCGTTTCGGTCGGTCGGTCCTTCGTTTGGCGGGTCGATGGATCTGTCTCTCTGTCTGTCGCCCGGTTCCGATCCTAGAGCGTTCTTCTGATTGGCTATCAGGCTTTTGTGACAATTCATGTTCGGGAACTCAGCGACGCGGTCGCTGCTGTTCCCTCGGAGCAGTTGAGCCATTTGAACGTGACCTCCAATGGGACAAAATTGAAAAGATCAGCGAGTCGGCGAGCGTCAAAAAGGGGAAAAAAGAGAACCGGGCTGGTTGAGCAGCGGTAGGCAGAAAGCGAGTCCGATACCAACTCACACAATCAGACAGGGATTGCGGGAAGTTTATCCCGTCACGATTTCGCAAAAAGTCCCGACTCGCTTGATTTTCATACGTGTCCATTGTCTCGTTTTGTTTTTGTCTTTGCTCTATGTGACGTGTTGCGCAGCGGCAGCAGAACGACTCGGAACGGCCGAGGAGTAATTACGGCGGACGCTAATCGCGCGAGCTCGCTTGCCTGTCATCCTGCTTGCCTGGCAGCGTGGTCGCCCCGCTGGCCGCGTGCTCTTTCTCCCCGTTTTCCCGTGTACGTGGCCGTTGTTCAGCCCGGTCGGAGTGCTGGGCGCTCGGAGTAGACAATGTTCAACGAAGTGAGCTGATTCCCTGCATCAGGACCGTCGTCCTTTCGTCGCCGTGGCCCTCTATAGTCTCCGCTGACAAACAAACAAAACAGCCGCAGGACCAGCTGCGGTGTCTGCACCGCCAGCCACAGCAGCGAAACAGACCGATGGCAGCATTCCGAGTGAAACGGTGCGAATATTCTGCGTCCTAGTTCCCGGCGGCGTGGAGCCGAAGTTCGCGTCGTCACGGGCGAATCTCGGGTGGGCGAACGCGCGTTCTACCGAGCGGTGTAGAGAGCACGGCAGAGTGAATGAACTGGGCGAAAACAATGCGAATGGATTCTCCGTTGAATGTTTATGCACAATAAACGCGCTCGCTACCGATAAACACCTCCCCGGCCGGGCTTGGATGATTTCACTCGGCTCTCCGAGGAAGCGCCTTCCTCCAAGAGGTGAGCTCCTTGTGTTCGGAGTTGTTTGCTTGAAGCATCCTGCTTGAACTTGCGGGAGAGGGACGATAAGACCGCTCCGCGCGAATAGAAAGACCACCCCCTCCCCAACGCAGAGGTTGACGGTGAGAAAAGCAGGAAGCCGTCGAGTCCTGCAGGAAATAAACCTTGAACCGCGAGTCTTGTCCTCTTGAAGAGAAAATGAAAGGGGTGAGATTCTCGGTGGCGCGAAATTCGTGACGATGGATTCTTTCAGGTACGATGCATGGGTCGGTGGTCAGGCTCGTCCTCGGAGCTCGGACCCGGGAGAAAGCCACCGCGTCCTAAGGCAGGAGTTCGGAACGAGCGGTCCGGACTCGTTCCAGCTCACAAAGAATATTGGTTCAATACATAAACCCTGCACAGGCTCACTGACAAGTAAGGTCAAGATTCAGGATGTTTTGCGCACGGATGAGGACCGATTCATCTGTCAACCTCGAAGAGAACAGCTCCAGGATGGTTCCTTGCTGGTGGTGCCAGTCTTGACACATCCGGCGTGGTTTTTGCTCGTTCGCCTCCGACCGCACCGAAAGCAATCCATTCCGTCCCGAGTCCCGACTCAGCTTCGGAGCGTTCTATGGTCGCCTTTTCCCTCTTCGCGATTCCTCCGCCGGTCCCTGTTCATAGTCTGTACCCTCCTCGTCCGGTACAAAGAACATCAACGCATAACTTTCGCGTATCTCCGCAGAGAGAGGCGCTTCCGATTCGGACTCCTTTTGAGCCGCCAGTTCGCTCACCTGATGATGCAGGGTTCCATTTCATGCAGCGGAGAACGGTGTGAAAAACAAAAGGATCCATTGTCGCGGAGCTTCATTTGCTCTGTTGCGATAGGCCGAGACCGTGGGAAATAAAATATCTCGAGCACCTCAATGTCCAGAAACGTGTGGGCGGCTTCATGCCGTCGCGAAGGGGAAGCGTAGGTAGGTCTCGAAGTTTTTTAGGCTTGAGCTAATAATCCCGCGTACACATAAGAGACGATCAGCATCATGGATTTCAATCGCTTCCATTGAGCTCAAAAACGAGCTTTGCTCATCCAATAAAATCGCAATTCATTCTCCCCGCGACCATGGGCTTTCGAGAGACATAGTAATCGGAGCTATTCTGGCTTTTGTCGGATGCCTGCTAGGCCTCGTTTTGGTCCCCGGACGGCGCGAGCGTAAGAGAGCTCGGATGCCGGACATTGTGGCTGGGTTTGAAGTGCCTGGGTTTGGAATGTCTTGGTGAGGAGAGGAACTTATGTCATGAACCGATTACCCGCGCTACGAAGGTTTGTGGAGGGGTGGCGCCGAAGGTCATCAACTCCGAGACCTTTCTTATGCGAGACCGTGGCCTGACTCCCTCTGTCCGAACTGCTGTCAGTCTTCAAGATTTCCTAATCCACTCTCCTCCTTGGAACGAGTAGGTATTAAATCCCCACAGTGCTTCCGAGTATTCTCGCATATACCCAACCTTCCCGCGCCACCTCTGTTTCCAGGGAGGTGCAAGCAGTTTGACATTAGTCGAGGGTCGTCCGAATTCAGGATGAACAAGGACTGATCCACGAAACTGGACTTTGAATGCTGGACATTAAGAGGAGTTCCGAGCCTTTTCGATGTCAGAATCCCCAAATCGATGCGCGAGTCTCATCATAGCAATTGAAGCATTTAGTATAATGGACTTCTTCCCTCCCTGGACAGCAGGGGATCGCAAGTGGATATACATATATCGCGGGTTCGTCCTTCGTTCCACATTCCTTCCTATGAGGTCCCCGTCCTCAGGTATTTCGCCTATTCGCGGAACAAGATAGGCTCGAAACGAGAAAGTTTCCAGGAAAAGTTTGCGAAGTCATGAGCAAATTCGACGGTCCTGTTCCCGGCGAACGGCTGCTGCGCAGGAGCAGACGCGGTCCACGAGAACATGGCGAGATACTTTTTCCCGCTTCAAGTCCTGGCAATAGTTGAGCCACGTGGGTAGTTGAAAAAAAAGTCGCGCGTTCTCGATAGAGACATCTCCTGCACAGATATGACTCCTCCTCACTCGCCTAGTCGGGTCCACACTGTGGAAGACCGGTGGATCGCTGGTGGCACGGCGAACTATCCGATACGCCGACGATGCGATGAAAGGTTCACAACGGTGGAAGCACCTTATCGCTACCTAGCTTTGACGAAAAAGTTCCGGTTCTCACTTTCGTGCGAGGCATTCGCTGCTATTTTAGATGAACACGTGTTTATGTAGGCTCACATCGTTCGTACCCTGCGAGTCTGCGTGTTGCAAGGCTCGGTAACGGATTCCGATAGTGGATCAGGTTTGAAGACCGCTGAGCCGTGGACCGAAGCAGCGGCCGGTAACGGGCTGGATTGCCGACATAAGATGTCGACAAGATCCCTCTATTAACCTCTTTGTTAGGAAGGAATGTTGTTCAAGGACTCGTGACCGAGCGACCGACTCTCTGATCGTCCGCAGATCTGTCTGCGGAGCCCATGAGACCTCCAAAGGAGCTTCCTACGATTCGATCGACCGTTTGCTCGTGGAGAGAAGTATCAGCACTATCTCTTTCTCGCGAAACGGACCTCGAATCATATTTGATGACCTCGGAATTCCTTCCCCGTCACATCGCCAACGATATAACTCGTGTACGACACCGCATCGATTTCGCTTCTCTGTAAGTTCGAGTGTGGAAGTTTGCCAGACGGCCGGAACTATGACGCGCCCTCTTTGGGTCCATCTTCGGCATCGTGACCAAAAAAATTTAACTGGTTGGAGAAGGGAAGGGGAACGAGCACGGCTCGATCGCCTCCTAGAGCCCCGAAATGAGTCTCAAGCAACAAATATTAATAAGAGTCGACGGTGGGGATTCTTGGACGACGCTCCGCGGTTCCAGAATCTTTTCCATGATTCTGAGAGACTGTGCTCTGGCTCGGAAGTTCACGAGTGTCTTTTCTCGCAGGCCCAGAAAAGAACGCCGGTGTGCACGTCAGGCGGCCCGAGTACTCCGAGTATCGGCATAACCCCTCTCCTTTTTCCCGGGACATTATTATTGACGAATCCCAACAGGAGAACGCCTAGAACCCCCTGCCGGATCCTCGGCTCTTCGTCTTTCGCAAGTCTTTCCACGCTCACTCTTCCCGAGCTCTCGTTCGAGTTTCTAAACAATCCTTACTCCGATGGAACAGACGACCACTGAAAAGAGCGCCAGTCTACTTAAATGGGGCGAGAAGGAACGAGACCCCAACCACGAAGACGTCTCCGTCGTCGAACACTCTTGAGCGACGTGTTAACGCTTTTTATGAGAGTTCTCGACGGATCCTCGTTTCGGATGAAGGTTTGAAAGCTTTCGGAATTGACTGCGGTGTGCTCTGTGGTAAGGAATTTATTCCTCCAGCGCTTCGATCAGCCTTCTTCATGGTGGGGATTGATCAGAACCTGTTTAATTTGCCCTCCGCGTTCCGGAAAATCGACACCGCGCTCCTAGAACCTGCCTCAGGAAGCACCGAGGAGTTTCTCGCGGGCTCGAGCTCCGCGTCACATTACACCTATGCTCATTCAATTTCGTGGAGTGCGTCCGCATAACGATCGAGCTATTCTGAGAATTGAGGGATCGATTCGCGTCGGGCTCGGATCTTCTATTGACATGGAGACGACTCTGAGCGGAAACTCGCCGAAAACAAGACGGGAGCACGTTGAGCTTTTCAGGGAGGGTCCCCACCGAGCAGAGAGGAACCCCAGCGTGGTTCGTGCTGCTTCAACTCTCTGACCTCCGGTCGGACGGAATTCTATCAGAGATCAAGACGTGGACATGCGCCTATAGGCCGCTTTCTTCCAACTTGCCCGCGCGCAGCAATCGATACCACTCTCCGAGCCGGAGGGAGTCGAGTTGCGTCACGTACGGTGGTAACCGTGTAACTCGAGGTCCAGGGGCAAGCGTTGTTGCAATTTTACACCTCAGTCTGACTTCCGGCACAAGGGATCCGCCGGAATTTCACCGTCTCTCATCGCCCCGGCTCCACCGCGAGAAGCCTGACGGGCCTGCAGCGTCAGTCTACTTGAGCCCAGAGCTCGTTCACGCATAGCTTGCGGCAGAAACGCATGGCGCCAGAGATCTCGGGAGCCGCTCCATCAGTTCCGGACCCAAAGCAGGCCACGAGTTTCTTCTGTTGCGTTGCTGGGGCATACATATGCTCGATTCCGAACTTCTCATCCGACAGGTGTCTACACCCAAGACGGATGCACGAAGCGGATTAGCTGGACGAATCAAGGCCTGGAGCTGCATAATATCTTTTGGGCAAACAGCGTCATATCCTTGACGTAGAGCTCGCGCGACCGATGGAAACCCAGACGGGATGCCGCCGTCGCTTGCAGGTTCCCAGAATGAACGCAGGACCTGGCCAATGGCCGAATTCGAAACAACGAACCATAGAGAGGAAAATCGTCAAAGTGGTCACCATAAACCAGCGAATTATGCGCGAAGCGCTTTGGCCAGTCGGTTATCCGTCGCTCGTTGCCGAACCCGAGCTCCGAACGCCTGACTTCTCGTGTCATGCAGCAGCACCGAGTCGGATGTGACTGGTGTGATGGAATCTAAGCTCGCTTTGTGCTTCTGCGGATCGAAAGCCGCACCGCCGATCCACCATTGTCTCTCGCAACGGGAACGGGACGCAGAGCAATGAGGGGGTCGAGGGGGAGGAAGTGAGACGAGGATGGGAAAACCGATAGACTGACATTTTCCCACAGTGAATCATATCCAGCGTCAGATTATCCTCTTTCGCTGCGGAGAGCAAGGGACGAATATCTCGTTTTTCCAGTCGGAGTGTAGCCGCATACCTACATATTTCTCCCTTTCGGCATCCTTTCCCGTCCTCCGTTTTCCGAATGCGTTTCCGATGCGTCCGTGCAGGATACTTCCCTCTTGCTGCTCCCAACTGGGACCGATAGCTCATGGGAGAGACTCCAATCGCATCGTCGGCGAGCATTCTGATAGATCGAGGTGGCGCGCGAGCGGGCGTTTCAATCGGTAATCCGGCAAAGAGGGGGCTGGAAAGAAAATCAGTCCCGTAGTCAGCGAAAAACTACGGCGTCGTTGTCTCGCATTCCTGCGGGGGAATTCCGAGCTCGAAGCGGAGTCGATCGGAGGGGAAGTCACTTAAAAATAGTCCCTTATAACCGCCGCAGAGCGCAATTAACTCAGTGGATTCCACGGCGCGACCACTCTCCTGAGCCGAATAAGCGATGTTTGCGGCGCTCTCGACACGAATTCTCTATTCGTGTTATTGTGTTCTCTAGGCGAAGAGGTACGGCGGAGAATCTGGGGGAATTTTCGTTCGAGCTCCACTTCGGAGCTAGCACTGACGGAGAGTTGTCGAACAGTGATCGATGCTCTCCACCAGTCCCCGTCGAGCCGTGGAATCGATGCCCATGGGAAGTGTTGACTCTCGAGAAGATTTCCCTCTCGAATATGGATCCGGGTCTAGAACATGCCTGGACTCGAGCATATGAAAAACTTTCCGCGAGGAACGGGAGACATCAAGTTTGCAGAGTTTTTGCGTTGCGAAATGATCGACCCCTTCCCCAAGACGTTTCTAATCAGCCGAGGTGTCGTCTATCGAGACGCGGGCTTCCGGATAAGCAGCTGTCGAATGAAGAGTCTTCTCAGCGGGGAGGATCCGACGAGCTCCTGAGACTCTTTCCGCAGAAAATTGAGACGTCCGTATCGAGGTCCGTCCGAAAAGTCGCCCGATTTTCCGGCGAATAAATTATAATCATCTCGAAACGATTGAATCAGATAAACAGCTTCATTCCGAGCAGTCTCCGGTCACGCTAGCCACTCCGTCGATGAGTACACTTCAATATTCCGAGATCTCTTTGAAAGAGCACAAAGGCTCCCGCAGCCCCCGCCCCAACCATGCGGTCGCCTCCTTCGTGGCTCGATCGGAGTCAGACGTCGATACCGTGCCGATAAGTGGTCAAGAATGGAACGCCGTCAGAGGTTGAGCGATTCCGAAAGCCGAGATACGGATAGACGTCATTCGTGGCTCTGTTTCCCCGAGTATATTTGTACGAATCAAGTGTTTTTTCAATTAAGCTTATCGAGTTTTTGATGTACCGCCAGCCCGCTGGCAAATTGTGTACACGCTCACCGGATTCCCCGCGTTTTTTACATTGGCCGTTCGTTGTTAGCGAAATTATTCGTAGCACCTGGCGCTCTGGTCACGGAGCACCTCTCGCTGTCTCGTGCTTGGGGCGCTCGCCCGCTCGTCCTGAGGCTCGATAAGAGGGACGAACGAATGGTACGAGAAAGAAAAAAAAGATCCTCATTCTGCGGAAACATCGAGCACAGAGTCGCTCTTGAATCACATCACTTTCTGGCACGATGTTTCGAGGAACTCAATGTGAGAAGTTTCTGAACGTGGGCAATCGTGCTCATCGAGATTTGACGTGAGATAGTTTATCCCTGGAGCTGAACTCGGAGCCAAACCCAAGAAAAAAACCGAAATGCGATTTCAAATCCTTTTTTTCCAGACGAATGCCGAAAAATCCGTTCTCAGACGGGCGCGAGCCTCCGAGAAGTGTACTTCAGAACTTCAGGGAGAACACGTTCCCCGACGAGTCTGGAGAAATAGCCGAAATCGCCGCCGCCGGTGGAAGAAACAGCCTCTCGCTCGGGTTCGTGACAGTTTTCGCGCGGGTGATAGAGTTAGTGTTGAAGAGAGAGCTAATACTAATGATATCTGAAGGTCGCTTGTTATGCGGGCATAAGACACAGAAAGCGTCGGTCGGCCTGCTTAGGACGCACGAACTTGTTGGAGCGGAGCGAATGAAGACATTGTCCTGTCTACGGAACGTCAATGGGGAATAATTACATGGCCGATCGTGTTTGACATGTTCCGTAGACAAACAGCGGACACGTCACTCCTCTGTTGTGGCGTGCTAGCGAATACTTCCTTGCTATCAATCAGTGAATTCTTTCACTCACGACATTCGCTCGGGGATTCGGTGGAGGTTTCTCGCTCCGCGGGCAGCGCAGACTTCCCGCGAAAAAAAAATCGAGACCTAGCCAGCCTTTTCAGGAATCACCAGTATCGATTGTTTCTCCATCCCGAAGCAACGGGAGAGCGATCAGATTTGATGAAGATTTATTCAATGGAGATCGGCGGTCAAAGTCTCTCGGAACTGTGTTGTAGAGCATTCATCGTGCGACTGGGAGATCCATCGGGAGACCTGAATGAAAGGTTTCGAACCGCAGGGAAAAGACTGGCAGCGGAAGAAATCGCCTGTACTACAGCGATAGCTCACGAAAAAAGTCGACCGGGCGTGCAAGAAACGTTTCGTCTCTCTGAGTTTATGGAGATTGGTTCCGCCCTCCTTGTGGACATTTCATTACATAGAGAGAAGAAGCCTGTTGTTCTTGCAACTCTCAGTGCGAGAACTTCCGAGCGTTCCCGCATTTTTATCCTCGGTTAGCCAATTCCGAAGACGGACGATTCCCTTCGATCGCCTGCCGGTCCTCTCACCAGGAGTGCTTTCGGCTTTCTCGCGGTACAACAGGTTCGAGTGAGGAAATCGAGGAAGAACATCCGAGGCGACGAAATTCATGAGCTTCGTGACTCAACAGCGTCTAGATCAGCTTGTGTGGCATGCCAACCTCAACAACTGAAATGCATGATCGGAAAGAAAAACGTGCCGAGTGTTCCCGCTACGTGTGGAATTATGTAGATGATGGGCTCGATTGATCCGCAACTTCGGGATTCGGCGAAATTTAATGTCTTCAACCTTCCGCAGAGGGTTGGAGCTCCCCACCGGCTTTTGGCCTCTCGAACCGCGTGTGCATAAACCAGGTCGTAAACGTTTCCGAAGCAATCGCGGCCGAAGCGTCTGTAATTACGAGGGATCATTTTGATGAGCCATCGAGCTTAGGTACTTGCGCGATTCACAGAGCCTATATTTATCCAGACCCCTGCCGTGGAAGGTGGTTCGAGTCGCAGGACAGCCTCTATTGCTTCTTGTGGGTTCGCCTCCAAGTCTGAACAGACCGATGGCGCTCAGCTCGTGGGAAGCTTTGTCGATGACATGCCAGAAATTCGAGAAATCTCTTCCATAACTGTGTTATTCATTCCGGTAGAATGTCTCCCGGAGCTGGTCCATGCCCTCGGTCAGTGCGTGGAAAGCGCGGAGCGGAACCGGAGGCCGGTCGAGCGCTTCCACGATCGGATAACAACAGAAGCCGAGCAGTGGTGGCGCTCTGGGCTCTCGAGCCGGTGACAGGATCTGCCAGTAGATCATCTGGGCACCATTAGTCGCTAAGAGGTCTCTTATACTCAGTTCGGCCGGCACGGAGGGTTGGAGGAAAAGGTGTAAGTGGTGTTGTCTTCCCTCAGGAGAACAGACGCCTTCCGGCTAATTTCCTGGAGGACAACCGCACCATTCGGCCTGTCACCGTACCGCGTCTCGCGGTTGTTCCTCCTGCCTACGCAAATCTCGGCTCTGTTGTTGGAACGTTTTGAGCATATTTTACGTTATTATCGTCGCCGTCCTGGTGTTATCTTGGGCAGCCGTGAAATTCTCCGTTTACTTCCCCCGACTCGACTCCAATCCTCATGTTTCTTCCTGATGGATGTGAATCGATCCCTCTCGTCCTTATTCTTTCTGTGTACCTACTTCAGGGTCTCTTAACGATGTCCTCCTTTGTTCTCTGTCGTTCGTGCTGGCTTCTCTCGGACAGTACATATTGTTTTCAACCCGGTGTTTTCTGAATGACCGATCCGTGAGTCGAGTGGGTGACACGATCCCGCCTCGGGAACGCGACCGGGATCTTGAAGAGACTTCGAAGCCGACGTATGGGTCCGCCTCTCCCGAGATTAGTGGTTAGGTTGTAGTGGTTTGACTGATGAGTTTGCCACTCGGTCGATCGAACCATTCAAAGGCAACGGATCGTTGTCGAAGTCGCTATGGTCGCGAGCGGCGGCATCGTCGGATGACGTTTGTGACATGGTAAGACTGTTCGTCGACTGACCCGAGATACAACGTGACATATCTCAAGCTCGACAACTCTCCTGCACCATTTGTCCGCTGTCATGTCTTCTGGCCTGGCCTCTGTTAAGTCTTACGACAACAAACTTTCACAGAAACAGACACGAACACATTGACACCCAAAATGCTCTCTCGTGTATTTTCAACGACAGTGTCGGGGACTGAGAGCTCGGCTGCACTGCGGCCATCCGGTGCGGGAACGCAACGACTCTACCGCGCTGTAAGCCGCGTGACCGATGTCACAACACGCCGTTGAAGCGAAGAGATTTCCATGCGGTAGCTCCGTTTATTGTAGGCTTCTGCTCCTCTGATGTTCACGACTCGTCGGCCTGTGGCAAGGATAGATTTCAATATCACTGTTCTGGGACCTTCTGACCCAGATCGGAGCGTTACCCACTCATACAACGATTGAATTCAATATATGTCCGGACTCTATTGGCCTTCCGCGTCCGGTGCGCTACGACGGATCATATCGGTCTGAGCTCCCGAGCGCACTGTATACCATTTCCACCTCGACGCACACGTCAGTCGATACCTGTGGGTGCTTCGCGCACTCCTGTCGAGTCGTCATTACCGATTTGACGCAGGCAATTCAATCCGTTGGTGCCTTTTCCATTTCTGCGTCAGAAACATTTGCCTGGGGAAAGGCAAGCTCCTCGCAAATACATCTTCCCGAGCTCCAGGGTACACTGATGGATGCCCTGACGCGGACCCTAGAGTGTATCAGGGAACCAGAAAGACGAGCCGGGGAGCTATCGGTGCTCCGTAGCCAAGCCGAGCGAATCCACCATTAGAGCCTTGTGTCGAGGAACTGGCATCCCTGGCCTGCCGAGAGAATCCCCGGGCATTCATTCGGTATCGATTTTTCCGGTCGAACGTTTCTTCGGGTAGAGGAGCAACGGAAAGAAATTTCCTCGGACCCGGCGGGTGCGAGTATTCGAGTGAACGATTGCGACCCTGCACTGAGGCTCGAGCAAATGTTTACATGAGAGCTATAGCCTCTGCGGGGACTCGGCTGACTTCACATCGAATTCAGACATCGGTCGAAATCATCACTTGATCGGGGCGATGCCAACACTGGGAGGTCGGTTAACGTTCCGCATGATCAATGTTACTCAATGCTAACCTTGATTGCATTATGAGCTGCTCACATGCATCGGCGCCATCGGATAGACTACGTACGTGAAGCCCTCCTCCACTGTCGGCTCATCTGTGCAAATGGAAAATATCGAATTTTTAGGACCTTGGAAAAAAAAATTAGTGCTCCCCCGCTTACCAAATTCGATACATGGATGGGAGGGATAGCGATGGAATGAACTCGATAGTCTCGAGGACGTCGGTTTCGATGTGCGTGACGTCTGTGCGTGAAGTAAACATCAGGCGAATCTACGATGCTTCCTGCCAATGGCAAACCGAATTATTCGGCTGGAACACATCGCTTCGGGGCTCTTATTATTCTGGGGAAGGTGTTGTTATTATCGAGGCGACGGACCTGCATGAACGCTACGGTGCATGCAAGTTTCTCGTGCGGTGGGCTTTTTTCCGCCAGCCCCCAACGCCGATCTGCATGCCGCATCACATATAGACTCAACATCGACGTAGATCACGCGTATAGCCGAACATTCTGTGAGGAGCAGGTCACTGGCGCAAGTGCAAATAACAACGGCTGAGATGAGCGGTGGAGCCGACGAACCGTGTTCGCTAGTCCGTAGAGTTGTCATTGTTTGGCTGGTTAGGTCGTTGGCAAGTCGGCGAATTCAGCAATGCTTTTTAAACCGGTCAATCGAACGTAGCGATGCGGGCCGTCCGCACTTAATCGAGATCGGCGCTTTGCAGGCGGCGCTCCGGGTTGTACGCTCTCGCTTGCCCGCGAAACAGTCCGAAACTGACCGGCCGACACAGCAACCGAGGCGTTGGGCCTATTCGGCCCGCTCACCGTCTCCTTGCGAGATGGTCCGTACGTATGTGCGTCCGTCCGTTCGACGCTCCGGCTACCTACCAATTTAGGCCCTGACGGAGCCCCCGCTGACCGGCGGAGAGTGTTTCGTATTCCGCGTAATATGCGTCTCATAAATTTGTGATGACTTCAGCGCGAAGCCCGAGTCTCAGATGTAATTGAGCCAGAAGAAGATTGAAGTTTCTCCGGCGAGCGTCGATCAACGGATCCTATCTCTGACCGACTGAGAACGAGCTCCAAGTACGTATAACAACATGCCATCGACCCCATTTGTTTTTATTATCGGTTTTTCCAATTGATGCATCGAAACATGATCCTTGTGAGGTTTGTTTCCGCGGTTCGTCCGCTCCGAAGCCTGGCCGCTTCGCTCAGAGCGGTATCATTAGGCGAATCATCGGGCTGGCTGTACGTCGACGCGTTGCGGCAGAGCCACTACCATTTGCCAGAATCCGATCCTATACAAGTGGCGAGTTCCATTAGTTTCTGAATCCGTGATATTTCCGATCTATTAGCGATATTTGTACTCGGATAACTTCGACATACATCCGCCGGAATCATGGAACACAAAAAGCCTGGTCGATCGGCGTGAAGAATTCAGGAATGACAAGTTACAAATCTTCAGTGGATCGGTACGAGGAGAAATCAGAGAACGGATCCGAAACTCTTCCGGAGCTCGGATTGAGATCCCCCAATAATCTGCCGTGTAGAGAGAAAATTGAGAGAAATCGGCCGGAGAATCATCGTCGGAGCCCCACTCGAGATTTCGAGCCGGGCCCGGGTCTCGCGCATCCAACCTCGCCCGGTCTCGGACGTCCGAGGGACTCGGACGACTGAGGGAAGGCTCTTGGAAAAGTATAGTGGACCACGGCCCAGACTTGAGGACGTCCACGCGTCCAGAGACGTTAGGGACGTACAGCGTTAGTCAGCCCCAGCGAGTCAGTCTAGTTACGTTCGTGTGTGAGTTGTCTCGACTTGGAGACCTCGTGCCCGTCATGGAGAGGGCTGTCCAACCCTTTCCACAACCTCTCCCCGCGAGGCAAGGCCCGCAGATCCAGAACACCGCAGATCTGAATGGACTACTGCACTTTGAAGCCGTCAATGTCATGCCTGCGCAAAATACCGGAACTCTTGCCACGAGGCAATAGTCAGTGATGGGTGTCGTTGCAAGCTGACCGCGCGGTTGGCTCCGGAGATCGGAAGGTGGAAACAAATAAAAATTCTCTCCATCTTGTGGATGCTGTTGCAGTGGTGGTGGCTGCGGTTGGAACTCCGATGAAGTGCTCTATCCAGTGATGTGGAAAATTTCCCGCCAGTGAATTTGCTGAAACCAGTGAGGCTAGTGATCCGATGGATACACTCTTTCTTCAGCCTGGATACCTCGGTTCCTGGCGGCCCTCGGGCTAGGGCTGCGAAGGATCGACATGGAGCTGCCGGCAGTGCGGAGCACCAAAGCGATTCGATACCTGTGCCTCCTGCTACTATGGCACAGTTTTGCTTCGTCCACGAATGTTGCCGCAGCTTTCGAAGATGACGAACTAACAGGTGAGCTGAGACGAGAAAAAAGGCTGACAGAAAAATCCGACGCTCCGACTCTACGTGGCCGGGCATGACGTCGAACTCTGTGACGGCAGATGGGAGAGATTTTTTTGGGCCAGAATCATTATTCCATTAGATGTATCGAAACCATTAGTCGCATGGAGTGCGCTGTTCACGTTCCTACGAACGCTCGTTCGCCACCGTAGGCGTCCACACGGCAGCTGGCGGAATATGTACCATGCGGTTTTCGGCAGCGGACGAAGACGGTTCCGTAGGTAGTATGAAGAGCTCCATTGAACTACCGTCAGAGAGTCTGGAATGAATGTTTCCTACCCAGATACTCCGAACCGGATTTAGTCCAACGCGATGCATAAATCTCCCTCCGGCGGGCTCGGTATTCGAAACCGATACACCCGTCGAGTCGATGAGATTCCCTCGCCTCGGCCCTTATTCATATTCTCGTTCGGAATGTCTGGCTCCTCGACTGCTTGGAGAGGGTCAATTCCCATTTCCAATCCGCACTCAGGTAAGCGCTTCCCGGCGCTCATTGTAACGTGACGTGACGGAACTTCAATGAGAGTAAAGTTCTGAGTATCCAGCGGCGGTGTTTTCCTTTCGGGACGATGGGACTCGCTTGACGTGAGCTCTCGCGAACTTCCGGCCGAGAAGAACTCCTGGAAGAATATAATTATTGATTCTGCTCGTTTTCGAACGTCCCGTGATGGCGTACGACGACTCATCAGCCGCGTTGAGCAAAATCCGTCAAAGGTCGGTCGGAGAATTCAGGCGGACAGTGGGCTCCGATCATTTCATCTTTATTTTTATCCTTCCTAATGGAGGAAAATTAATGGATTCCCTCGGAATGATGGAGAAATGGATGATTGCGGAAGAACTCGCTTTCGACAGCTACGGCCCTGGAATGGAAATCCAGAGCGATTTCGCACTCCGCGGCTCCGGAATGGTTTTGAGCTCTGAAATGTTTCCTCGATGCAGTGCCCATCGCCTCCACACAGTACTGAGAAAACCCCACATCATCAGAGAATCTCGGTTCCCTGAGGGAGACGATGTCTTTGAGGGAGCATTTTCCCCTGCCGGAGATTCCACGTTCAGGATGCCGGTCGGGACTCGAATGAGTCCGTAGGAAACTATTCCCTACAAACTGACGGCGCAAAAGTGGGGAGTGCCGCTCCCCAACGCATGAATCATGAGCTGCTCCCACCATTCGGTGGGGAATTCGATCACACGGCGGGGTTTTCGATGATTTCCGCCGTCAAACAGCTGAACATGCGATTCCGTTCGGTCCAAAGATACCCGTTCCCTTGCCGTTCTAATCAGGCTTGGCTGACGCATGGACACGGGAATAAGGTGCGTTACGCAAGTCCGACGACCACTTCTGCGGTCTCGGCTCTGTCGAGGACCGATCTGACTTCCGCGCGTCTGACGTCGGCTCCTCCTTCTTCGTGTTCGACGGTTGTCCTCGTCTCCTCGTCACTCATAGATGGTTTTTGATCAATGCAAGCCCGAATCGCTATGGAGTCATTTCCACGCTGACTTTTCGATTGCTTGCGTCATGGTGCTGGGGCGAGAGAATCGGAAATTTGTGCCCGGTGACGAATGGCTCGAAAACACCGAGGAGAGAATGAATTCCGATTTCGGGTTTCGAGGAACGCTAAGGACCGCCGCAGGAAGACAGAGAAGAAGAAGAACCTGACGGAAACGGATCCGACCAGAATCGCGTCGCCAACCAGACGCGCATCTCCGATAAGACTATGCGCGAATGAATGACGCGCTTCGTGACAAATTACGGACTCACAATTTAGCTCTACGTCCGCCGAGTCGGTCGTTTGTTCGTCCGATAAGAGCAAGATCCCCGCTTGGGGCATTACTGTATGAATCTTCAATTAGGGCTTATCTGCATCCTACACGGTTCTCTTCGGATCCGTCTGACAGTGTAGAATTATTATCGGAGACAGGTCGTGTTTCTAACCGATGAGAGTGTGACACCGACCGATTACGAGAATGTCGAATGCAACTCCGGTTCGAACACGGAACGATCCAATGCACGTCGGATGGTATTTTATCGATTCCGATCTTGTTCGTGGACAGTGAGGGAACTCAATTCGCCAAACTTCCGTAATTGTGAAAGACTGGGTGCCTCGGTCTCAATCCAGAGAAATCGTAGGTGGAAATGGATTGGAAAAGAAGATGTGGACAGTCATCGTCCTCAGATTGGGGGTTCCGGAGTGTCTCGACATTAATGAGGAGAAGTAGTAGTGAGCTCACAGTTTTCAGGGGTTCGTCACTCCCCCGAGCCTCAGGGGGAGCAGTGAAGCTCACCCTCAAAGGGAAGAATCACTGCTTCCCCTGAGGATTCGGAGGGAGGGAAGTCTGCTGGCGTGCATCGGGATTCTCAGAGTTCCGATGCGTCGTCGATGCAAGGCGATGATCTCGAGACGAGTCTGAGGTTCCCCAGGACTCAGGATAAGAAAACCTTCCCCCCCCCCTCTCCTCCAAACGCAGCTAGAGGGAGAGAGGCTACGGGAGGCTCACCTTAGGGCGGGCAACTCACACTGCTTTTCCATTTAGGGTCACACGGTCCTTCTTTCGAACACTGTGTGGGAAATCTAGGCGCAAAAGCAGGAGTGACTCGATTTCGCTTATATTCCATCTAGTACGCGCGTTTTGTCCGGGAAGTCATCTCAGCTTTTTTCTCTCTTTGACGTCTCCGCGGCGGGAAGTTATTTCATTTGGGCTCGTTTCCGACACGTGAGCGAAAGTGTCCGGCACCGACCGTTACAGTGAATATTATGTGACAGACTAAATGACTCTGTGAGTGGAGCCAGGCAAGGCAACTGGAGCTTATAATTCGCAGACTAAGTATGAGAGAGCGAAGGCGAGCTCCAGTTCAAATAGAGGCCTCTAGCGCTTCGAGTCGCAGGCGAAATCCGATTCGTTCTGCCCCATGGTCCGTAACTCTATTTGACGGCAGTAGCAGCACGACAAGGAAAGGACGAGACGGAGTAAAAGAACAAGCGGGTAGGCAAGCAAGCCGGTAGCAAAATACAGGGTCGGGAATTCTAGGCGTTCCCCGACAGGGTAAAACTGTGGAAACATGAGAGAGAAAGCACATTAAGGGACCCAATCTCGTTCCGATGTCGTTTTTCCGGGCGCCAACAAACGAACTTCTCAGCCTGCAGCACGCCGAGAATTATTATGCGCTTGCCAGAAGCTCTTGCGTCGGGGCTCCACCGTGGCCGCCAAGCGAGTCCCGAGACTCCTTCGTCGGAGTAGAGGTGCTCGAGAGGAATGAGCGGTTGTTAGGCCAATCTGGAATTATTCAGCCGAAGACACACTATGCTCCCCGCCCGCGGGCCCTGTCGAGCTCTGCTAAAAATTGCGTCGGCCCTGGTTCGACCCAAAAAGCAAAACGTTCCCTCCCCATCGTCTGCGCAAAGGGGAATATCCGCTGTCGGCTCGAGGGGACCCGAGTGCGAGATCGAAAGCCAAGCGGGAAAAAAATATTTTCCATAATGACCTGTCTCGCTTATCGTTCATGAGGCTTCGACCGTCGAGTTTTGCCACAACTGGCAAAGGGCCTCTGTGCCCTGTTTACCCTCGCTGTGAGCTCGGGGCTCGCCCCTCATCTCTTGCTGGCGCTACTCTTTCTAATGAGGTATTGTTAGTGGAGCGAAGGAAAGTTTTTCGCCAATCGGCCACTTCTACCTCAAGTTCGCTGTTGGCGCTCCGACTCGCCTTGAGCGAGCTGAATTCGGCGGTCGGACTCGCTTCGATAAGTTTCCGTGCTGCAGAGAGAAAGATTCTTCTTCTGGCCTAACACTGATCCGATCGGTGAGTTGCTCTCTTCTCTCGCTTAATTGCCCCTGCCAAGTACATACCGACTAATGGCTCGGGTTTCTGACCGTGGTCTCACCATCGTGCCTCCGCCACCATTGTGACCGACCGACGGTGAGCGGATGGGACACCATTTCCATTCAAGTGCGCTTCCGTCGTCGTCGCAGAACCCATGTCATCCACGTAACTCAGAAGAGTGTCTGCCGTCTGCACGCCTCTCTGCAGGATTACAAGACGTTTTTTGCGTGCTCCGCTTTGACGGTAACGCTGATTCTGAACTGAGTTCGCTCTTGCCCAACACGTGTCCTTAGGTGATGCATTACCCTGGACAGCGCTCACACTTGCCCGTTCGTGCGAAGCGCCTCAGCCGGCCATTGAAAATGTTCGTTTCCCTTTCTATCTCTCTAAAGGACTCGATGCCATGCTCGTGCCCTGCGTATACGCGTCGTCCGGGCCATTTTCTACATCTTCTAGGGGCTCTCTCCATGCAGAAAATCTCTTGACTCGATTTCGGGCTCGGGACAGACGACGAACGAGTGAAACGTTCAGGTCTCGTTCGGAAAAGGACACTTCCCCGCAAAGCGAGTCTAAGGAAGGAACGGGGAAGAAAACGACTCCCGACAGGAATCAGGAGAGGTTGCGATCGGGAAAGCAGACCGCAGTGAGTCGCATCGTGACTCGGTCACGGGAGGTCATATTCCAATTTTCGTTCCATATTTTGGTGCCCAGAGGAATATCACGAGATCATTCCTGAGATGCGCTGATGCGACTTCGCAACCTGGGAAGTTCCTTTGGTCTTCCATTCCCCACCCCGAGTGGTTGCAGCTAAGCGCCGGTACCTGGAATTCGCGAAACTTCCTTAGGTGAATAACTTTGTATTTGTTTGAGCACGAGCGGTGCGGCGGTCGAGAACTACGGTGTGCGGCTCCGCTCTTCGCGATATTCCGGAGACACCCCATATCCAGCGGAACAACATTCCGGAATAACACCGTGGTCTAGTAGTCACTGATATTCCTACTCGCGAAATTGCGAGGACAACATCCCAGCCGACTATCCGCGGATAGGACCTGTCTTAGAATACTCGCAATTCAGGAATCGTAGTCTGGGATCGAATTTCCTCGGGGCTTTACATGGTGCTTGCGGACGATTTTTTTCGTGACAGTACTCATCTCTCCGAGTCCTCTTGGAGAGAAGTCATGGCTCACGAGCCGCGTTTGCATTCCGCGATATCTCGTCTTGATTCGACTTGATACCCAAATTAGGAATACCTCGATGTCGCGTCGTTGGTCTCAGAGAGCATGAAACGTCCCGAACAATCAAAGCCGGCAAATGAGCTGTGAGGAGTCGAAGTCGATTGAATCATGATCAAATGCCGCCCGGGAGCAGGAAAAACAGTAATGTGAGTGCCAATTGTGGCAATCCGAGATAGTCTCACTTAGATGGGAAACAGATCGCCAGTGATATGATTGCGGTTGACTCTGTTTGTGGATCGCATACATTCGCGAGGCGGAGGAGGAACGGCATCCCGCATACGGTCATGTTGTCATGCGTGCAAAATAAACAGAGACGACCGAAAAAAATCAGCGAAGCGTTCGACAACCCGCGCCGCTTTGCTTGCCCCACATTGATGTAATCATTATTTTTTTTTGGTCGCAACACAGCTGTTCAACTGTAATTGTCATGCCTGGGTCGGAGCATGCCACCCGAGCCTTTATTGGCTGACATTCGTCATTGTGATAGAAGTCGTTTTTGCATCGCTCGCAAATTATGCCGATCTCCCGAATTAGAGGCATTTTGCGCTGCAGCGTAGGGTACGACGATCAGAACCCACCAAGCTGCGTGGATCGAATTTGGAAACCCCTGAGGGACAGGCAATGGACGAGGAAATGACCGAAAGGAAAACCGTGACGAGCTCCGCCGTTCTGGCACGAGTCAAACCCCAACGCCCGGGTCAGGGTTCACGCCCTCAGGGAGCGAATTATTGGGTTCAATTATGGCGCGCACAGGTCCAGTTCAAATTCGTTGTACGCAGAAAAGGATTTCGATACAGCCGACCGCTCGGGAAAAAATTGAACAGAAGCTCTTCGGATGTGCGAAACGGCAGGGGGCAGGGTCATGCACTACAATGCCAATCTAGTCCACCGCCGCCGCGAGAGAGCGGATGATATCGAGTTCTCTGTAAATGCTTGATCTCTTCCTTATAAGCACGAATGTGACGCTCTGAATCTCCCGAAAGACGTGGAGCGAATGACTGAGGTCAGGACCGATCGACTGACCAAGCTAGAGCGTGCCGTGAATTTCCTCGGGAGTCCTCCCGATCGCGAGACAAATACCGCGAGAGCGACCGCTGGCGGATCGTGCGGACCTCTGTGAGGACTGCGGATCCTTCCACAATCGGTTTAGGTCCAGCACCTCGATCGCTCGACTTATTACGGCGCTTCAAGGGATGAAGTAACTCGTAGGGTCCCAAAGGATCTCTGTGTATGTTCTGACCAGGAATCGAAACCGAGGTCACGGCTTCAGCGACTCGACGGGAATCCAGATTGACCGACCGACCGAGTGAACGACTCACTGACTTAGGAGCTCGCCGATTAGCCGGTACCGGTCGTGAATCATTCTGCGTCGCACGTCAGAGAGAGTTGGAGCGAGCTCCGCTTCCTCGAATAATCGCCCATCCCCGGAGCATTACGCTCAGATTACGCCAGGGCTCAAGGTCAGCAAGGGAACGCGCTCGAAATTTAAATAAAGAACTAGGTGATTACAAGGAGGGAAATCATAGCGTATTCGTTCTGTAGGGCCAACTTCGGCTCCGAGCGGAAAGTCACATCAGAATTCCCATTCACAACCATTAGGCATTTTCGCGGTTCCCTCCGTCGAAATGACCGAGCCCTGGCGCAATTATTCGTATCAAAGCTTATCGCCCGAGGATGCCAATTTTGGTACAACGCTCAGCAGAATCTCGGAAAAGTCGCGGTATAATTGATCATCGTCCCCTGTACGACGCGGGCGAGGAGCCGTGAAATTTTTGAGCTTTATGTATCTAATCGTTCGGAAATTTCTCTGTCGGCACGTTTTTTTCATTCATTTATTTCTTTATTTTATTTTTATTTATCAATTTTGTTCGAATTTTGAATTCGAGCCTTTTTGCGAATGTGGAGGCCCTGAATTCCTTCATTCGTTTCTCCAAGTAAACTCAATGGAATTTTCGTTTCTCCCAGTGAACTCAATGAAATTTTAGTTTCTGTAGCGCTCGATCATAATAATCAATTCCTCGAGCCTTCTTTTAATTTATTCCGTTTGATTTTAATTCTAAGTTTACGTTTGCAGCCTCCATGACAGCCCTGGCGAGTGGCCCGTCTGACGAATCGACCATGGACGACCCTTCGAACGTATCGGACGACAAAAGCTATTCCTATTCGAACTATTTTGATGATGAAGGTAAAAATATTATCGACTCGACTTGCGACTCGCCATCATTTTCTCGGACTAACCTTAAGATCCCGTGTTATTCTTCCCTTCTGTATACGCACCCTTGTAGTGCAAGAATCCCCCCGCCGAGAGGAATTAGAATGCAGCTCCCTGCGATTTTCCTCATCGTCGTATCGTTACTTCATCCTCTCATTGGAGAAAACTACAGTATCCTAATAGCTTCGAGGGCAATCGACCTTTACTCGTTCCTCACCCGGTTCATTCCCTTCATTTTGACTGACTGAGTTGTGCCAGGGAAAGACGCAGACATGAAAGAAAACGAGGCTGTCGGGGATGCTCGAGCATGGAGGCTTCTGAACGAATTGCGCCTTCCCTGTTTGAACAGAATGGTGCGGACGTCGATCGAGAACGATCTTGCTCTGGCTGACGGCACGGACGAGTTCAGGAGCCACGGAACCCTCACTCAGATGCACATCGCGGATGTGGGCGGCTTACCGCGGTCGTCTACCCTCACCCCCACTTATGATTGGAGTCTTGGTTTCTCTATTCTCCAGGGCACATTCGTAACCGGGTCAGGCTTGGTTTCGTCCGAGACGCTCTGGCCACTTCCCTCACTCTACGGAACCAGAAACGATCTGGCTGCCTGCCTAAACAATGAGCTTCCTGCGAGCTCCTGCCAGTCGTGTATCATATCACCTTATCTGCATATCAGACTATTGTGTACGCGAGAGTAGCAAACCCTCCCGAGTGGCATCATGGATGGATATCTTTATTTGCTAGCCAGGGAAGGGAGCCCGGCACGAGGAAGAGCAGGAAAAAAAGCAGGACCGCCTCGGAGCGATCGTGTGGCGAGATTCGCCCCCAGAAATGGAGACATGCTCATGATTAGGATTCCGTTTCTTCAAACCCCGTGGAGATTCTTTTCGCTTGTGATGGGACACTGACCTGGCTGGTCGGGTAGCGGAAACGTCCTCAAAATAGACGGGGAGAAAGGAATGGAACCTATCAAGGAGAGAGACCCCCGGAGAGTGTCCGGAAAATGAAAAAATGTATTGTCACCCCAGAGACGATTCCGAAGACCGCAGGCCCATTGATTTGGAGCTCCTGGCTCGGTTCAACGGCGGAGGCAGTCACGATGACCTCATTAAAGCCTGTCTCCGAGACGTGTTCCTAACCGAACCTGATGCCCCGACTGCATTAATTGGCAACCGAATAGTTCGAACAATTATGCTATCGTTGTCCTCCCGAGCTCATTGCAATGATTCAGTCGGAGTTCGGACTCGACTCGATACACCCGTGTTGAGCCGCTCGGCCAACGAGCCCTTCAGTCGACTAAATAAAATTGGAGTGGCAGATGCCGTCACTAGTTAGGCTCACAGAAGTCCCAGCCGAAAGAAAACAGGTGGAACGCAGTCACGACGACGTGGAACAAGACGGGGCTCAGCGACCACGGCAACGAAGGCGACGAAGACGTCGGCGGCCGTGGTTACGATGGAGAAATGGAGTGTGGAATACAGAAGAATCGACTCCGACTCGGGGAACCGGTTCAGCCTCCTAGATCTTTCCAGGATCCCCGACAAGAGGAAGATGAGAGCTCCGTTTCCGAAATTGCTTGATAGCGAAATCCCTCGGACCTTTTTTCCCGGCAACCTCTCACGTGACACTCCCTGTTCTGTAGATGTAGTTGATCGAACTTTCCGTGCTCGATCATGATTCCGATGAGAGCATGCACTCTCTCCCCTGCCGATGTCCGAGAGCGGCTGGGATGTAACACTGACCGGGCTCCAATTCTAGATCGATATCATGACTCATGACTCTGTCTTATTCCGATTTCGCGAGAAAGAGTTTGACGCATCGTGGCATTCTTATCTGCTCAATATCTTCGTCCGTTGTTCGAGAATCGATACAAGGAGCTCGCCCTGATCCAGAATATGTTTCCATCATCGGTATGTTGCATGACTACATTACTCCGGGCGTACTTTTATCCGCGGAAACACTCTCCACTCCTTCCTCGAGCTATTCTCGGTGGAGGACCTTCCATGGATCACGGAATCGATCCCGTCGAGATCTGAGACGTCTATTCTCTCTCACGGAGAAACCATGATCAATCACGGTCGTTACACGGGCATATGGCGAAAATACGAACAGTCACAAGAATGTGTACGTAAATCGGTCCCATGAAATCGAGCCCTAAATTTTCACAATTCAAGATTCGAGAGTTCGGACTGAGATGCTCGCATGCATGTTCGGACCCGCGAGGATCCCCCGGCCGGGGCCTCCTTCCAGTTTCATCGCTCCGCTGAACTTCTCCATGATGTCACGAGAGAATGATTCCTTGTATCCCGCTCACGGATGTCGTTCCGAGATATGGAGTTGGATCGCCAAATCGAAATTATGTCTCGGAATTCCGAGCCGTAAGGCTTCAGCCGCTTCGATTTCGCGCGCCTACGACTTCAATTACCGAGAAATCCCTGGAATATTGAGGCCATCTTTCTCGCCTCAGAGATCTCTACGGAGCCAACATAGCATCGGAGGGTCAGAGTTCCTCCGCTCGTCTCAGTCTGCTCCTGTTTCCATCCGAGTTCGGAATCAATGATTCCGGAAGCTGCGGCCGTGGTGGAGCGTCTCCGAGATTTTGCTCGGATAGTTTCACAACATCCACGACGGCGAGGACATCTATCCACACTTCGTTTGCAGCGGAAGGCTCGACGGAGCGTGATGGCTTGTCTGTTGTTCCAACGTGATGACACGAGCCAAGGTTCTTAGATTGACAAAAAGGCGCAGGCTTGCCTCGCCGAACGTTGTCTTCAGTCGAATAAATTACCGCATAAATTGCGTCGCAACAACCTCAACCAGTCCCCCGGCGAGCATCAATATCGCGTATGTTGTGTGATCTTTCGAATATTCAGGATGAGCTTTGAGGGAATCGTTGGAGCATTCCAGCGTATTTTGCGCGCCTTGAGGCTCCGATCCAGAGCTGTATTTCTGTGCGACCCTGCCTACGTAGCCAGTCCGCGAAAGCACCGATCGACATCACTACCCAGTCGAAAACGAAATCTTCGATGACAACAACTATTCCAGTCCGACGCAGGAGGATCCTCCCTTTTCACTACTGCTGTCGGCACTGGCCTGTTATTCGAGCGCCGAACCGAGCGATCGACCGGGCCGGTCGCTTTAGTCACAATATAGCCGTCAGTTCGAAAAGTCCAATAAACCTCGGCACAATGGTCGATGTGTTGGCCACATTGAACAAAGACGATTCTGTCTAGTCCCCTTGCACTGCTGTGACTTGTGATTGAAGCAGTTCTCGGCTGTGGAGGTGCTGCCTAAGCCGCTGCTCTGCTGACGGGCCGGCGAATCGGAGACAGTGACGCACATATAGCGAGCTACCTAAGGTGACAACAAACATACCATCATCATGAGCTACACGGACAGCTCCCGCGCGTTGGCAGCCGTTGTCACCAAAACATGCGGCAGAGTCGTGGCTTGACAAAAAGGCGAAAACGGAATTTGTCCGAAGAGCCGCTCTCAGCGTGAAGTTTTTACGAGCTGGGAGGATCCTCGCTAGAAAATTTGAGTTTGAAAGCTCGTTAAAGTGCCGCCGCTGTCGACGTAATACCGCTTACGCTAACGTGTGCGGTTGATTTTGCGGAAATTCCTGACCAAGTCGTCTAGTCCGGTTGAGGAAGCAAATCCGGCCGGGGCGACGGGTTCTCCGCATGGAAAAGAGGCGAAAATGATTAATCCTTCGAAAATTGTCAAACATTAGAACATTATATCCACGGGTCGGCTATTCGGCATGGAATGGAGGAGCGGGCTGAATTGACTGAATCGATTCCGGGTGCGGTAGGAGACAATTATCAGACGATGAGAGCTGTTTTCTTGCAAAGTAGCAGCTGCTCATTCTTATTCGTTCGCACGTGCTGTCATATGAATAATTCACTTGTCCGGCTTGCCGGTCAACGCAACAGAACAGCGGCCATTCGATTGACTAACGAAAGACTGACATGCGTGACTTGCTTGCAGAGCCGCGTGTGATGGTGATCGGCGTTCTAGGTGGCCGCGTTGGTCTTCCCTGTAATATACAACCCAACTCAACAGAGGACGAAGTTTCGCTTGTGTTGTGGTAAGTAAATTTTCTAAGTGGATTTCAAGAAGTTTCTGACCAAAGCGAATACTTACACCCAGTGCACTCAGAAAGCTCGCCAGGTGGCGAAGGGGTTCTCTCCACAGTATGCTTGTGGGCGAACTAGTCCAGCGTGTCTCCATCGAAACTCAGATGGCAACTAGGGGACATACATAGAACGAAAAGCGCTCCTGACGAATCCGAGTGGAGCATAACTTATCGAGACTCATTCTATCGACATTCTTCCTCCCAAACCTTGCCTCATCATCAGCGAGACGATCGGCAAGGAATTTCCTTGGCCGGCTCATTGTCAGGCGCAATTTTTTTCGCTTCTACCCCGTGAGCTCGCATGAGCTGTCTGGAGAGCAAATACCAAGCAATCTAAAGGGTAAACTGCCCGAACGGAATTAACCGCAGTCGAACCTATGCATTAGGAACTCAAGTGTCTTTCTGGCAATGCGGACCCCGGGCCCGTACCTGGATGCCGGGTTCCAATCGATTCCAATTTCCTCAGACATGAAGGGCTGTCGGTCTCGAATACGCTCTCGACGACACGTTCCAGCGATACTGAGTATCCCTTGTAAGAGATTGAAGCCGGAAGAATTTTCCGACTTCATGTATCACATATTAATCGAAGGCAATCCATTCAGAGCACTCACGCTACGGGTTCTCGTTCATCCCCCCGTGTCAAAGTGTCAGAAAACGAGAGACGTCTGGTATCGATTGCGAATTCTCTTTCCGTCAATCGAGCATTCCAATATGAGGATAGGGATTCCGAATAGAGTTCACTAAATACGAATTCTGTCACGCGCTCGGCAAAAATTAAAATAGACAGCTCTGAAATGCGTGCAGTCTCCATATGACCCAATACGATGTTTCGCTTTCACAATCAGTGGTTCGGTATAGAGCGTGATATGATGAAATCCGTCTCATTCCGCGCCAGGAATATGTATTTGAGGACCACCGGTTCCCGTTTCCCGACCCGAGGAGCAATCGTTCACCCCATCTCCGAAGCATAACGCTCGGGGCGAGGAACCACTCAGAACCTTGAGCTCACATAGTACTGGAACCGAGGCGACTAGCTCGCTAACTCTGAGTTGAAGTTGCATGAGAATTAGATTGTCCTTCATTTAACTCCGCTGTACGGGCGAATCGTGCGCAGAGAACGGGGAACAAGGGATCGCAGTCGGATTCGTTGCTGTCTGTTCCCCAGACGAACGAGACGGGATCCGACGTTTATATCCCATAGAGAAGATATCACCTCCGATTGCGGCAGAGTCCAAGTTCTCTCGACCCTGCCTTTCCTAATGAGGTATTCACCCGACTTCGCCAAGTCCCCGATGCTCACTGAATTCATTATTTTGACAGGTACAAGGATGACTCGACAACCCCTATCTATTCGCTGGACTCCAGGAAGACGACTCTGAGAAACGCTCACCACTCACCGGTATATTGGTTGAACGGACGGGCTTACCTCAAGACTGCGGCGGCGGCAGCTGCAACTACAGCTGCCGGCATTTCGTCTGGATTAGGTTTCAAACGGACTAACGATGACGTTCTCAGTGAAGCCTCCGCTAATACCCCAACATCCCTTTTGGAATTGAGAGACCTCGAGAAACAGGACGAAGCCCTGTACCGGTGTCGGGTTGATTTCAAGAGAGCCCGAACGCGCAACTACGAAGTGCAGCTGAAAGTTATCGGTAGGTGGTGGTCCCTTTGCTCCGGAAGGGATTCTATTGTTCGAAAGGAAATAATACTTTCGTCACACGTCGCATTCGTCGACGACAACAGCCCCCACCGCTTGCAGAATAATAATGATAACATTTGTGCCGCCGTTCGACACGTCTCTGGACATAATGAAACCTAGAAACTGGAAACAGGACATCCCTCCTAGTCTTCGAAAGGAAAATTAATGGAATCCCTAAGAGAAGTTTTTGCGCCCGCCATATTTCAGTTCCACCGCGCACCATGACAGTCACGGACCAACGTGGAACGCTTTTGCAAAATAACGCTGTGATCGGGCCGTATAGCGGCGGTGACAAACTCGTCCTTAAGTGCCAAGCTCACGGAGGTAATTGCGTTCGTTATTCTCCAGCTTCTTCATTCACCGCTTTCCCGGTTCTTTCCGTTCTGGACTCAAACGACAATTTTACGGTTGTCTCTCTCGTGCGCCGTCTCGGACCTTCCTCGCTCGCCGACTTTCTCCCTCTCTCGCTCTTTAAATATCAGGAAGCTTGGATGGAAACACATTCGAATTCGTTCCTTCAGGGAATCCGTCTTCAACCGTCGGCTGGTATCGAGGTGCCATCGTTCCGCAGACGCAGCCGAAAAGTCCAGAAAACCCTCAGGACTTTTCCACGTTGAGGAGCGGAATGGAATTCCTGCAGTCCGCCGAACACGAGAGCGATTTAGTTTTCCCGTCACTGGGCCACGAGAACCTTCTTGTTACGTTCACGTGCGTCGTATCGAACAACAACATATCACAGCCCCTGACCAGTTCGGTCACGTTGGACATATATTGTGAGTTTCCTTGACCTTCGGCATGGCGGAACCCTCCGCAGCTACTCGGTGGACCGCCACCGTCGGCCGGCCGCTCGGGTTCTTAATCATTCCCGCCGCCATCAGTGATCTCGAGTCGGTTCTATATCATTAATGAAGGAGAAACTTTCAGTCCGACCTTCACGCGTCTGGATCTCCACGGAGGCTTCGAGCGTTCTCTCCGCCGGAGCGGCGGTAACGTTCCATTGCTCGTCATCGGGTTCTCGACCGCCGGCCGTTATCCAATGGTTCAAAGGTGGAGAACGGCTGAGTTCCACCAGCTTGCAGAACAGCAGCAGCAGCGGCTCAAACAATTCATCGATCGGCACCTGGCATACCTCAACTATCGAGCTGATACCGCGTCCGGAAGACGACGGGAAACAACTTACGTGCCGGGCCGATAACCCTGCGATGCCTCCGTCTATAAACCACGATTATCATGGGAGGCACGGGAACGCTATAACGGACGGTATCACACTCGAGGTGCAATGTAAGTACAATTCGTGAGTTGCTTGCCCAGCTGCCTCGCTATTCCTTCGCCCGGTCAGCTCGTAGCTCGGTCACTACGCAGGTTATATCGCAATAGGTTTATATTAGTGGACCGATGGTTCCTCTCCCTCGTGCATGGCCCATCTCCTACGCTCGCCTAGTCCGGATGACAAGCGTCGTCGTATGCTGGGAGCGAGAACATTCGCATGAAAATAGAGCGATATGGATTTATTACTCTTGACACCGCGAACCGGATGCGAATAATTCCTTCCGCTGAAACGAAGGCCACACGCGGGAGAAAATTTGGTGAAACGGGTGGCGCGAGCCGGATCTCTGACGGGTAATTAATCTCGGGCTTTATTAGGGGAGGGGAAGGGCAAAGGGTGTCGGAATTTCAGACGGCTAACTCAGAGAACCACCCGTCACCTCTGCGAGCGAAACTTTCTTCATTTCTCCGTCCGACCGACCGTCCGTCCGTCTGTCGGTCTGCCCGAAAGGCCCACATCCCTCCCGACCAACTGGCCGCTCGGCCACTTCTCGTCCCTTGTCACGATAAATCCGGAGTGTTCTTCAAACTCCGTCTCGGTTTCGAGTTCCTTCTGCCTCGCCGACCAAGACCGTCTTGCCATCCCCTGGTCAAGTATGTTAGGTCTTCGGGTGCCATTGCTCGGGTTACGCGTTTTCCCGACAGGCCTGGTATTCCCGGAATTTGGAGCCGGTATGTGAAAGCTCACCTGTCGTTGAATCTTCTCGCTTTTTTTCTCCGGACTCAGATGAGTAAACGTCTTATCAACTGACCGCTCGAGTTTAGGTCACGACTTTCTTATCCCAGATAGACTCATCGACCCTATCGAGCTGTGTAGGGTAAGATCATGAATGATACATCAACGCGCCTCTGATCGAGTAAAGGGCTTCATATCGGAGGCGTGTATGAAACAGCTTCTTACTCGCTAAAACCATGGAAACGCTCCCGATATTCGATCCCAATATTATCGAGTAGTGGGCCGGCTGCATCGACCGCTCAGGGCTGAGTTAAACGACCGTGGCCAAACCAGTGAAGCGGTCAGATGACATTTATTTTTCGAAAGACGTGGCTGTCCCGCCGCGTGGCCCTTCCGCTTGAAACGGTAGACCCGCGAATAGGCTCGACAGATGGTAATCCAGGAATATACAAACACCTCCCGCCTCTCGAGCCGTATTCAGGAATAACAATCCCAATATCCGATTCCCTCCGACCTCTACCGACTTCTCTGCCGTCCTGTTTTCCTGGATGTTCGGGGCGCATGATTAGCGAATAAATCACTCGGAGGAGTTATTGGAAGTCTGTCGGACGGATTCGATTGTAACGTAATCTAGACACAAAGAGTCGCTCGCTGGGCGGGAGGGATGCGCGATAATCTAGTGACTTCTCCGAGATCCTTTTAGTAGACCTGCAGCAGCAGTAGCACTCAGAGAGGCGTGCGAAAGGAATAGCTTGAATCTAATGGAAAGGAAGGAACGTCGGAAGGAAGAAGGGATTAGGGGGAAGAGGAAAAAAAGAAGCCCGTAGGCGTCAACGATTCAGTAGTCAAGTGTTGATAGTCGTTTCTGTGCGACGACGCAGCGCGAGCTAACGGACCGGGTGACGGTCGGTAGAATTCGAAGTATTCGTTAATCCGGACGGTTGGTTTCAGACGTGCCTCAGCTGGTCGTCAGACTGGGGAAGAAGCTCCGACACTCACACATCCGCGAAGGTAGCGATGTCATTCTTGAATGTGACGTCAGAACCAACCCTCAACTCATCGAAATGGGTTGGAAATACGAAGGAACGGAACTCATCACGGACACATCTCGAGGGATTGTGATCAGCGAGCTATCCCTGGTACTCCAAAATGTCACCAGGTATGTACTTACATTCCACCGAGTGGGTATGTGCTCACTCCGAGGACAAGACAAGAGACGACCTCGACGTCGGAGTTCGAACTCGACGGCGCTCGCTGCAGCGGCCTCCGTCATCGCCGCCGTCGCTATCTCTTTGTTTTCCTCCCCTTTCCATACGATCGCTCGGAAATAAACGAGTATCACCCGACGTCTCGTGAGGAGCGACGGCGGCGACGTGACGTTCCACTGGACGTAGTACGATTTTGACTGCTGCGTATGTGGTGGGCACGTAGGGAGCCTACGCCCGTATTCTACGAACGTACGGAACAATTTAAAACATGGAGCGCATTGCTCCGAATTACGTCGTCATCGGCGGGGGGAAGAGAACGGAGAAAATCCGTTCTGACGAAAGTCGCCGAGAGCTATGTATAACGTCACATCGAGTTCCCGACTTCACCTTAGTTTCGATTTTCAAGCACCTCGCTAATTTCTCCTGGGAGCGCTCCTGGGACAAAGGAAATATTCACATCCGGTCACGATGTGTAGCTAAGCTTTCGATATAACTTATTCACACACATACACACAGGCACAACCGGGGCCACTACGTGTGTACAGGAACAAACGCCGAAGGAACCGGGGAGAGTGAGCCGTTCCACCTCAGGGTTCGATGTGAGTCCAATTTTATTCTTCCGTGCGAGGCGAGTCCCGTAGGGTCTCGGGTCTATGAGTCGGAATGGGTCCGTTCTCTAAAAACCTTCTCCCGCCCACAGACGAGCCCATTTGCAAGCCGGGTCTGAAACAGGTTTACGGGGCGGCGAGGAACGAGCCCGTGCGCATAAGTTGCGAGCTCGAAGCCGATCCCGAGGAAGTGACCATCAAGTGGAAAACGAAAAAAATGAAATACGGCATTTCCGCTCAGAACTTTGTGACCTCCCCAGCACAATCGACGAACGGATTTTCCGTGGTAGAGGAAGATGCAGCGGTAGCGGCAGCTGCTAGAGACACGAGTTATTTCGTCGAGACGGAGGGCACACGCAGCTGGCTGACGATAGTACCGAAGTCTGAAGACGACTACGGACCTGTGATATGCTGGGGCAAGAATCAAATGGGTCGGCAGAAGGATCCCTGCGTATTCACGCTGATAGCCGCTGGTCCTCCGGGTCCTGTACATAACTGCAGCGTGATCAATCAGACGGAGGAGTCGTTAACGATCTCGTGCCTCGAGGGCTACGACGGAGGCTCCGAAGGCGGTCAAATGTTCCATATGGAAGTCCACGATTCAGCCAACCAGAATCGCGTACTGATCGCGAACCTCAGCTCTTCGTCGACCCCGCCGAGTCTCCAAGCCACCGGTCTGTCTCCCTCGACTCCGTACGTGTGCACGATTTACGCGTCGAACGAGAGGGGCACAAGCCAACCGACGATTCTCGTCGCTTCTACGATTCCGAGACCTTTGAGTTTGTCTTCTAAAGGAGGTTTCATATTCGACTATATCGATGGTCGACTGAGTTTGAACAACAGTCCAGCACTCATAGCCTTCGCGATCACCGCCGCACTCTCCTCGCTGGCCTTGGGGACCTTTTTAGTTGTCATACTGATCAGGAGGACATCAGGCTTCGGTCATAATATGTTCAAGAAGAATGAAAGCAAAGGTGAGTCCCAAGCGTCCATTTTATGGTTCGAATAGGCAACGGACAAGAGGCGTCACCGAGTATGAACTCCGAAACGCTCCAGGGGCGGACCGACATCGATTACGACATCAATTATTCAGTCGGGTCGGAGGGAAAACGTTGCGTGATGTATTTAATCATTCGGGAAGATGTATATTAAGATTCCGATCCTTTCGATTCAAGATTCCCACACCGATGCGGAGAAAGACGATGACGACCCGTCCATACCCCTGAGGGAGTCCAACAAGGATCAGACGGGAATCACGGACTTCCGCAGCTTCAGTGATAACGAAGAAGATAAAAAGTGCCCCGACATTCTATCAGGTAGGGTTAGGTACAGCATGCCCGAATTGTCCGCAACGCTCTCTCTGTTCCCCCTCCCGCTCTCTCTTTCTCGCTCTCTTTCTCCCCCTCTCTCTCCCCATGCGGTCCCCATTCGGCAGAGACCCTCGTTCCAGGATCTAAATCGGACAGCTATCGTCGATAGCGATCTGAGCTATGTTCCTTCCTCAGAGACTCAAATCATATCCAGTCCTGTGAAGACGGCGGCGGAGAGCAGTTTCATCCGACGGTCCCCGTCGTGTAATTCGCAGCTCTTCAAGCCCGACGGAGGCACATCAAGCTCAACGAACTCGCGTTTGAAGCGGGATTCATGGGATTTCTCCAACCACAAACCTAGAAATTCCCTGCCGTCCTCGTTGTCCTTCCAACACATGGCTACGATTCCGATAAAATGTCAGGGCCAGCAGAACGCCTCCAGCGCGACCGGGTCGGGGCTGAAAACGCCTTCGATCAAAACTGTTACGTTCGATATCACACCGAGCACGCATCCTTACGTGAGTATAGGAGCATCAGCTCCTGAGGTTTCGCCCACTCTTTCGATTTGAGCTCGAATTTCCAACTTGTTCCTCCCAGACGGAGGGGACATGGCGAGGACGTTCTGATCGGGGATGAGGGTATGGAGTCCAGGCGGGATCGTGGACGGCCGAGTCGGCTTATTGACAGTCGAGTAAAAATCCGTGTAGGGAGTGAACGAGATCGGAACCGCGAGAACCGCGGTGCAGTGGTATCGTTCGAGCAAGAGGTGATTTTTTCGCTCATAATCTGCGTAATTTTCCAGGCGTGGGTGGACGGCGGATCGTTTTCCATGAGTCTGCCCCGGAGTCGAGGAAGTGCAAGTCATGCTTTTCTCTACGAAACTGCGCTTTCTCCAGGCGAAGTCCCCTTCCAGAGGAGTAGTCGACGTGCCAAACTTCTTACGCTTGCTGAACCACAGAGAGCCAAGGTTCTCAAGTGTCCTTTGTCTCTACCGGCCACTACTTCAGTTCAAGCTTTAGGAGGACCATCGTGCCAGCAGCAAACTACAACCACAACACTTGTCCATCCTAAAAACAAAGCTCCGCTGGCGAACCGGGATGAAGGCCATCTGTAGTTTATGGACTTTCTCGTCATACGCCCCGAGGTCCGATCGTGCAAGATCCGATACACGATGGGGGAGAAAAAAGTGCACCGATCCAAGCGAGAGCGACCGGATTCCTTCCGATGATTGAAAGGCATTACTTGTACTCTTGGGAATAATTATAAATATAAATAATATAAATATTTATAAATATTAATAGCAGGAGAATCGATAAACGAATATATGCGGCAGTCCGAGGAGCCGCTGGAGGTGCGTGGGATTCGGAAACGAGGGATAGTGAAATGACTCTCACTCAGTCTGAGCACACTGTTCGTTTGATTCTCTGCCAGGGGGGAGGGGGGACCGAGATCGAGAGGGATGATATTTATTTTTGTGAACAAGGTAAAAACTACAAAAGTTGGATATTATGTACATAAACTGTTTGTTCGTGTGTGATGTAAAAACGGAGCAATGGCAAAAGTTGTTGATAATAAAAAACCCAAACAACTATCCAGATCGATATCGTCGAGCAAGTATTGAGTTTTTCCTTTGCCAGGTTGGCGTGGGTGTTTCCTGTTATAGGTTAGGTGAAGGAGGGATTGAATACTCGCGCGGGCCAGTCAGGCGATGTTGCGTTCCGAGCTTATCTACCCCGAGCTTGCTGTAGATGTTCACGGATCAAGTCTTCCACAAATCTGAAGAAAACACGCGCCCCCATCGGAGAAGAGTAGCTCGGTCGACTCCGCGAGCTCACAGGTAGTGACTGATCAACGACTGCCGGAAGAGGAGAGGTCTACTTGAATTTCAAAATGTATCTCTCTTCGTTCCATGTTCTCGGCAGGGCTCCGAACTTCGGCTCTCGGAGTCGCTATCGCCGGGTCACGATTGGGAACTCATCCATTATTCGTGGGAATTTTCCTTGTTGGAGCTGCGCCGTTCCCGCGGCGAGCAGGCGAAGAAAACGAAGCGGACCAAAATGTTTCCTCTACTACTCGCTCCCTCTGGCAGATGAGATAGCTTCTGTGGAGACTCGGGTGGGCCCGAGTCGAATCAGAATATCCTGTTTGCGTCGCCCCCCCCCCCCTTCCTCGGAGCTCTTCCCGAGTTTCATAAGCTCGGAAAGGAAACCTTTGGAGACCATGATTTGCAGCGTTCCGTGGAGCTTGACGAAGCCGACATAACGGTCGTACGCTGGCTGCTCGTGAACGTTCCGCGGGTTGCCGGTGCCCGAGACGAGAATTTCATGGAAGACGGGTGCCATGTCAGTCACGGGAACACGATCGAGTGAATGAGTGACTGATGGGACGCGGGTCATGTTCGTGACGTTTCGCTAAATACTCGTGTCAAGTCCTTCGTTGTCTGATCTGGCGTTCCTCCTTCTCCGGCTCCTCCCGTTCTCGTTCACTTCCTCCGGCCGTCGACGACGACGTAAAATAGAGAGAAGTTTGTCCGAAGTGGGAGGGGGCCGATGCTCAGTCGGATCCTAGCTCGGTCGAGGAGAGTCCGACGGACGCACGGACGGAGCTACGGTTGCCTCGCTGACTCGTTGGCAGAGCAGCTTTTCCGATAGAAGATCACTTTGAGAAGTTTGTGAACGCGTTGTTTTCACTCGACACTCGAGGTTCGGAGGCTCGATGACGCATCGATGCTCTCGAGTTCCACTTGTAAGCAGCGACGGCTCCCGAGAAATCTTTCGAGCGTTCCAAAAGTGAAATTATCCCTCTCGGCTGTCATCCATCGAAAGCGAGAAATTAAATTCCTCGGGTAGCGCCGCTTGGTCCGAGCTTCTGAGTAAGAGTAACTTATCCCCTTGCGGGTTTCGAGTCTTGCTGAGTCGCCTTCCGCGAGAAGATGACTTCATGAAGCTTCGGTGTAGTCCATCGGTCCCCCTGGGATCGGATAGTCTAGATCGGAATGATGAATTCAAAAATAATAAGAGCCGTTATCCGTCGAGTCGACGATGAATTAGGTTCATCAGTTCGACGCTTCATCATACGATCGTCTCGAGCTCGTCCATCGATCCAAATAGGGGCTATTCGGAATTCCTTACCGTCAGAGCAGCCGTCGAGCCGCTTTTGCAGCATGAGTGATTTTTCCAAGGGAACGGCTCAATTTCTCATAGTCGCTCCGATCGGAAGGCATTCACCGTTGAGGAAACGGATAACTCGCCTGCAGGGCTGGAGAGTCCTTGCCTTGCTCAATCGATCTCTTTCATCTAGAGATGCCCTTTCACAGACAGCCTTCTTCGTCCATGTGGGAGAAGTAGGCATTGTCTAGGTCGCAAGAAAACACTTCAGGATCCAGAAACCCGTCCGGGGCGTTCGAGATTCTTGCGTTCCTGAGTCCTTCACTCTGACAATGCAATCGATGGATGAGTATTTTCTAGCATCTCTTCACCTCGAGTGGGAGGGTCCTGCATTTTCATCTCTCTTAGTCGTCGAGCTAAACAGAGCTCTAGCGATGGTGAACACTTTGAAGGATCGAGAGGAATAAAGGATTCCGATCCGCTCCGGAGAAATATTCCCCCCCAGCAGCAGCTGTAGGGAGACTTCCGAAACCCCGCTTGTTGTTCGGTGCCTACGCGTGAAATGCGTCGTCGAATAATGCAGCATCTGCCAGAGAGTTCCGAATAGCAGCGGCCATCAGAAGCCGCCACTTCTTTGAGAAGTGCCGCATCATCCAGACGGAGAGGTAGCCCGGCGAGCAGGTCGGCCCTGCAGCTGGAAGCCGATTGCTCAGTACCTACAGCTTCGGCTTCCTCGGAGTAATCCGCGCCACGATCCATTGGCACCAACGAACGGAAACACATACGCACATGGCTGCTCTCCGACTGAATGACGGCCTGCCGTCCTGGCGCGCAGCTTCATGCTTGCTACAGCTGGTCGGGCATGTACTGCACACCCACATCGAGACGTCATGCCGCGCCACAGGAGCGGGAGTCGTTCCACGCTCCCGCACCGCGACTTTTTTCCGGGGATTCAGCCAGACAGTCATCCGGTTTGTTGTTTTTACGTCCTCGCGACATGACCGGGTTCAGCATCCGATCGATAAGATGGATGGTCCGTCTCCTCGTTCGCTGTTTGCGATCGCCCCCGCCCAAAACGATGGCTTCGAATCGAACATCGATTCGATAATTCGAGGCATGGGTCTAGAATTGAATTTGGAAAACTCACTCGAAGGAAGGATTGTCGAAGAGGACCGTACCATGAATCATCTATACCCGTACCGGAGTGTCCGACGTCATTTCCAGCCTGCGAGGAAACTCGATTCCGGACCCGTCGGATGCTCAGGAAAGAAACTCTGATTCGGGTGCCGTATGGGTATCACTCGCACACCTAAGTTTTCCGAGGGTCCGTCCGAAAGATATCATCGTTCTGTCAAATTAAACTCACACGGTCATGTCCCCCCCTCTAATGCATAGATACATGAATCCCTGGAACAAAGGAAGTAAAGAAGGAAAGCTTCCTCGAGATCTAGAGTGAGACTGGATGGAACTTATGGAAGAAATGCTCGGAGTTCCTTCCTCCTCGGAGGAACTCCGAGGGAAACATAGACGGAGAGACGCGCGATTCCCCAAGTCACTGAAGGAATGCGGAGAACAAAGTCGCCATGATTATTACCAGGGTGAAGACCAGCAATGGTCACCCAGATCGCCGCTTATCGTGGCTCTGATCCATCTCCGCGTTTTGGACTCACTCCGTTCCGCGAGAACCCAGGACATTCCTCGAAGCGATGATACTGGTTGAGTGTGAGAGCAATCAAGTGCCATAAGGAATCCTCTTTTCTCTCAGTCAGTCTCAGCCCAGCTCGGGATGCTTGCAGCTATGATAAGGCGCCTGGTATGGAGGAAAACGCTGTTTCAAAACACACAAGAGGAGCCATTGATTTTGTATCTCTTGGAGCGGCGGCATCTGGACCGTCACGGGAGCGACAGAAACATAAAACAGAAACATAAAGCAAAGGCGGGAGACAAAGAAAATAGAGGCGTTGGCCAGCGAGTGAAGTCTTCGAAATAAGTTCTTGATGCGGCGAGTCATCGATGCGGGTCTGGAAAAAGTCTAGGACAACAATACCCGTCCCCGGCGATTCTTTCCCGCTGGCCCGCATCCTGTTTCACGAGCTGTCGCGAGAACCCGAGCAGAGGGTCGGCAAGCTTGCCTTGGGACCGGTTGACTGACTGACTAGGGTCACGCTCTGTCGAGCGCAGAAAGGCACGCAGAAGAAAGCTCTTTTTTATCGACCAAATAGAAAAGCACAAACACGACTTAGCGCGTCCTCGATCCAAGCACTTGTGCTGGGAAACAATGGGCTCGACTCGCCTGGAAACAAAGCCTCTCTTTGGATTTCACGAACTACTACTCCTCACTCGATGTCTATTTGTAGTTCGAAGAGCTTGAGCTCGCGCCGAGGGCTTATTCGGGACCGTCTTTAGGGGAAAATGAGGCAGAGACAAGACGCTTGAAGCTAGCATGAGTTCTCACGTCGATCGCTCAGCGGAAAGGCGGACGATTGACACAGGGCGAATGTCACGTCCACCTCTTCTAGCATTATACATTCATATTATGGGTCTGGCGTCATCCGTATATCGATTATTACTGAACGAGAGATCATAATCCAGAAGCGGATCGGATATCTGACTTATGCGCAGAGGAGGAACAACCTACTCTTCGAACCATGTCTGTTGATCCGACTCCTCATCTTCTCAATCTCTCCCTTCAGCCTTGCGTCGACGCAAGGCATTTTCCAACACGTACTCGCAGCAGAGTTCTGTGGCAGCAAGCTCGTGCTAGAGCACACATATGGAGACGAATCTCGCGGAAAGGTCCTGCTTCTGAACCTGTTCTGAAATCTAACGGCAAAACGATTACGCTGTTCAGATCAGGATTCTGAGTTCCTCTGATGACCATGCCCGCCGTATCCGATGGGCGAGATTAACTGACCGGCGTCTCCGGCCTTTTTGCTTCCGCCTTTGGTGCTGGTCCTTTCCGACAGGAGCTCGAGTTTCCCTTGGGTCGACTGCGTAGGTAATTCGTTCCCTGAGGGTTCGGATCGAGCATCTATGTGGTACAGAGTCAAGTATTCACTTGCTCTCGATGATTCGTTTGCATACGCCTCCTCCTCGCGATCTATTCTGGAAAGGGAATGCTAATCTAATTCGGGAAAGCCGAGAAAAATCTTCCGGTCTTCCCTGAATTCCTCTGAATGCTTCCCCGGGCGACTTGAGAGGAACGACTCATTTTTCGTCACGAAAACGATCCGAGAGAAGCGCAGTTCGTCATCTTTCGATGCCTCGATCCAGAGTAGAGCTGCAGCGAAACATAACTCGGTCCACCGAGCGTCGTTGAGGATCATCAGCTCTCGTTTCAAGAGAGAGCCTCCACTGCTCTGGAAAAAAAAACGTGCATGGGAATGCAGGTGACTGGTGGGGGCTTTCGCAGGCATAACTAGCGGATATCAGGCTATTTTCCGAGCCTGCCCTCCCGAGCAGCCGACTCGATCGGGTCCTTTGTAGGGCGCCCACTTATCTCGATTACAGTGGACGACTAACAGGCTGTTGTTTTTCGCAGAGAGGATACGCCTAATGAGGGAAGAGCAGATAGTACAAAGTCTTTGATACGACGTAGTATTTCTGGTACATTCGGTCTCAGCGGATCAACTGTTTGATGCGAAAGCGCTCCAGCACCTCCGGCATAAGCAATTAAATCACATACTTCGCCCGTGCCGTCGGATCGCTCATCACAGAGAATGAGGTCCTACGGGATAGCCGTCTATCGCACTCGGAATCGAGGCGACCGTCGAAAGAGAGTTGAAGCTCTGATCGAGAAATATCTAGATGTGCACCTATTCTATTTTTGGATGCGGTCAATGATGATCGTTCGACTCCGGAAGGTTTCGTACGAGTTGCACCGGAAGGATCAGGTACCGAGCCCGTGCTCAGCGCGAAGGAAATTCCCCCTGAGGATTCGTTGGGGGTGCTATTCATATAGTCCAGGCTAATCGAGGCATCGAAGGATGAGGATCACGAGCAGAGAGGGAAAGCTCGAGCTCGGCGAGGATCCGATGCATATAAGACCATCGACTTCCGTCCCCATTCCTCAACCATCTCCGACCCGGGAACTCCGGCCTGTTTCCGGGTCCCGAATCAGCGATGTCTCATAATGACTTTTCCCGGTCGTTGGTCGAGTATCCACTGAATTCAATAATTTCGTCAGGCATTGCAGCCCTTGGAAAAGAATAAATCGTTCGTCATGTGGAGACGCGCCCAGGCTCGAGGGTCGATTCGAGCGTTCAACTCCCGCAATTTGCGAGTTTTCCTCGTTCGTGTGGATCTACGATCTGTGGTCGAGCAAGTCTAAACTCCGCGAGTTGTCGCTGCCCATGATTTCTCAAATGTCCGCCATGATAACCCCACTCTGAATGAGGAGCAGTGCGAGTCGTCTGTCTTCAGTCTCTGCGCCCGTCGTCGGGTTCGCCATTCACCGGTTGAGTCAATAATTGACAAAATGTCCCGGGATCATCCGAGGCAGCGTACTCCGCATGGGGAAAAGCCAATCATTCCTCCTGGGAGGAACATACCGAGGAAATTGCCTTCAGCCTGAGGGACTTTCCGGGACATTGAAACGCGCAATCGAGATAGTCCTCGGGCGGGTTCAATGGGACCATCTGGATCCTTCCGAACGTGTCGCCGCTCGAGCGTAATCCAGACTAGCGATTTTGTGTTCGGAGCGAAAATTCCCTCAACGCTTTATCGCTCGCGCTACCGCGATGTGAATCCGAGTGCGAGGCTACTAGACCGCGTATCCGCAATGTATTCGTTCAACGGGATCAACAGCAGCAGATTCGTTCATCTGTCTCAGCTGAACGTCGGCTGACTCCACAGCGAGTGGTGAAGGCCGAGACAATATATCAGCGAGCCGTGACGTTTGTACGAACATACACACAACTACGGCTTACTCGTTTTTTCACGCGCTTCGTAGGTATGCGTTCGCACCCGAGCAACGACCGACCGACCCACCGACCAAACTCGGGTTGGTCTGAAGTAACGCGCACATTCCAATCAGGCTGACATGTTGAAACGCAAACGCCATTTAGCGTCATTTGTCAGAGACGGAGCGGAATGCGAGCGTGGAAAAACCATTGTCGCCGATATTTTTGTAGCGGCTGGGCGGCTTGCCTGCGGGCACGCTTGCCCGGATGCGTACATTCAGTTCGTGGGAGTTTGCCAAAGAAAAACATCGATGTTTGCATCGGTACGGCAGTAACGGTTCATCTCGATCGAATCGGGGGAATGTTTGAAGGAAGACATCGCTAATCGTCTGTGCGTAGGGCGGGAAACGAGGAGCAGCTTGATGGCAGTATATGATGAAGCGCAATCCGCAAAGGAATGTGAGAGGAACGGAGCCAACAAGGATGAGACTGTCCTCTGGACCAAGGGAGATATCTCGCGAGGAGCTATAAACTCGATTCCCACGGAGCTCGATACGGTCCGTTCCGCTTAGAGCTGAGACTCGGGCGCCTTCGAGTAGGAAGATTCCTCTAATTGAGAGGAGATCCCATCCTGCCTGGTGGAAAAGGAGTATAGAATTTCTGTCAGACGTACCATCGAGTTGATCTGCTAATCCCTTACGGAAATACGCTCCATGTCCGACCATTATGCGCATGAGCATTCGAGCACCCTAAGCTCTTAGGACCATCGAGGAGTAGCGGGAAATATTCCAAGGACAAGAGAGCATGCTTAGCATCAATGTTTGCTGACACCAGCAGAAGCCATCGGCCAAGCGAGCGGATTACTCACTGCGATTTCTCATCCACCGGCCTCCAGCAATACAGCGGAAGGCGAATGCGATGCGAAGATGGCTACAAGCAAAGGACATTTGCTCCCGACATAGCGGCATCCTCCAACATAAGAAGCGCATTGTCCCCGACGACCGCGACCTACAAATGTACAGCCTCAGTCCTATCAAAACACTTGACCGCGCAACCGTATGACTCTCGGCCCATCCGCTACGTGCACGCTGCATTACATGCAAGGCCTGGTTCCGTCTTTCGCGAACATCACGGATCGCCCGACGCCTTCGGGAAGGAGTTTCCCCAGCGGCTCGGTGCCGTCCCTAGCGGCATTCGAGGGGGCGCGCCGCTCCTGTGCCGGGACCGTCTGCAAAAATACGGTTAAGGATCAGCTGCGCCCGGAAGGAATAAGTAGCGAAGTGGAAACAAAACACTCGCTAGTCGCGACTCGTTTTCGCCTTCGGACGCGGCATCGCACCTGCCGTAAGAGCAGCTTGTTCGACACTCTGTGTTGCTCACTCTGATTAGAGCCTTCTTGTTCATAATTAGCGCTATCGGCGAGCGATATCGGCGAAAGAAGCTGGCGGCAGCGATCGCGTCTTTGGCGGGGACTGCGGTGATTGACTCGAATTGGATTTGTTCAAGCTGGGCTGAGGAGACTCGCTTACAAGCATCGGAGCTGCATTCTCGACATCGTGTTATCTTTCCCTTACTGCAAGACGAGAGTTCCGAGGGGAGAAGAAGACACGATACGAGGTCCGCGACCTCGGATTCTTTTGACTTCCGGAGGGGGAACAGCGTGGAAGATATAGAGAAGAAGGAAATCCGACTGGTAGAGGGGGCGATTGGAAGAGAGCTCGGTTGGAGCGAGCTCGGCGAGGGGGGAAGGACCGGACATGAACGAATTGATGGAAAAATACAGAACGCTGCGGGGGAACTATGTGAGCTGAACTCGCTTCGTTTCATTCCATGTCTTCGCTGAGTTGAGGGGAAAACATTTTTCAAGTGGCGCCGAGCACCAACGGAACGCCACGATAGGCGGGTCTGGATCCGGCCATATGAGGTGCGAATCATTCCCTCATCTTCTATAGCGGATGCCGGGATTGTCAGATAGGTGATTGCTGGAGACCCGGCCAGGATTCTGGATCCCAAGAAGATGTGCCAGGATGGGCAAGTTGGACTCTGGGGCTAGGAATACAGGGATACATTACCGTCAATCGACGTGGCTCTGTTTGCGGAACGTTCACTACGAAGATTCCTCATGCGGCCTTTTGGAGTCTGCCCGCTTGCTCACATAGAGCTACGCGTGGATCTTGCTAACTGGCTCGGATTGCGAATAATCCTAATCTCATTGTCAGGTCCGCGAAGGCGGCGCGGCGTCGGACTCTGGGAGCGCCGTCGGACTCTGGGAGCGCCGTCGGACTTCGCCCTTGGATCCCGCCGATCAAGAATAAAGACGTGAGGAATGGTGAAATTCCGAAGACGTAGATCGCATTCGACGGTGGTAGAATGATCATGATGATGATTCTGACCGGATAATGATTGCCCCCGAAACTCCGAGCTAGCTCATTCACTGCAGTCGAGTTTTGCTGAGCCGAAACGCCTCCAATCTGGCCGCTCGCTCTTCCGACCGACCCGATCGTTTGGGAATGTCAGCTGGGGAGGCTCTACGGCAACCTAGTGGAGCTGTATTCTGGGCTATGCTTCATCTCGACGTAAGTTTCGCAACATGGAGGGCTCCGAGCAGAGGAGAACATCCAAGACCATGTCAGCGACCTCCAGTTCATCCGAGTTTACAGGAGTAGGGGGAGGCCGAGAGCATGGAAGACTTTAGAACAGCGGAAATACAGCCGATCGACACATAGGTACGCAGGTGGAATAGGACAGAGCGGAGAAGCAAAATAAAGGGCAGGATCGGGACAGACGGATGAGGGAATGAAGGCAGAGAGAGCGGTCTGAAAGAGAGAGAGAGAGACGCTCCGCGCATGTCGAGCGAGTTTTTCTGCTGAGGTGTATGCTCATTAATGGCCTGCCGCTGGAATCCAGAACTTATCCCGCCGCGGCCGATAAGTTCCTCTCGCAAGGACGTGGATTCAAGTGTGCTGCTCTAGGTACAGCAACAATCAAGAACAGACACGAGCGTGTCAGCTTCGCAATCGAAGGGCGACCTCCGGCGTGCATGAGTGTGATCCCTTCCTCGCTTTCACTAGTTTCACACGTAGTGCCTCGATTTGCAGAGACACGCCAGAGTAGCCGAGACCCGAGCCCATTCCGTCCGGCCTTGTCGTCTCTGAGACAGGCCCGACTTACAAGCTGCTTCTTTGTAGCGGGCGGTCATTCAAGAGGGTGCTCAATGTTCTCCTTGGGAGTTTTTATAAGCCATGCCATAATCAGTCTTCGTCCTTAACAGCTGCGCTGGAACCAAGGTCATCGCCGCGGACAATGAGTGAACGCGCGTTCCCCGACCAACACGGTTAAGCAACAGCTTGGCAGAATATTGTCACATGGGATGAGTTTTGCTTACTTTCAATTTCTCGTCCCACTCTCGCGACGAGGAGGAGCGCCCTCGCTAAACCATGGGGATGAATAGAGACGACTCTGAGTGAGGCCGATAGCGAAGCAACGAACGAGCTATCTTCCGAGATTGTGAATAGATAGGAGATGGGCAGGGCGTCGCTGCATGACGAACGTGGTCCCGACGACAAGATCGCACAGATTTTCGAATCGATAGGACGAACGTGATGGGAACTTGTGTTACGTGTGCAAGCCGACCCCGCCGTCTGTCGTTGCCGTCGCCGCGATGAACCTCATGAGTAGGTACCTACCTACCTACCGACTAGAGACCCGGAGATATTTAACGCTGTGAACAAACAGGACCAGATAAACAGCGCGTATGTATTTAGCCGGTGGCAGTCAACACAGAGAGAATGAACTTGGCGAATGGGTCACGCAGTTGACAGGTGTCGAACACGAGACGAGGATGATAGGGAGAGATAGAGGGGAATAAGCGATTCGGCTGCAGAACGTATGAATGGCGCCCTGCACACCGCGCGAATGGGAAACCTGAAGTGATGATAAACACTGGCCGAACTAGACGCCCCCGAGCTCTGAATTCAAATCAAATTACTAGACCTTGTACCTGGTGAGAGGAGAGCAGTTCAGATCCTGACACCGATTTCCCGGCCGCTCCCAGTCTTTGCAATCGACTCGGCCGAGCGAGTCCCATCGGAATCTGTGTGGGGTTTCGCCATCACCCTCTACGATGCCTCGCTCGTCTACCTTCAATTTTATTCAGCCTTCGATCGAGAGGATGAATCAGACGATTTGGGGACATCAGGGCCACGGAAGGGCTGCACGCTGTATCGACAACATTATCCGTCTCCCGGATGGATGTTCGTCGTGAAAGGCCGACACACTGTTCCGTTCTGAACAAATATCTGCGGTAAGTGATTTGGACATCGATCCCTGAGCGATGTGCACTATCCGTAGGATATGGTCGGCCCCGGGACTTCGCGCGCATCGATCGGAGCCCTGCTTATTCGAACACGCTTCGATGAGCAAAACCAGTCAGGACGGTGATGTTTAATACCGAAATCGAGGGGACATGTCAGCCCGAATCAGATCCGAATCATCGGCGATCCCCCGGATTTATCGCCACTTCGGGCTAAGCGAAAGCTTGCCATCAGGCGATCAACGATGTCCTCCGAGAGTGTCTCACGATATTCCATCAGGGGACGACGAGCGTTTCATTCAAAAGTAATTCGTCTAATCTGGACCAATCAGCTACGTGATTTGAATTCTCGGAGTTCAGCTCCGCGTCAACGACCCGCCTCGGGAACACAGTCACCCAAAGCGAGCCCACGAGTGAGCGTAGGTACGCGGATTAGAGACAGACGAGTCGACTTGGCTCTTAGCACGGGGAACTTTGATTCACATTCGGAAAAGTTTTGAGGGAATAAAAACTGTCAAAGCAATGTTCAATTGAGCCTCCGCGTGCTCCGAGCGCAGCTGCTTCGCACTAGTCAAACATGCGAGGCACGGACGCCTTCGTCATTGCGGCTATTATCATGATTGAGCCCTATTTCATTCTTGATCAACACGGGACGAGCTGGCGGAGAAGCGACGGTATGATCCTACGCCAATATGACTGAGAGCACATAACTTGAGCACGTCTTATAATTTTTTTGGGGATTTCAATATCATGCCTTGTTCATTTCATGGACGATGAGAGATTCCCCACATGCCTTACATCCCGTCCCGTGATTGTTGCGAACCGTCCTCTCCTCGAGCCTTTTCCCCAAGCCTCTCAAGCCCTCGGGTGAGACCGCGGGTGATTCGCGATCGAAATCCCCACAGCAAATCAATCTTCCTCTACAAATGAATTTGCGAGCATCTGAGTCTGCTCGGATCGTCGCGAGATCCATTAAAGTGCGTTCGCTTCTACGTATCTCGACGAATTGGTCGATGATAGTAATAATTGAAGCAAGAAGCACTCTGTTGTATCCTGTGTGAAGCGGCGGCGTGCGAGAGTGCGGCAATCCAGCTATCTGACCGAATATCTGTGTTCAGCCAAAATGAGCAAAATCAGAATCGACGTCGATAGTCCTCGCCGAGTGGAGCGCATCGGTTTCGTGATCCATATTGTTGCGCTGCGATGATAACCTTCGTAAGGCTCGACTGCTTCCCTCATCAAGCAGAGGAATAAGCAATCGAGGACTGTCTTATCCTCCTGCGGGCTGATAAGCTCCCGCTTCCGGCACAGAAGCGACTCACTTGTGGCGGCAGTGATTTTGTGCATAATCGAATCAGCGGCTTTGTTCTCCGTCTGTCCGACTCACTCGACTGACTGACTGAGTGTATCTGGACGACGCCACGGCGACGGGTCACAGCTTCTCGGCTCGGGCACTCCGGTCCGTAGGTCGGCCTCACCGCCCAAGGTCCCACCATTCGATCGTTCGGCAGAGTTTTCGGAGTTGTCTTCCTGGTCGGGGCTCGGATCAAAAAGTTTTCATCAATGTCTGTCAAGCCGGCCCGTCGCCTGTCGAGGCAGATGGATGAGAGGCGTCCATCGAAAGCCACTCAAACCACGATCGAAACCCTTATCCGCTCGGTCGCGAGAGCCCGTCGTAGCGGACGATGCATGCGTTCGGCTATTCGTCGCCACGACGAATTCTCTTGCTTGCAACATCGCCATACCCAATTGCTGTGGGGAAATTCGGAATGGAAGGGAGGATCTCGCTCTCGCGAACCGATGTCCCGCTCGATGAGCCCGCTCCGGTCTCCGTGCCAGTTTCGTCGAGGACGCTGATGGTCGTTGAGAGGAGTTTATAGGGATCTAAAACGCGGCGCGGAGGCGTCAGGAGCACTTTGAGAATTTATCGAAAGTCCGTCGAGCGGAGGTCCGGTCGGGCAGAGCGGGACCTGGAGCAGGCTATCGCCCAGCCGGCAAACAGACCAACCGCAACGACCGTGGATTTTTAGCAGGCGTCGATGCGACCCTTCGGGAAGACGAAAATCCCAATTTTATGCGGCGACGACGCAAAGGAAATTTTTGCTTCGACTAGTTTCTTCTCAGACGATGAATTTCTCGCAATCGCGACCCGATCGGCTTGCTCGCTCGGGCAGGGGCTTCAGCGGGGAATTAGAAGTGTCCAACGGCTAATATACGGACGCTCCGATGATCAGCGCTCATAAGAAGCTTTGTCGTCACGGACAAACGTAATCGTCATTCGAAGACCCTCCCGTGAAGTTAAAGTCCCTTCACCTCGGCAGTGGGAACTTCAATTTCGATTTCTCCCCGTACATTTTTCCTCTCAGAAGAGGAGCAGCACTCGATGCTCTCGACTTCGGAACTCGAACGAAAAATCGAAAATTAAGCGCACATGTACCATGTCCACTCGAACGTCGTCTTTTCGTCTCTGCTTGGAGGCCGAAAGCGGTGCTGGGGAGCCGAGCTTGGCTCTCCTTCTGTGCTCGAGTGCGACGGAGCTCGCCGACTGCAATAACGACGACTGCATCCCCGAGGCAAACAGCGGTGAACAACAATAGGAAGCAGAATGGAAGTTTTCCGAAGCGCAATTCCATTCGCACATTGGTTGTCACCGAGCATGACTTAATTTCTAGACGGAGGACAAACGACTCCGAAAAGAGACGAGACAGGAATCAAGGAAGGCAGAAAGATCTCGTCTGTTAAAACTGTGGTTGCATGCCATCTGTCGTCGTTTTACAATTTTGCCTCGGTTACAGCTGGTGTGAGTCGCATGCCGAGCTTTATTGAACACTCGCGAAAGAATTCTCCGAGCCGTCGACATACACAGCTTGCCACCCGGTGGGCTGACGTCTGAGACATCCAATGTCCAGACCACCTATATTTCCGTTGGGAATCGCTGCTCACTCCTGCCTGGCGTATCACCGAGCGTAAAGGGAATTTTACGTCTTCCTACTGACTCGGCTGTGTTTCTCTTCCTTGCTAATGGTCGCAGTTTGCACTTGCGGGGAGAGAGAGCTACCCGAGGGGCTTCCTGCCTTGTTCACCTACTGAGCCCACGGGTTGGATGAGTAGACAGGAATCTTTTGAGTAATTTCCAATCACCTCGATTCTCCAGTTTCGATCCCTCATTCCCCATTCTGGTAACTCCTAAGGCACATGCGGAAAAACATTAATTCCTGGAACGTATTTACCGTGAATGCGATGGGTTGTGAAAGTCACCGATCCTGATAACTTTCAGATAAGGTCGACACGTAGGGGAAGAAGTTCCCCAAAAGTATGCCGCACGGCTGAATGTGTTATGAGCAGTAATCTGGCGGAGTTAGGCCCGGATCGAAGAGGTCGAATAACAATCTGCGATGGTCCTTTGACGTCTTGTGCCCAACTCTAGGATTGACACGTAGTATGTAAGGCGCGCAAGAGATTGACAAGCGACTTTTTGATCTCAGACAGGTATGATACAGTTAGCGTCAATGCGCCCTGGCTCCAACTTTCTCAGATTAGTGAGACTTATGATGCGAAATACAGATCAGTGACCTGCCACTCTCGCTTGAGAAAAAAAGGGATCTTCTAAGAAATATTTTCTGACCTTGCATCTCTGCCTCAAATTGGGTGTTCTCGGGCTATTCCCGTCAGTAGGGCTCCCGCGAGGACCGAACGAACATAATACGTGTCCAGTCACAACGAGCGTTTGTCAAACATGCCGCATCAGATCCATCTCTTCTCGTTGCACCGCTGACCGGTTCTGTCCTGTGCTGAGCTCTACTCCGGGGCCATAGAGATTGGGTGGGACTTCAAAAACTGGGACTCTTGCGGCGAAGAAGGTCCGGTCATTTTCCGAGCATTGAGTCCTCAATGCTCGCCCCAGTGCCTCATTTGCCGCCCATCATTCGCTCAGTGGGCCAGCAGGATCCTCGTTGAACTGGCCCACTGTTCGTTTGCCGAACAAAAGGCTCGAGTCCCTCAAGTCATCGAGGAAGAGTAGATTCAGTGAAGCCATTGATCCGTAAAGCAATAAGCCTGCTATGGATGGGCTAATGACATTCTGGCGGCGTCCAAATTGGCCGTCCTTCTGCAGGGCGAGTCGGCTGACCAGTCGCCCGGCCATTATGGAGCATTTTGAAGCACGGAGGAAGCGTCCCATTAACCTAGCTCGCTCGAACGCTAAACGCTTTTTCTATTTGACCAACGCCGTATTGTACAATTCGCTCCCACTGTAAGTCGGGGAACTTTGTTTCTGCGTCACCGATGACAACTGAACGCATGGCTGGAAGTGCGCGGAAACGGCATTCGATAGTGATAATTGATTATTATCAGATGCTGTGCGACCCCCAGACCCTGATTCTGACCGTCGACGTCCGAGAAATCAGAGGAATACTGCCCTAGTCAGCTCCGGGATCCGGAGAAGTTTCGATTGTCGTCGAAGAGTCGTCGTCTCTCGGAGCAGGATCCGGATCATTAATTTCGGAGTCCCCGAGTAGGTATACATCTTGAGAGTTTTCTTCAAATCGCTGATCCCGATACCGGACGAACTCGGAGCTCTGGTGCCATCTGTTCGTCTATAGCCCCCCGATGCGTCGTTTCACGTGAACCGCGGTCCGAGAAGAGTGCATTTCTGATGCTGCTTTCAGTTGTAGAACATGTCGTCCAATCACAGCGCTGGAGTCTCGCATTCATATCAGCGGACCGAACTGGGGAAAAATAGAGGTAGGCCCTCGACTGCAGATTCCAGCGAGATCTGGCCAGCGCTTTCTGAAAGTAACTGGAGATCGACAAGAATAGTTTGAGTCTCCATTTGAAGACAGTGTAGTGAAGGTCTCTTGAGGAAGAAATGCGGAGAAGCGAGAGTGCGTTCAAAAGAGGGCAACGACGTCGATGATGCTTCCGGGCGGCAACAACTTAACGGGTCGGCTCGGAGTCAAACCGAAATTGAGTTGAATCTATTAACAGCGAGGAGGAGTTTTCAGCAGAGTGAAACGTGCATTCTGACTTGTCGACACCCGCACCGACCCCTTTTCCACGAAGTCTGTCACGAATTCCCCTCAGCTCCTACTGGTGGTGGCAATGCTGAAGGGGAACGAGAGACTGTAGCTGGACCGCCGCTGCTGCATCATTACAACTCTCTCGGGAGCGAACAGCGAGCAAACCGAACGACGGAACGCGACCTTGTAATGATTGCGAGCAGCTTGTCGTGACGTACATTTAGCGAGACAGCGGGCACGAGCGGGGCAACGTTGAAAGGAGAAGAAGAAGAGGCATTATCCGGCGGCGGCGTTGTGAATAACTCAAGTCGTTACAATCCACAGATTCACTAGTTCGCAGCAGCGACTTCACGAGCCCTCACCGACGTCTGAAAGTCTGACCACCCATCCATAAATCAGTCCATTTATGCAGTTGTCAATGATCCCGTGGAGGAAAGGGTTGGCAATCGGGACCGCTTGCACGAGCCCGCTGTAACAATCACGACACCTTCCGAAACATTAGGACTACGACATCCGAATCAGCAACTCCGGCACGAGCGACTGCAACATCCTTCGAGCGCCCTCATCAGAAACCCTAGATGAAGTGGGTAAGTTCCCCCTAATTGTGTCGCGTTTGCATCTGTCGTTACAAACACAATAGACAAGTCCAGAGTCGTGTTCGGGATGATCGCGGAGCACTCCGGCTCCGAGTACAGTAGAATCTCGTGAATCTCTCACAAGGGGAGCCGTCACAGCGAATTTGCAGTACAACGAGCGTTTCTTCCGCAACCGCTGGCTGGCTAGACTGAGAGATAATCTCGAAAATCTTTCCTTACGAGGAATTCCCACTGCAACGAGCAAATTTTGCTGGTTCCGCGAGGCTTCTCCTAAATGGAATTCACTGTAATCATAACTTGCGGTAGCGAACGATGAAGTTGGACAGAGAAACCAGTAGGGAAAGGTGGAGGATGTCTTCTAAACATTTCGCTAATTCCATGAAATCCGATTCTGATTCTTCGGATCGGTCTCGTTCCGGACGGGATTCCCTCATCTTCCATCCGCTTTCGCGGGGGCTGCGAGAACGGCTGTTGCAAACCCCTCAGCGCGAAGCTTGCTCGATAAGCTCCACCCTACCGCCTCCTCATCCTTGTGGGACTCTCTTCGAAGAGCGATTCCCGACTCATTCGTTAGGGAAGTTGTCCGGACGATGGGACGCAGGTATGAGGCATGCCGGACTGAGGTGATCAGCCTCCAGGCTAGGAATTCATTCATAAAGATAGGAATCGCTAGCGTCATGAAATGATACATCACACGCTGCGCCTCGCTTAGCATCGGCAGAGGAAATTCGACCCAACCCCTTCGGAGTTGTCCCGAGGAGTCGGTATCAACCCAGGCTAGAGACCTACGGAAACAAGACCACTCGGATCAATCCAAGCCTTCCGAGCGAGTTCACACTTATCGCACTCTCTCCCTGTGACCATCTTCGCTGCCACGCTTGATGAACAGTTTTACGGACGGTGTGCTCGTAAGCCCTAATGAATTATGTAGAGCGCTCGTTAGTGACTGACTTCCGCTGCGTCCTATTCTTCTATTTCTGGAAACGTGTATGAATAAGGGAAGGACAGAGCTCAGCAAGCCGTATGGAAACGATGGCAATCCTCGGAATAGAATCCTTCGTGGAGATCGTCGGCTACAGGATTGTTTCGTTGCAAGGAAGGAATCTGAGCGGCCAGGCGGACGGGCTGATCGGCGAGCGAGTGTGTGGGCCAGCCAGCGATCGAGACTGTCTGCGACACCGATAGAGAGAAACGTCGCCAAAGAAAACTTACTGTTACCGAATCGGCCAATCTCGATTCGTAATCCGAGCAAGTGAGCGGACTGGCGGGCGGATGGGCGAACGGCGAGGCAGATGGACTAACGGAGTAGATAAGACTTCGACAAACAGGTCCAAAGGGAAATCAGTCCGATATCTTTCGTAGTTCTGCTTGGCTTGCGTTCCCTTTCGAGACTGGCACGCGACCGAGCGAGGAGTAATTGTGCCGTAATTGATAATCACACTAGAGTTCGCTGTGATGCTTCAACGACATCCAGCATCTCGCGGTGAGGGAATGAACGTGACGTCGCAGCCGCCGCAGGAAGCCACCGACATCTTGGCCGCATCCCAACGTACCGACGTTCAACTCCTGATGGCGAGGTGACTCGGAGGAGGCGCAGGCGGAGTTGATCGGAAAACGAAAATCGACTCAGCTCCTGACTGGCAGGCTGACCGGCTGGTTCCGCGCTTGACTTATGCTTCTGCGCTGAAGTTGCTCATGCAATACATTCTACTCAACGTGAGTTCTCGCACCGGCCCCCACAGCTCCCGGAAGACGAAGCGTCCGCAGCTACCGCAGCGGACGAGGAGCGGAGAAGTCCTGCCCTATCAGGATGGTCAGAGCGAGGGGAGGAGGCGAGTTTCCCCTCGCGATTCCCTGTCAAGTGTTTTTCCCGCCAGTTCTCCGCTTCCCATTGAACGTTTCCTGTCGCCCACTGATTTGATTAGCAATCACCTGATTCGAGATTCAGAAACTCAAAAGTCTACGGCCCACGACACCGGGACCGTTACCTTAGCGCGTTTCTGAATTCGTTGCTATCGTAGGCGTGCTTGGGAGACGGTTACGTCGACTCTACGCAAATCGAATTCGGTGTCTAGTTACGGGTCAGCGCGAATAGTAGACCATGTTTTCCGCGGAATCCGAGATTGTGAGCCTAGTCTCGCGAGAAAATTCTATGCTCGAGAGGAGATGTGGAAGAATCGTGGGTTGTCGGAGCGCAGGAACGAAAATCCGGAAGCCTTGTGTGGGGAGCGATTCATAATCACCGGATCCAAGGCCGGGGCTCCAGCCCACAGCGCCTCACCGGCTGAAACAATGGCCGTCATATGACTTTGACTCACTCGGCTGGAGCGAGACGGTTGGCGGAAATGAAAAATCGGGTCTCGAATGTGTCCTTGTTTTCACTCTGTCAGTCGGAGGCTTCCGGTCAGTCAGCCGTGAGCGCTGGAATTCGCCGGACTCAGCCGAAAATCCACGTCGGAGAGTCGTAGATTTAGCAGGGAGCGAGAACGAGAGGGAGTCTCCTGTCGTCCAGATGAGGCGGAAGTAGTGTTATACGATATCGCTGCCGGAGCTGCGAGTACCGGCCGAGCGACGGCGGTAGTAAACTGTGATGGCGCCGAAGCCGCCGACGCGAAGGTACTCAGTCGGTCTGACCGGCTCGACGGGAAGAAATGGTCCGTGATATTGAGAGGTTGGGACACGACTTCAAGCTCACTCACTCATGACTCACACACAGTGTAGCGATCGAGCTACAAAGTGTGGCTTTGAAATTTCCCCTTTTACGCTCGTGGAAGTGCTGCGCCAACAACCTCTAAGCCCTTCGCTCGGTCGGCCAGATCCGACGGAAGACGTCTGGAGGAATCCTCCCGTCGGCTGACTCGCGGAGACTGATTTGATATTCATGAACCGCGCACAGATATTCCCCGTATCGAAAAGACGGCGATGACACGTGTGCTCGCTGACAGCGCGCCATGCTGGGGGCTACCGACAAACGCAGCAACCACCGCCACGCGGACGCACAGTCGCCGTCAGAAACACGCGATCCGATATGATCTCATATCAGTCAAGAGCAGACGATCCGGTACGACGACTGCTGCTGCAGCGGCGGCACTGACTCCTTGCGGTGGTTGTATTGGAAGTTTGCCGCAGATCGGGGCACAAGAGATTCAGAGGCTCGAGTCGTCTGAGATAAACCTCCGGAATCAGCGGATCCGATTCGGGGTTTAGGCCTGGGGCCATCTCGGTGAGGTTTCCGCGCTCTCTCCCCTGTCTCAGATCGATGGGAGACTTCAGTCGGAAGTTTTTGACGTAGAACTAACTAATTATGGACGCTGTCCAGAAAAATGTGACGGGTCTCGTAACGGATGCACGAATGGTGTCGGATTGAGAGTTTCGAAATCGCAGAAGTCTTTTTGGGCGACATCTGGCAAGGGAAAACTATCAGCGAGGCTATTAAACTTCCCGCAACTGCGTCTCATATCTCATAAAAATTACTTCTGGAACCTTAAAATCATCTCAGTTATTTAGGATCATTGATTGAACATTGGAACCAAACGTGGTGCGTGATGATGGATTGTGGTATTTAAGGGTGCCGGAGCAAATGATCGCGCCACTGAGTGAGCTGCCGATCGTGGTACGAAAGGGACGAACATATCAGGATATAGGGGTATCGGTATCAGCTGATCGTCTCCCACGCAAGGCTGAAGGCGAGGTTGTCGGCGCGCCCGACACATCTCGCGTACAACCGCATGCGCGCCGCAGGGGCCTGCACAGGATTTTTGATGCCGCGTGGCCCCCTCACGACCGAAATGAATCATCCAGATGATGAAAACCATGTAGACTGGATCCGGCCTCGAAACCGATTCGGATGCTTTAAGCCGGAAAGCTGAATCTCAGCCATGCAGGATTTGTACGCCGAAAAGGATCCGATACAGCCAACGGCTCGCAATATTCGGCTTCCCTTTTTACTGTCGACTGAGAGTTTCTCAGATCCCTCATTCCCTCATCACTGATGAGTCATCAGTGAAGCCCGAGAAACCTCTGAGGTTTTGAGCGAGGTAGTACTATATTCTTGATTCGCTGAATGAGGGCTCGGGACTCCCATCCGGAACCTTATTGCTTATTGCGATGCGATTTCATCGATAAATTCTCGGCTTTGCTCGAGTGCGGCCGGACTTGATCGTCTGGATCGGAACTTCATAAGATCAGAAACACATCGATGAGGATCCAGGATTCTCATGCGGGACCGAACTTCATCGGCTTCAAAAGATTGCGTCCGAAGATTTTCCCCGTATCGAGATTTGAGAGAATAGGAACATATCGTTGAGGATCCTGGATTTTGCTTCCAAGATCGAACCTCATTGGTTTCGAAGGAGTGCAGCCGGACTTCATCCTGTTGATCGGGACTTGAGATGAAACTTACCTTTGAAGACCCCAAATCGGAATCCAGAATCGGAGTTTATCGCGAAACGATATTTTCATTTAACACTTCAGCTATCAAAAACCCGATCCCATAATCATAGATGGAGTTATAAGATTTCTATTTTGAATGAATTATGGACAATAATTATTGATTGTGACGATTAATTCATCATCAATGTGCTTCATTAGTCCCTTCGAGCACGTTGACGTAGTTCGACGCAACCCACAGGTCTGGCATCAAGCTAAACCTGCACTGAATTTTTTCCAAAAACCGTTAAGCCTCTCATGATCTGAATTACAATTGTTCGACTGCGCACGAACGACATCTGCGCATCTTCTCGCTACGATCAGAGCGTTTGTCGTAATGCTCGAAACGCTCAGGATCGCGGAACCCTATTCTAAGGATGTAAGAGGCACACGAGAGTTTTTCGAATGTGCGTTGATGGAAAGCCTGATGGAGGAGCCGGCGACGGGACACCCGAAACCGCAGAGCTCTCGAGCGTCTGGAAAACCGTCATCGAATCGTATTGATTCTACCCCGTCTCTCGCAGACTCCCGCAGGCGAGCGATGAGTATTACTCTCCGTGAAGATTGCCCCAAGGGAAGTGGACCGGATAGACGACGACGTTGACGTTTTACTCTTGTTGTTGCGCGAATTTGCACTTTTATGCCTCGAGCCACGGAAGGGATAACATCAGGAACGCTCCGGAGAAATGTATCAGCTGCTGTTTTTTCGCGAATGTCGCGGTCTCCTTTTCCGCTTTGCTGTTTGGGCCGTGTTCCGCCTAAGCCTCCGAGTCTCAGACAATCTGCGACACTTGACCCCTGCGAGAATGAGAGGGAGGAAGCGTATGAATAGCAGAAATCCCTCTCACGGGCTTAAGAATCCGTGAGATCCGGGTGTTTGTCTGGCCTTAGCTTTCCTCGCGATCCACGCGCGCGAATCCTTCTGATGCTCGTCGAGAAGCCCTGGAGTTTCACGCCAGACTTATTCCAGACGATGGAGAACAGATACTCCGATTCTGGTGAGAAGCCCGAGGAGCAAAGTGTATCACATATTGCGTTCGTTCCACCCCCGTGGGAGGTATGTGCATTGTTGTATGAGTAATAAACTACGCTCAGGCACCGGAAGAGATACCCATTCATCGGGATATACACGGTATTCATCCATGAGGGGCGAACGAGAGAGTTGAGAATGATCTTCGGCCGAACCCTCATCTATTTCTAGTCCACAATAAAAAGTCTCTGCCCCCGTTCCGAACAGAAGGAAGAAGTTCGCGAATGTAATAAGATCTCCTCCATGTTACGCCTCTGTCGTATGATGTCGATTTATAAGCTGGACCGAGACCGCGAAAATTTTTGCCGGACGGGATCTAGTAGGTACTTCGCATGCCGAGAAGCCCGCACGCGTGTGACATCCGGGGAACACGTTATGCATGTATATCTCGGCTTTTCCCAAGTTGAATATTCCCGCTTTATTGCATTGCGAATTCTTGTTTTTTCTCCCTGCCATACCGCGGGGGAATTATCCCCCTCAGGTCCCAGGGTTATGACTCGTCGTCCGGCGACCCGAGCAGTGTAGGTAGCCTCTGGGTGCTCCGACGGGATGAAACACCTAATGAATCGATGGAAATCGGGGGTTTTCGGCGACTCGCGGTAGAAGGTCCGTGTCGGACAGCAGCGAGGTGAATGTGAACTCTCCCAGAGAGATCCAAGTCCAGGCAAGAGATTCCGTGAGGGGAGCCCACAGAGTCTCCAGGTCGTAGAGCGTAGTACATGGTTCTTTTCTCTGAGCAGCGCGAGCGAGGCATATGCAGCTAGGTGCGTGTCCATACGTCATCATTCAGGAAAAAGAAAGGAAACACATCGATGATGCCAACGGCCATCAATCTCGTGATGACGCGTGCGACTGGCTTGCGATGCAACGGCGCCGGTAGCCTCCGACAATAACTGACTGACGGAGTGAGGACGGGGACCTCCTTCTTGTCCTCATCGTTGGTGACGGAGCGTTCTGCTACGTAGCGGGGAACCGGAAACCGTACGACAACGCATCGAGTGCGGGGCAATCTTTGAAGAGCAGAGTTTGTGGAGGAAACTTTTCTCGTTGGAGTAGACGCGTTCCTCTCGAAGCGCCTTGTGAATATCGAGGAGCAAAACTAGGGAGCGAATGGGGGCAGTAGGCGATCGGGGAACGGCGGGAACGAGAGAACGTCGAGCAACCGATCGTGCGTTCAAGCGACCGAAGGAACGGGTAACCTCTCGCGAAATGAAGAACGGTCTTCTAGAGTTCACTCGATACCCAAATACAGCAGGAGGGAAAGTCGGGAGAATTCTTCGTTCGCGACCTCGGATTGCGTAGCGTCACATGCCTCCCGATCCCTACAGATGAGGATTTCGCTTGCTGCATACCCACGGCTTCCCCGTTGATTCAATCTTAGCGCTCATCGACCCATCAGAGAACGGTGCACGGCGGAGGCTCTTTCCGTGTGACGAGCGGGATGAGCATTGTCGAATTCGCGGATCGGGTTCGCTTTCCCGCAGTTCCCTTCAACAAGGCATCGATTCGGAAGAGAAGCCGAGAAACTTCGTGAGGGCGGAGGAAAGTACTCCCAATAGTCCCGTCCTTCAATTCAGACCAGGTCCGCGATCTTTCACAGTTGACATGTTGCCGAAAACTTCAACTGAACTCTCAAACCAGCGATCACTCCAAGTGAGTGTGCGTCGAGAACATGAGCTCCGCCTCCTCGGCGTAACATTGACAACGCCAAGCAGCACAGACAACTTCACGATAGATGTTGAGCGGAGGGTTGAAAAAGACGATTTGCTTCTCCCAAAGCTCGAGTGATCCGCCTCTTTCTCGGAGGTGATTCCCGCTACGCTCCGTGAACTTCTGCCGGACGGCTAGGGGCATCATTGTGAATCGCTGTGTGTTTCGATGAACTAGAAAAACGAGGAGAGTCGGATCACTGATTGCGTTCGAAAAAAGCCGTATTCGTTTCGAGCCCGCGTTTCCGAAAAAATCGGACCGCCTCCGAGCTTGCTCCAGTCGTCCTGATCCAACTATTGCAGTCGAGTCCAGGGGACGAGCGATTTTTCGCGCCGGAGATAATGGTTCACTTCAGCACTAATAGGTTTCAGCTGAGAGATTCGTGCGTTCCGCCGCGAATCCGCGCGGGAACAGTTGCCGGCACTCTCCTCTCCCCCGTATCCGCCCGAGGGAGAAGATGAACTTGCATAAAACGAAAAATTGTTGACGTTGTTGTCTCTTTAATCTCCCTATCGCTGCTGTAGAAATTGTTATCTAGAGCTTCATTAATATCTGCCCGCTCAGATGCTCGCCTTCGGAGCGGCGAATATGTACTGCTCACAATATATCATTCGTATCACATCCACATTTCACTACTCCCGCAACGGAACCTTTGTTATGTGACTCGCCCGTCGACGGAACTCCTCCCGGGAACCTCGGCACACAGTTCCCCTCACTGCTGACAGAACTAAAGGCTCGCTAGAAGAGGCGACAGAGCCGAGCGAGCTCTTATACGGGAGCCCTAAATGCGGAGTCGTGCGAGACAGTCCGAGAGAGGAGGAAGAAAAAAGGAGAGTTGAAAAGAGAGAAGTCCGATGAGACCCACTGACAACAAAGGAAAAGTGACTTGATGGACGAAAGAGCTGGAACAGAAGAAGTTGGAAGGAAGGCCTTCGGCCGGATAACGACAGGGGAGCAGCAACCAGAATGGTAGAAATAGAGAGAGAGAGTTGACACACAGAGCATGAAGAACGGAAAAAGTATCCGATTGAAAATGGAAAACATGGTGGTCCCCGGAAGAGTCGACGGAGCGGATCCTCGAGGGAGCCTGAAGATATCAATCGAGGAGGGAGCTGGTTTTGCGGGAGAGCTATGATACAGGCGAGGGTTCCGGGTGCATCAGGGAAATATCATTCATACAGAGATTATGCGAAATGTTATTCATATCATGCACTCGATGCGAGTTCGGAGAGCTTCGGCGCGTGTGGATGAAACGGAGTTGAGAAGTTACAAGAATTAGTCGCGTAGTTTATGAAGGGGATCGTTGCCTAGACGAGGACTCGGGGTTAAGAAGGTCGAATAATTCCGTGATGGGGAGCTGGATCGACCTTCTCCTCAGACGAACGCCTCCCGTTTCTCGCTTTTTGATGGTCTTTTCGCTGCAGGCTCCCTCTGAGAACCAGCAGAAGGGTAACATCTACAGCATACACAAAGGAGCCGGCTCCCAGGGCTGCCAAGAGGTTTCCGCCTCGACGAGCACTGAAGCTTTGCCTATTTTTTCTCTTCACTAACACTCATTCCACAAGACGGAAAAGAATCGAGGAGCAAGAGGCTCAGCATTTCTCCCATCAATGGAATCGATTTTGTTCACGGGAACATCAATCCTCCCCGCATCGTCGTAAGACGACGTACAAGACTAAACATACGGTTTTTTTCGCTCTCCGATGCTGCGGCCCGGGAACGACGGACCCGGAAAACTGCCTACCACGGAGTCTCATCATCTGGCCAATGCTCGTTAGCGACATCAAGCCAAAATGAATGATGGAAGGTGCAGAAATAATGGTTCCCCTGGTTCTCCTTGTCGGCAGGTTCGCGGCGAGAACAGCCGAGGGGAATCGGCGCATGCTCAAGGAATTCAGCGACGTCGGCGAACGCTTGCCTATCGATTCACGCATGGAACACCGCCTATTTCGGTAAGAACGCGGAAAAACTTCGACACTGATGCATCGAATTTTTCGAGTTCCCTCTGTTCGATCAACTTGTCAAAGAGGCGATAATGCCACGGAAGCCGAACGCGAATCGGAAGCCTCTCACAGCAAACTCTGAACATTGCGCTTCTCCCGCTCGGGTCTGTCTTCTTGGAATATTTCGGAATCTCGCGGATGAGCACGACAGAATAATGTGATGCGAGGCAGGGCCCTATTTTGAGAAAGTCCCGATCCTCTACTTCGGGATGGCGGATTACGATCGACGCCTGTGACTTCCTTGTGCCCCTCCCCTCGCGTGTCTGCTTTTGGCTAATTGCAATCGCAACAGCGCGAGATTATGCTGGTGCTCCCACATCTCTGATTCCCTGTTGTTGCCGAAAACAATCCAAAGCCGCGTCGGGATGGGGTCGACTCGGGGTCGAGAGTTGCTGTTTCACGAATTTCCTGATGAGTCGATATTCTCTCTGAGGGATTTTCCGAAGAATGAGCTCAGCTCTTACTTCCTCCCTGCGTAGTTCCGGTGATCAACAATGAGCGCGGTCAGTTTCTCGTTTTTCCGAATCTCCTCCAGCCGGCCTTGACTCCTCAGTCGATGGGATCCGTTTCTGACGACGGATAGATTCTCCGGAGCTCAATCATATCAATTCTTCCATTTTCTCATCTCCTCGCTTCCCCCACATGTTAACCTTCTGAACTCGATTCTAACATGAAATGCAGAGAGGCCGGTGGAAAACCAAATCTTATAACTCGTTCTGTTTCCTGAGCTTCGCGGTACTCGTTTGCTCAATGCTGGTGGTCTGGTCAAATACATATCTGTTTTGAGGCCATCATCTGTTTGTTGGTGAGATTCGGTTGCAGTTTGCACCAGGTGACACCTTTCCCAGGGTAAAACGATAGTGAAGGCAAACGGAGACCGGAAAGAGAGAGTGTGCGCGACACCGCGATGTTCTCCTCTCTCGTCGAATTCTCGACTCGTCCCATTCATCTCGCGTCCCGCTTGTTTGGGGCTTCGAGAGTTCCCGAAGACGCATATCGGATGCCTTGGATCAGCCGGTTCGGGTTCAGAACGGATCACAACATATAGCAGCTCCGGCGTAGAGCCGGGAATTTCCCATTCGGATTTCTTGAAGTAATTCTTGAGTACGTTCCGATGATTTCCTCGTTTTCAATGATTGGAGTGAGCGGAGATAATCACTGTGTGTGACGCAACCACGTTCTCTCGTTCGAGCACAGACAATATGGATGAAAACTGCCTGAGAGCGCTACTCCGGGATGGTGGGGGCAAACGAGCACCTATTTCTCGATCTTATCACGAACGTCGCCTCCTCAGTGAATCATTAACTCCTTGAGGCGGTCGGCGGGATACGCTCTAACGACCGACCGAGTGGTACGTCGACGGCCATCCGACACTTATTGAAACTGCTCTCGCTGTAACGGAACACTTGGTTATCGTTGCGGGGCTCTCGAGGAGGTTACTTTCCTCCCTCGTAGCGTCGGATTCTCGGCCGGAGTCCCCTCGAAAGAGAGTCCCGAGGACCGAGCCTGATGTTGGACTGCTTGATTACACAATACTTGAGAATTCCTCTCATCTGACCTAGGAATTGGCTGCGTCCACAGGGATCGATGGATGATCGACTCCAGGAGTCTGAGGACGAGTGCTCCTGTTGGTTCTCTTTTATCGCTGCGATCGTCGATACCTCGATGGGTTAGGGTCGTTCGAGTCCGGGTCAGGGGAAGCCTTGAATAGGATCGCAGCTCCTTCTGCTTGCGCCAAGTCTATCTTGTCACGGTCCCGAGGAACGGGACGTGATTCAGAATCCGGAGCCGACCACAAGAGGAATCTTGGACATGAAGTTGTAGAATATGAAGGCGCCCCTTCGCCATGTCTGTTTCCTATGTCTGTTCCCCGAGGGCACGAAAAATTGGATGTTGACCACTTCGAAGCAGCGAAAATCGATTTCACTCTTCGAATAAGAGGAACGGAATTGTTCGTCGCGTGAGCCGACTCCCGATCTGGATGCTCCTGCCGCCGCCCGGACACCCTGTCCTTGATCTGCGTGGATCCAGACGTGAAGGTCTGTGAGTCTGCTGCTATTCGCCGGATCATTAATTTTTCGTGACCTCAGTCGCTGTGGAATGCGGGAGAGGCCTACTCTTGGACAGGTTTCCTTTCGGAGAGCCGTCAGGTGACAATCGAGCGACTTCTTACCCGATTTCTTCCTCGATCGAGATCTCGGATCGACGATCCAGGAATTCCGATCCCTGCGAAAAAGCGTCGCGTTCTTGAACGATCTAGAAGAATTTCTTACCTCTATACAGCTCGGGAGGTCATGATTTGGGAGAATGATGACGATGGAGAAATAAACATCGTTATTCAGCGTGAAAGATGACGGATGACGAAGAAGACGGCTTTGGAGAAGCGAAGGGCGAAAAACTCGGCGGCAGATCGGTTGAAGGGAGGACTACACAGGTTAACCAGGTGCCTGAGTAGAGCCCTCCTGCGGAGCCGCAGCAGATAAGATGAGAAAGTGAGTTCTAATCACACGGAGTTCCTTCGTTACTCCCCTCTGATAGAGTAAGCTGTCAGGTTGCCGTTCTCCAAGCAGAGCTAGGCTTGGATCGAGTCCTGGGATGGCAAGCTAACTTCAGGTAGGCGCTCGCATCAGGAGTTCGACCGACTCTGCGTCGAGCGAGTGGGAATGAGTGAGCAATGAACTACAGCGCTCAATAAGCGAAGGCAAATTGATAGTCAAGGTCGAGCCGGGCGGATGTCTGCTCAAAGGCTTAGCGAATTTCGAGAAGAAAACTAAGAAACATCGACCATTGCCGCGGCTTCCACCGAAGAAGAGCCGTCACGAAAACGATTCCGTTGCTCGAGGGATTACCGTGAAGAGCCGTTGCAAAAACGAATGCAGCTGGGAAGAACCGCCGCGCCGCCGCCGCCTCTCCCATTCCTTGAGTGTCTTGCCCCACCGATCCCTCGGATCGAAAATCTCGAGTTTGTGCGCGGCTGCGAGTCTTCACCCCTCGGAAGTTCACTGGTGTGTATGGTTGTGAATAATATCTCGAGAAGGGACTCATTATACATTGAGGAGCGGGGGTATCGATCGACGAACTGCTTGACGTCTACATGCCAGCCCCGGATTTCCGATTGGGACCCCACGTCTGCATGACATAGGCGATGGCAATGTAAAAGTAAGACTCATGAAAAACACACGGGGCGTTCCCTTGAGTCAGAAGTGGGGCTTGCGAGAAAAAGCGTTTCAGGTCACATCCAGTCGGAGGGCAGGGCATATCCGAGTTCATCGATGCTTGTATACCCCCGGCATACGGAACTTCATAGCGAGCATGGTTGTTCTTGCCCAAGAAGGAATTCGAAGCTGCTCCTGTGATGCGTGTCTCAGGAGCAGGCACAGGTGCTCTAATCCCCCCTAGCGTCCTCCGCCGTGGGAAGAGAAACCCGCTGAATTTGCGACTCGACTCCTTTTCCTTACTCGCCAGATTTTCGAATGCCCAGATTCTAGCGTACCTAGTCCTCTTATTGCTGATTAGCGTGAATTCCTTGAAGGCGACAAGTGGACGAGCAGAATTCCGACTACGTTCACATTGCTCCTCCAATTGATTCCTTTCAAACATCGAGGGATGCTTGCGACGCTTCGCGACTTCCCTGGAAGCTGCAACTTTGAGAGGATCCTTTCGTATGTCGAGTCCTCTGCGGAATCTCATCGAATAATTTTCCGCGATCTGAGGGAGAAACTCAATAAATATCTGAGTAAACTGAATGAGTAAATGGGCAGTCGTCGCTTCCGGCGTCGTTTCCGTCCGAGCGGAGTGGGAGCAACTGAGGTCTAAGGGGAGCTCCCAGTCGGACGCGTCTGGGGGAGAACCAAGGAGCACCTATCAGACGGAAACGAATACCAGATTCGGGTATTTGAGGCAAACAACACGATTGTTCTAAGCGAGGTCGGGTAGTGCTGTGATCGACCAATATTCCCCTTCCGCTCGACACTCCGCTCGTATCTCCTCATGCCTCCCCTCCTTCGCGTCTTTTTTCCGAAGTTCTCCACTGCAAGCCCGCGGCAACGACCCGACGCGTCGGACTGATAAACAAACGAGTCGACGAGCGAGGAGCAAACCCGCGCCTGAGTCAGTCCAATGCTTCAGACTGAGTGGAAGAAGTTAGGGAGACGTGAGGGAGAAATCGCTTCAAACAAAGGCCGAAATGGAAAATCCATTTGAGCAGAGCCGAAGTCCTGTTTCGGCCTTGCCTGTTTGCTCTTCCGTCCACGTGGCCTGTCTCTACTTCTTCAGTCCCTAAATGGGTCTCCGCACGACGACGGAGGTGGAGGCAAAGTCACGACAAGCGATTTATTCTTCGTTTCTCCCCACTACCTCTGTCGCCGCCGTTCCAGTCGCTGAGAAAACTGCGCGTAAAAATCTGAATTGGGAAAGCTTTGGGAATTTAAGTTCCCGCCTGGCCGACTCGGGGAAAGGAAGAGCGAATGTTCTGTCGAAATCGTCTCGCACACAAGATAAGACGCGGACGCGTCGTGAAGATGTGGTGGCAGGCATCAGGAAAGGAGAACAACTGAGATGTCCTCGGTCGCGCATGACGCGGCATTGAGCTGCTATCGACTCGCAATTATATAGAGCACATTTCGAGACATGATTCGCATGTATGACATGTATGACGAGCGCAACGCCAGGTCGTCCCGATGAAGTTGGGCCGGACACTAAATCCGGAGAACAGTGAGTTTCTCGGCGGCTCTCCCTCGGTCTCTTTCGCCAACTTCTATATCGAAGGTAGAAAAGTCGTTCCAGGGCTCGCGAGGAAGAAAGGAAGATGCTGCGGAACAGGGTCGTCAGAACAGGGCAGAAGATTGGAGCAAACGGTTTGTGGTACGAACGTGAGGAGAAAATGAAAGACCTCCGAAGAAATCACTCGAGACGCAAGAGTCTACCGCCACGGTAACACGACACTGGCGGGGGGAATTCCGAGGTCCACTCACCGACGCCGCTGGCGCAGTCGAGTCGGACTGAAATTCTTCGCTCTTATGCGAGTGCGCTAGCCGGAATTCGGATTTCCAATTCGGAGTTCTTGTTGAGGAGACATACTCATGACCTGGCACACGGCGGCGAGATCCCACGTGCGCCACCTGTTACGACTTACGACGCGACGGATGCATCCGGGAGCGAGCTGTTCTCACAGTTCGTCATCCAGTGCTGAGCAGCTCCGGAAGTCTCGCGGATCTGCTAACCCATTTCCCGCGTATCGTCTCTCATTGCATCGCTGATAGAGAGGGTTGAATAATCGACAACGAATCTGCTCCTATTCGAAACCTGCCCGGGTTCCAGAACTCCCCCATCAAGAGAAGAGTTCAATCCTGGATTCCGTTCCTTGGTCGTCATTCGCTCGCGGAGAGATTCATCAGCCGTCTTCCGGAGCGGTATTTCTGGCGGAAGGACCCCATACAAAGGGGTACTCGAAGAGAGGAAGCCCTTCGCCAAGGGTATGATACGACAGACAAACATGCAACCATAGGCTTTGTAACCAGAGATGGAAAAAAAAGGATTTCTGCGGGGATTCATGATATGGATCTCGGAGACCTGCGCCCGCGCTGTACGAGGAGCCGATGCCCTTGTTGCAATCTTCCCACAGACCGGCAGCACAGCGTCGACATCTCTTCGCTCGAGTGACTGGACCCGTTTCTGGTTGCCAGCAAGCCATAGCGTTGTCTCGGTAGTCGGCCCGACATCTCATCCGTTGCGACGTTATCACGCAGTCTGACGAGGCTACAATGGCCGTTATCTCCTCACTGGCGAGGAGCAATGCTCGCTGAGAGCAGCGAGCGACCAGGAAAGGAAGCGAAAACGCGCGAGTGACTCAAGGCACAGCGAGCAGAGCAGGAGCGAGCGGACGAATGAGGCAACCGTCAAAGACAACGAAGATACACAGCGGGGTCGGGCCATCCGCTCGCGAGAGCAATGAGTGGCCAGCCTTATGCGTCCGTGTCTCCCATGGTCGAGATCACCATGGAGCCATAAATCAAAACAATATCAATAAATCAGGAGCCGAGGACGATTCGGATCGTTCATTTTTCTGGAAGTTATTCGGGCCACGGAAAACGCTCGTCGCGTCCACCTCAATAGGGCTCACTGGCAATCTGGTTGACGGTCCGACGGTCACTGCACTTCCTCCCGTGTGCTGGCCGGCTAATTGACAGCCGAAACCAATACGTGGTCCCCGAGCAGCAATCACGTGGACTCCCTTGGACTCGTTATCAGCACGAAGTCTTCGCATTCCGCAGAACTCACTTTACCTAATCTGAATAGGTTGGGAGAGCATGTCTACAATTAGATGCCAGCGTGATCATGTGTTTTCCCTAATTGATTTCTGCAATCCGAGATGTATTTCCAGTATTCAGATTAAGTTATCTAAAAAACACGAATTGGATCATTTAAACTTCTCTGAGTCGCTGTCGAGAGCGAAGCGTGCTTCACACCGGAAAAGGAGGCCTCCTTTTCCGGGGGTATCGACGGATGGTCGAGCTCTTGTAAATCACTTCCGTATTCAGGTACGGAGGGAGTTTTAGCGGAGCACACACTTGGGCGGGGAAGAACTTCACCTAGATTTCCTCCTCCAGACCCGGACTCATTCGTTCCCGGACCACAATCTGCTCGGTGAGCATATTTCTCCGAGAAATTGAATCGGTGGAAACTTCGCCACCTGCGTGCCTCCCTCAGAAACGCCATCAACAGCGAATCGCAATAAGCAACGACCTTCGGTCAGAACAGCGCCCGCGTCCGTGGACGGTTCCCTAGCCAGCTTGCCGCTAAGAGTTCTCGCGAACTTGCGAGCCCGCACTGTCCCTCAGCGCAGAGATTTGCCCGCGTCCGATATCATAGATCTCCGCAGGAATCGAAGTATTCCAAGGAAGGGATACGCGTGACGGTTGTCATCGGGGCAATGATATCATTTTCGTCGAATCGTTCGATCTTGCGATATAGGGAATACAGTGTTGTACCCCCAGAGCTCGGCTGGATGGACTTTTGAGCATTCATTGATTAGCTGCGGATGTGATATTCTATGGCGGAGCTTCACGAATTAGGAATTTCACACTAGGGCCCTAGCTAGGGAATTCAAGCGAGCGGAGAGGGAGAGGGGTGAGTGATCGTCGCAGTTCCCTCGTTCGATGTCACCCGAGGGTTTTGAGTTCCTCGATACGCCTGGTAGAGGCTCCGAGGTGCGGCCGAGGTCGGAGCGTCATCCGAGACGGGATCTCAATTTTTTTTAGGAACCGGCTTTAATCAGACTTATGCCCTCGCAGTTTCTTGAGTTGCTAATTCGCTTCAAGTTGTTCGAGTGTGGGTTCCGTGCTGCAGATAGGAGCTAAAAATCAAGGATCGAGAGGGTGTCAAGATAGGCGTGTGGGAATTCGACGCGTTGCTTAGGAATTCGAAAGGAGTTTTTAAGCGTGCGAAACTAGCGGGACAGGACGGTCTCCCGCGTTTCCCGGTCGGTCTCCTTCGCAGAGAAGATAGAGATACCGAAAAGAGACCGCCAATGATATTCATCGGGAGGAGCTTTTCAAAGTAACAATCCGGATGTACATATGTAAATCAGAATCGTTTCGGAAGATCGAGCAGAGAACAGAAAGGTCTTCATTTGCCCCTCCTTCGGCACGTCGAGGCGACCGATCCCGAGTAGGCTCCATTCATCCTTCCCGCGGTCGATTGCGGATCCGTCGCAGCCGAGCTGAATCGCGAAGCTATAGCTCGCCACAAGTCCGAGATGTCTGGATAATTGATGACGAGCTGTTCGAATCTAAATCGTGAGGTCCTCTCGTCGGAAAAGAACGAAAACTATGGGTCGGAGGGAAATCTTGCCGCCAGAAAAGTCAAGGAGTGGAATACATAGACTACGTTGTACGTGGACGTCCATATATAAGATATCAAGTGTCCGCAGAAGGTTCCGAGGAAGGTCTTTCGTTATCGGGATGGGCGCAGTTCCTATTACTCCTGCGAGCCATCTTGGTCCTGTGTGGCCTTCACACACACAAATAGATGGGCCGCATGTTTACTGAATACACATCGTAGAAGGGAGCCGGAGAAAGCGTGTGGCTGTCCAGCTGCCCCCGAAACTGCTGCTCGGCTTGCTTAGAGGGACCCGTCATTGCGAATGCTCGTCCGAGAATGGGAAATCTGTCTTTCTTCCGTCTCGTTTTCTCCGTATGGTAGAAGTCCTCACGTTGTAGGGAGATCTCATTCTAGATTAAAATCCATTCAAAGGAGGCGAACAAATCCGGCGGAAAGACCCTCCGGTCGTGGGGAGGCTCCGCGAGATTGGAAATTGATTCCCATGGAAATCGAAGCTGTGTTCACCCAGTCTGAGAACCCGAATAGGTTCGTCGGTAGAGCGAGAGATGTCCTCCCTAGTCCCCGTTGAGCTGATTGCCCCCGAGGGCTTCCGTGAAATCTTCCTGGCGCTTTTCACGGTCCCGGGACTTTTCCGTGTTTTCTGCTCTGTCCGCAAAAATTAGTTTTCGGATAAAATGAGCAAAACCCCTATCCCGGTCGGTCTTTCCGAAGCCGAATTTCGACGGATTCTTCTCCAGAGGAATCTCTTTATCCAGGAGATATATTTCGCTTGCCTCCGAGCTTGTGGGATTCTTCCATCGGAATCCTCGCGGGACCGATGTCAAAGGTCAGCTGTGGATAACTGCATGAGATGGGAGCCGGCTCACAATCGGACATCGGCGGGTAGTGTGGGCGGAGGATGAAAACCCGTCCAGAACACAAATGATATCCTCGAAGACCTGGTGGCTGGTCTGATCGAGCATCTCGGCGTCTATTGTGAGCGGTGTATCACTTCTCGATTTTCCAGGATTCACTTGTCAAACTTTTCGATCAAGAGCAAACTGTGCCGCAACGAGATTCGACCGTCGCTGGTGTTTTTTCGTCCACGGGATGTCGAGAAGACGGGTTTCCGATCGCATCTGTTGGCACAGCACAATATTCCCATGAAGTGACATCGGTCTGAGCACGAACCGAAAAAAAATTAATCCCAGACAATAGATGTTTGCGGAAGCCGCCGAAACGCGGAACGGGCTGCGTACACTCCGCCGGCAGGGAGTCGGATCGGAATCAGGTCCGATTGCTCCGCTTGCCCCGTCGAGATCTTCGAGAATCCATTGGAAGCTTTATATTAATGGACGCTGCTTACTCTCAGCTTTGCTGCTACCCTATTTAACGTCTTTTCGCCCTCTGTTCGAGTGGATCCATTGTCGATAATAGATAGTGTAATGGACTGGACGGCGCGGCGGCAGCGAGCTGGGCCGGGTGGGACAGCGGAGTGGCGAACAAGCGGGCGGGCGGGCAGGCAGGCAGGCGGCACCTTTCTAATATCGAGTAGCGGAGGCTTCCAGCTCCGCTTTTACTTCCGCTTTTTCGACGTCATGGCAGATTTCTCCTCTTTCTTTTCAGACTCGCTTCTGTTCCCTGAATCTTTTCCGATTGAACTCCACAGAACGCTCGTTCCAATCGCTACCGCGCTCCGTTACAAACGACATGAGAATTCTATCCGGTGAAGGAGAACCCCCTCACTTTCTCAGCCCTACACGGAATGATCCAGACGGCGAATGTGTTCGCTTTCGATGCGGCCACGACGAAGAACGTTGCCTCAATGCATCGGTGGATCCTCTAACCAGGGCCTGTCGAGCCGCCTGGGTTCCTCGGTATCGCTAGTAATGTTTACGATTCCACACAGTATTCGATTCGCAGCTTCTGGTTCCGGCCGGAAACCGTGTTCACCCTCGATTCGAGGTCCTGAAATTCTTTAGTCCGGAATGATCTTCTGGAAACCGCTCTCGGCATGCACACGTCCGGCACTGTACTCCCTTTTCCCGACCGAGGCTCACGGCATCTGGGGCGCGAACGTCCCGTTTTCCGCCATCAAGAGGGTCTCCACAGTTCCTTTTCGCGTCAAATCTGCGGGAAACGTTCCCCGAGCTCGCAGGGAAATTAGGCGAAGGTCCAGTCGGGAGGCCGAGCTGGCTTCAGAGGAGGGAAGAAAGGGTCTCGGATGTTTTTGTACGAGAATGGAAAGAAAAAGTCACGTGGTTTCCTGATGACCTCGGATGTCCTTCCTCGCTCTAGTTCTGAGCGGTAAACGTAGGAGGAGTAGAGAACCATGAGCGAGCCACGCTGTCGACGCTGCTGGACGAGCAACGGAGGGATGAGCGACCGGCTGTCTGGCAGGAGAGACTTCATGCTATCTTAATCCCGACAGAGTGTCTACGAGCATTTCGAGGGGACGTCGATAAGTCCGAGCGATGTTCCTGCTCCCAGATTCCAGGCATCCCAGGCCGGCGGCCGAAGGGCAGACCTAGCATCCTAAGGGTCACCCGAAATCAGCTGTCTGCAGGGAACCTAGGATTGGAGTCCGGTGTTGAGACATATGTGGGCTCATGCGGGTTCCAGGGTGAGGGAGACCCCGGGGCGAAAATCGAGGGAATAGTGGAATCAGAGAATGAATCACATTATATCATTCTTCCAGACGCCGACGGAGCTATTTGAAAGAAGTCCCGCAATGCTCAGAATCTGCGAAATGCGCTCGCTTGCGTGAGCTCATGTGGGTGCAACTGTTGCAACATTGTTGCGAGGTTTTTTTCTGTGCGATGGTTAGCGGTGTCGCCCGGGGATGAAATGGGTGCGTAAGCCTCATAGAGCGGAATGGAAGCGTATCGATGCTCTGAGTTTGTCCATGTAGGTGTCTTTTTGTTCCCTCGACGCATGTTGCTTCAATATCTTCGTATTGTTGCCGGGATCAGATGCGCCCACTGTTGGACACAGGGGGTTTGCTCCGCTTTGTGCTCGCCATTGAGCTGTGCGTCATACGATGAGGGGGAGGCGGGGGAGGGATGGCGACGGCGATGCGCGAAAGAATCGACGACTTACCATGAGACGTGAGAGAGAACGAACCGAGATGAAGAACGACGGCGGAGGATGGAAGAGCAAGACCAGGAGATCCGGTGGCAGCGGCCATACAAAACAGTATCTTTTGTCTCGTCATCGTCCGTAGACCGACGGGTATCGGCAGAGCATTTCGCCGGTTTTGCCTCGATGCCCAAACACATGGCACGATAGCGCGCGGGAGACAGGCGGGCGTGACGGGGAGTCTGACGTCTGTGCGAGGAGCGTGATGATAGCGAGGAACGAACGTGCGTGCCCGAACACGCGGACACCGCGACATGCGGGAACTTGCATCCGCTACAGATATCAGTGGGCGTCAAAGCAGTACGTCTTGAGGACCTCATCTGGAGATGGACGTTAACTTTCTCTCTCGCCGCGTCGCGGTGCTCCTCTATCGGCCGAGCTTATCTCTGACAATCGTTCGTCCGGCCGTTGGTTTCGACAATGCTCGTTCGGCGTTCTTCTGTCACGCTTCATTTTGGGCTCTTGCGTGTACGTCGGCGTCGTTACCTACCTTCCCAGTTGTGGGGGCTCACCGCTGCATCTTGCTGGATCTTTGTGCAACGGTGCACTCCGTCCGATGCTGGCCACTGATTACAACTGGGCCTGCGAGTGATGTCTGCGTGAGATGATCACTGCTGCTTTCGGCAGGGTTCCGTTAAGCGCAATTGCTTCGGCTGTGAGAGTTACACGGGTACAATTGTCCCCTCCACATGTCGTGGACCCAAATCGCAACGAATTCCGACATCCCGCCTCAGGATTTCCCCTCATTTCGAAAGCATTCCGACCATCATGTTAGCGACACGTGATTTCCCAACGTCGGCTTCGGTCGAACCAATCACAGCTGCTTCAAGATGCCGGACATGGCTCGCTGGGGAGCAAAACCTCGACTCCAGCTTCGCGATACGGACCCATGGATTTTTTTTATACAAGTTCCACATATCATAATGATTACATTTATAATTGTCAGCCGCATGATGAGTCACTTCGTCTGGGCAGGACAGAGTCCGCGTAACTCTTCATTGATATCCATGTTACTCGATGAATATATTGTGCTCGGGCGTCTTCTACGAAAGGACTGAGATCGTCCGGCTAGTCCGCCCACTCTAAAAATACATAATGACCCTCGTCGGGTTCGCGACAAAGGACTCATAACGAAAGACCGCATCGTGTGGATCTGGAATCGACAACCCCATCCACGAGCAGTTTTTCCTCGCGAGCGGTGTCTCCGGTAGGGCGGAGGTTCATCTCGCGTCTTCAACGCTCGGACAGCGTGGCCTTCCGGGAGTTCATCGATTGATAACATTCATTAGCCTCTCCTGGAAAGTGCGTTGATACTCGGTCAGGCTGCCGATTCCAGCGGATTTGTCCAAGCTACAGATTCCGATAAGCTGATACAGCCCTCGGCTAATGGGCTTTCAGAGAACTCACGGTCTTCAATGGGCTCAGCTAATTCTCCTAGCACGGTCCCATCGCCGCGAGACCAATAGAATCGAGAGATGACTTTTATTCACGACCCGTCTCCCCTAGGGTCAGTCAGTTGTCGAATCGGGAACGATTTGATTCCGAGTCGATGGACGCTCGAAGCCGGAACCTCCCCGGTGTGGATCTGGACTTGGAGTCATGACGCGGCTGTGAAGGGAAAAACGGGCTCCGTCCTCAATCATTCTAATTGTTCGAGAATTTAGTCGTCTGGGGGTCGTAAGCGATAAAACGCGGCTCGTGTGTGTTTTCGCGAACGTCAGATACTCGCTCTCGGGACCGTTGATTCCTGCGCTCTTCCCATGCAACCGCGGACTGCAGTCTACCATTGCCCGCGGCCATCGCTCACTCGACCGTTCGGTACTGCGCTCACTTGTTCGCCCCTGCACAAAGGCAGCACCACTTCCTTGAGTCCAGCGGGAACATCAAAGCTGCTAATTCACTCAGTGTTCTTCTTTCGGTGGCCTTCACTTTTTCCCTGGCGCCCGATTGAAGCCCTATGGGACACTAGAGTTGGAGGCACGAACGAACTGATATAAAATTCACTCAGACACGCATCAACAAGCGTCTATGTGGGTTTTTTCACGAGCGTGAACCTTTCTAGGACGAAGCTCGAAGAATGGTACCGTCGATCTGCCCTTCCCGCGCATCTGCAAGAAAGAGTTCCTTCGTCCAGCCGAAGGCGGGACACGGGGCCACTGACCGTTCCCGAGGTTCCCGCGATGCTCGACAGGACGTCGTAGACCGGAGCAGAAATTATGATCTGCAACAAGATCACGAATTTGAGCAAAAGATAATCCGCGTAACCTGACTGTCTGCCGACCCGTCCTTCGCGGGATACGATCGTATTCACTGTATTGCGTGAGCGCGCATAAATTGTGGCGTTCTCGGGCTTGATATCGTGAACCACAGGCATGATGCTCTGCGTTCTCTGGAAGGTGAGTGGTCTACCGCAGGGAATCATCATTATCGTTATTGTTAGCATTCAAGCCTCGTCTTTCGGAGATATCTTTACCCTGGGGATCCGACGTCTTGACTACTTTGACGTCGCGACTGATTGTTCAGAAAGGAGGAGGTGAACGGGAAGCTTCAGCGATCCGCAGGCTGTGCGGGTCGACTGGCTGATCGGTCGGGGACGGGTCGACGTAGGGAATGGACTTCGAACCGGCATCGGCGTTCGCTTCTCCTACACTCTGTCACCTTTACAGCGATCATGATCATTATACTCCCCGCACTGCAGTGTTCGCTGAGCCCAAAGCGGATACGGTCAGGTTGTGTCGAGTCTGTAAAGTGGCGGAAATAAATCGAGGCAGCTTTTACGGGTCCCGGAATTCCCAAGTTCCCCGAGAGCAGTGGGATGAGGCTCTCTATTTCTGTCAAAGTTTGTCGAGAAATCGTAACGTAACGTTGGCTCCGATTATGTGTTTCCCGGACCTCTCTGAAGAAGCGCATGGCGCCTCCAAGAACCGCTCACGTGGTAGGAGGAGGTTCTGAGTGACTTGCACGACGGACTGCGACCGCTCTGTTTATTGGCGCTTCGCAAACTCGGGATTTTAGTGAAAGGCTTCGTGATGCTCAGAGAAACGCAGGAACGCTCCAGAGGATACCTGAAAGAACATCAACTAAGCGAAGTGCACCGTCTCTCTGTCAGTCTAATTAATTAATGAATGGCTCCGAGAGGCGGTCAACGGGATCCGTTCAAAACCGAGCTGAACAGAGTCTGTCTATATCAGACGAAGGGAGCTCTGGAGCGTTTTTTCGTGCCAACTTTGGGAGAGTTTCAGTATCGGCTCTGCTTGAGAAAACTCCCACTCCAACGAATTGAATTCCCGCTCTATTTACATAGTGCCCTTGCGTTTATCATCATTGATCCCTTTCTCTGATATTGCTTCTGAGCGGCTTCGGCGTACCCACTCGTGCGGTCTTCGACCCTTAGCGTGCGATACCTCATCGACATCAGAACTTCGGCCGCTGGCGATCAGATCTCCCTTTCTAATGATTCCATGTTCGGAGCGATGCATTGTTATGCCCCATCATATTTACGATCTACGACGATTGAATACACGAGAAGATGACCGGTGGCCCGACTCGAGGGACCTGCATTCCACCGATAATTGCTGCTTCCCTCCCAAAAAATGGCTGCATCAAAAATCTCATCGCTCATCATTTCCCGAGAAGGCTGAGAGGAACCGTTAGCTCCACGGGACATACGGATCCTATACGAGGACCGTTCCCTCCCTCAAGATCTCCTCGGTGACTTTCTAGCATCCACCGGCCTCGGAGAACACGGGTCGCCGTTTCCTTAGTGAAACTTAGCTTCATAACGCTCGCTCGCTCCTCCATGACTTAGCCACCACGTCAATATTTTCCTTGTCCTTAAGTAGGGTAAACACAGGATCGGCACGCGGTGTTGCTGAGCCTCACACGAGATTGCGAACGTCGACCGGGACCGTACGAGAACATTGTCCACCCTCGGCTCTGTGTCGCACAGCTGCGCGATCGTGAGGTTCATTCATCCTCCTCCGCCTACCCTCAAACGCCGTTGTTCCCTTTGATTATGACCGCCAGTGGTCCGAGGGACAGCCGCTGCTAATGCCGATCCTTCCTCGCCGGCCGGGGCGACCAAGCATCTCATCAGAATACAATCATCAAGTTTTTAGACTTTGTTGGTACCAGGCTGGCGTTGCTCTCCCGCTCGGAGACGTTGTCGGACGTTGGGAGCCCATCCCCTTAATCCCGCGCCCGCGCATAGTCCCGAGGCTCGGATCATCGCGTCTGTGGGCCAAGCGGCAGCGGCTTAACAAGCAGAGCTCAAATTAGAAATGAGGGCATGCGGCCAACGTGCATGCACCGGCAGCGGCGGCGCGACTTAATTGTTCAACGCACGAGACGCGGTGCTCGGCAGCGATGACGACGACCGGAATACTAACCGGCGCTCATCGTGAACGGTTGCGGCTACGAGACGCATAACTGTGATGTATGCTTCATCCATCAAAGCTCGTTCCATACTCCGATGCGATAACGCTGCTGCGTGCTACGGATATCACTCCGCGTCGCGCCGTCGAAGCGCTCCCTCTCTTTCTCCGTCGACGCTATCGTTGTTGTTGTTGTTGTTGTGACATCCGTCGTTCCTCGTTCTTTCGGCTCCCCCTGACTCTCCTGGGGTACCTCTTCTCCATCGACTGCGGCGTAATGGTTTGTTCCTGACTGATTCCCGGCTGCTAATCGCATCATTGCTCGAACAAATACGGACGCTTGTCCGGAGCCCGTTCCACTAGCTGCCGCAGACGAGCGGGTATGCTCCTCCGTCGGAAAGTCGGTACGGCCTTGTACCTGGGCAACCGCCTGAAGCTCGGACGAGATGGAACACGTAGCTCATAGCAGCTGCTTCTGACGATGTGCAAGGAGCTGGTATTCGCCGTGACACTTCGCTGTCGACGCTGTCATTTATTATCCTCACGAGCATCACCGGGAATACGGGACCGTTACGACTCACCTGAAGCTGAATTAATTGTCCGCGAAAAATTGAAGTTAGCCCGACAGTACTCGTTCTCCATCTTCATTTTGTACGGCTGAATTCTCAGAGACCCATGGGAACAAACTTTAGAGGCGCGATAGCTCGCACGCTGCTCTCGCGCTTTCCCGGCGGTCCGGAGGCGAGGCCTGCAAGCGTCGATGAGGGACCGAAAGTTCAGCGGAGTAGGCCAACGAAGCGGAATTCCTCTTTCGTATTTTGGGGAAAATTCACTCCTGGTCCGCTCTCGTGCACTCCGCGTTCCGTCGCTCAACGGCCGAATGGGGGAAGTTCATAAAGAAATATTGTTCCAAACTGACTATGAGTGATTGCGTTCATCCATCGACTCGCCCTCCGACTCGCCTTTCGACGAAGTGGAGGATGACGGCATGCGATCGAATGCTGAATAAATGATTCGGTCAATCAAAGCCGTATGGATGAATATGCAGCGTCGCCCCAACGCGAGTCGCACCATGAGTCGACACGGGAAGCTCCGCGCTGTGCCAACGCATAGTCGATTCTTCGCGCTGACTTTGGCTTGTTTATTCAGGCCAGATGAAAACACAAGGAAAGATCAGGTGCAAGGTCAGCGTGCTTGCAAGTCTCGGCAATTCACGACACTCTCGCCATGCATGTGTGCCGACGATGTATTTGGTTCAGGATAGACGGTCCAGCACGGGAGCTCCCGCGAAGGCATTTTATGCGGGGGCCAAGTTACCGACCAGCCGTGCAAGCGGTGCACCGCGCCGGACGTACGAAACTGCGGCAGCTGATTCAATCAAGAAAGGAGCGCCTTTGCTTCGTGATCCGTTTAAGTCGACTTCGCTCTATTCTGGGACGATATATTTGTATACTTCTTCCCGGCAACATTCGGCATGTTAAGTCCATGTGATTATTATTATTCCACTTTGATTTCAGGGGGTCGACCAGTTTGGGAGCTCAGGAGGGTAATTTCCGCCGAACGCCTCGGTCGTGCGGTACGGGTCGTGAGTCTGTGAAATTAAGGCAACATCGAATAGAGTGAAAAAGTCCGACGGCCGTGGTCGAGGTCCTAATCGAAATCGATCAAGCCAATCGATTCGATGTGGACTTTCGGATGGGTTTTCCATAGTGAGCTCGATTCGTCAGACATCTAGCGAGCCGGAACGGGCCGGGTCGTTCGGATCGCACCTTCCGGACACCGAGAATTCACAATTGACGGCGATGGCAGTCAGGAATGTAGGGAGCTTTGTCGTGGGGCTGCTCTCTTCTGACAGTAAAATCGAGGGTTCAGACCGAGGCTCAGCAGGACTATTGACGGAGGCTGGATAAACTGGAGGGGCTATCCCTACCACCGGGCTCGGGTAGATATGCATGCTGGGAGTGGGGGACTCGTGGAGCGAGGACCTGGAGCAGGGATCGCGAATGATGGTCTGATTGAATACACGGCTGAAAATTTCGGCTCCATTGAACCCTCATCGAGCTTCATGAATGGTCCTCGGAGGACGATGAAATAACTTGGTGGACTTGCTGATATTTCGTACAGCCCCTGAGATTTCATGAGCCAGCGAGGAGCATGCATAAAAATTATCAGAGAGGCTCTGAGCAGATGGTTCATTGATATCTCCAGCATGCTTTGAATTTCATCTGCATCTCTGGTGATGCACACATTCCTTTTCCTCTATTCGAAAGATAATTTTTATTAGGCGATCCATCCGAGAAAATTCGGGAATATAATACGGCCAGCCAGCGTCGCTGTTCCCATGTGTCAACCCGGCTTCGCTCCAACCTCCACGCTTGGCATCTTCCGGAATCTTCCCACAGTCCATCGGATCCGCAATCGGTGAATCTGAATCTTCATTGAATCCAAGAAGGGAGAGATAAATTTGGTATCTCTATCGGATGTCAATTTAGCAAGCCTGGATCTTCGTCGGATTCAAGCATGATTACTAGGGCTGGGAATTCATCACGGCACTTTTTCCGAAAATTCACGGTACCGTGAATTCTCGACCTTGAGAATGCCGGGTAGGTGATACGATTGTGCTGATGATCATTTTTTCGGCGTCTCTCGAACGCCAGGTTCTTTTTCCGATAGTGGAATCCTCATCTCCTCGTGGAAACAGCTCTTAGAAATCGGGAAACATCTAGAAGAAGAGTGAAAAAAAAATTCACGGCATCTCAGGAAGAAGGGAAATTCACGGCTTTCGGCGCGACCGTGAATCCCGTGATGGATTCCCAGCCCTAATGATTACCACAAGCTCCCGGCTGTGTGGAGACCTCTCGAGTCCACGAATCCCTGCGCGGCGGAGTTTCGAGTCAATCCGATACTTCTGGATCCCACTCGAACATATCTGACTTTATCATTCATTATGCACGAAGTCACTCGATTGAGGTGCTATCGCTCCATCCGTCGCTCAAGGTAGAATCGGAGTCTGAACGATTCTGAGTGGGCGCTTTTTCCCTCGAAAGTGCCGACCTCAATCGGGCTCCGACATTCAACTCCGAGGCTTATCTGCAAGTTTTAATGCTGAGCTATGCCGATTCCCGAGGTAAACCGACCCGCATCCAGTACAGGATTGAACCTGATTTCTCGCGACCATGAACTGGATTTCTCTCGGAGCAGCGCAGCGTCCGCGCACTTTTAATTGCGGGCCCGCATTCATGTCGGTTCTGCAAGCAACCCGGCGAGACTGTGCTCAGCAGACAACTCATCGTCTTGGAAGCGATCGTTGCAAGTGCAGCAACGCAAATGGCTTCCGCATTTTTGTAGTAAACGGTGTGCCAGGGAGCCTGTGGAGGGAACAGCACCTCAGACCGCTCTTGGTATCGCTTCGGGCCCGCTTGTCGCTGCTTCAGCAGCTCGCTCACCAAATGAGATAGCTGTTGCGGGTGCAATGAATCGTAAGATGCGTTTGCTTCGGGCTGGCGAGAGAATTGTTGATTTTCTAATTTGTTTTCGATTCCACGACCCGCGACGCCTAGAAATCCCCAGGGATCTTCTAGGATCACGACGGCTCGTTCCCTGTATACATTCATCTTGGCATATATTTCCGTGCTTTCGTCTAATCCGCCCTGCGGCTGATATTCGCATAAACACGAGGACCCCAAGCATTGCCTCTACAGAGATCAAGGCATTCTGCAGCCTGTCCAAATTGGTGCTAGGCACCCCAGCATGAACGCAAACATGACGCTCGGAGCAGTTTTTCCTCAATCATTTTTCTTTGGCTGGAAACTGTTTCTCTTGAATCGAACTCTCATTATCGTTCTTGATTCGCATTGATCCGGATCTCTACGAATCTCGGGAAAGTGGTCCCCACTGTCCGCCTTGCTCGACAGACACTGCTCCGGATCGGATTGAAACGGAATGAGACCCGCCACCGGGCCACCCTTCTCCATTTATTCGGCCTTGAAGTTTCGTTTCCGCCTTCGTCTCGGCACGTTCCGATCTCTGAAATCATGTTCCGGTTTTCGTACACTCACTTTGGAGGAAGTCACCGCAAATTTCGAAAAACGATGATTACGTTTGTTCACGAGGAGGGCTCTCCGATTTCCGCAACGTATACAGAGCATTTCTCGAGCCCAGCCGCCGTATCACAGACCGACTTGTCATTTCACGGCTGAGGAGAATGACTTTCCCGATACTCCTCTCAATTCTTTGGATATGTGCTCTTGCTAGAGCCCAGGGTAGGTCATGCTGTGTGTCTTAGGAACTGGCCGGCGGAGAAAGAATCTGTGTTGACCGTTTGTTTTCGCATGTCGAAGACGGGGAGCGCCGGCCAAGCGGAAGCGTCTGTCTGCTCACTTCCCAGGATGTGGATGCGCGGAGCTACCTTCGAAAGGCCCGGATGATCGGTGAGTCGCGTTTTCTCACAGCAATGTCCGTTAAAGTTTCGAATGGCACCAAGGACTAGGAATTGGAACAAATGCAGAGCTCCTTCACCGGATTCTCGTGGCTGGGTGAACAAGGATTTCGCTCCAAAGGGAAAAAGGGGCATTTGTCGTAAAACGGAGGGGACGAGAAACACTTGTGAAGGATCGGAATAGGGAATACAAAGCGGTATAATCCTCCCAAGCTCCTCCCTTGTATCGCAGATGTTTGCAAGCATTCTCCAAATTCTCTCCGTTTTATTCCGGGGATCTGGAAACACAAAATCATTCGAGTAAAGATTCTTACATTCCGGGAAGGAGGCCGAGCCGCTCACAATAACGAGTTCCCATGGCAAGTCTCAATACGCCGCAATGGTAACCATATCTGCGGAGGGTCGCTGATCCACGAAGAATGGGTTCTCACGGCCGCTCACTGTCTCAAACAGAAGGATCCCGCCCGGTATCTCGTTGAAGTTGGATTCGTTTTCGAGGGCGACTCTCACAAACAAATCTCTGAGGTACCAACTTATTGAATTGTGATTCGTGATGTGTGCCGACCACGACGTGACGTTTCGATGTGGATTAAAGCGGCACTCCCAGTCCGCGCACAGTGATCCTCTCCCCGACCTCCAGACAGCATGGCTCGCCTCCACCGCTAAAGTCTCACCGCTACAGGTCGAAGAGCGCATCCCCGCCGCATCCTTCGGCAGAATGGGCTTCAGAGCCCATAAGGGTGATATTGGCCTGATTAAGCTGACAAGAGGATTCCGGCTCGACGACTCCGTCGCGACGATCTGTTTGCCCGACCCCTCTTACAGAATAAACGGCGGTAAGCACCAACTACCGTAAATATTCCAAGAGATGGGCAGTCTCTGATGTACGGGCAGTCTCTAATTTACGGGCAGACTCCAATGAGCGGGCACTTCTGAGGGTGTGAGTTCAGCTACCCTCGTCGCGGCTTGTTTGTGTAGATAAGTACTATACCCGCGCCTAGTAGGAACGATCGGACTCGTCTCTCTTTGTGGACGGGAGAAAAAGATGGGCAGTCTCTGCGTAAGAAACAAGCAGGTTCTTGGAAGTCGAAAAATATACGGGTATGCTCTTCAATTAGAATATGAAAGGTAATCGAGAAGTCAGATCTTCCACCTCGGAACAAAGCTCTCCGTCATTGACTATGACCTCGCTTCCCATGGCAGGTGGCGTCATTGTCTCAGGTTGGGGTGTCACGAGAGAGGGAGGAAAGAGAGCGTCGCCCGCACTCCGCGTCGTGACCGTTCCCTACGTGTCGAAAGGAGAATGTCTCAATGATTACTCGAGCTTCTGGAGTCACCTGATGGGCTCGAAATTCGACGCGGAAACGATGTTTTGTGCCGGTCTCCCCGAAGGTGGCAAGGATGCTTGTCAGGTGGGTGTGAGATTTCAGTGCCGACCAGGTTTATGAGATCTTATATGGAGTGCCTTGCCCGATCAGTGAGTGCAAGTATCGGTGACATTCTTCTTAAAGATTTCTATCGCGGATCGATTGCAGGGTGACTCGGGGGGACCAGCTGTTCAGTTCATCGATGGGATACCGACTCTGGTGGGGATTGTATCTTGGGGCGAAGGATGTGCTCGACCTGGGAAACCGGGAGTGTATACTGAAGCCGCCGTTTACGTCCCTTGGGTCATGGGAACGATCCGCAATTACTACTTTTCTCGGAATCAATTAGCGAATAGCATTAGACTCACCTGATGGAGAGAGAGCCTTCTGACGAATAAAGACAAGCTCAGAGTGTGTCTCGTGTGAACGGAAATCTGATTGATTGGGGTGTTCGACAGAATACCTCATTCTGGACGGGAGAGAATCATCGAGTGAAGGGACTTTTCAAGCCCGATTCCGACTATTTCCCCCTGAGGTTTTTAATCCGACCGCTCACATTTGATTCTCCCACCGACCATATCCTCCCTATCCAAGGCTCTGGAAGCACAAGGTATGATATCTCTTCTTCTTGGAATACTGCGATGCCCGCTCATTTGGAAAATATCAGAGGAGTTTAATTCCCTGGTCCACGATATACGCGGACTTCACGATGAGTCAATTTTGAGTCGCTATGCCAGCCGCTCTCTCGCAGATTCTCCGTCCGATGAGAGGCGAATGAGCTCTTTGAAGTTCTTCCCTTATCGAGATTGGATTTTCAGACGACGGCGCAACGATCAACGAAGATGTCATCTTCCGGCGTCGACTTCTTCTTCGTTCTGCATCGTGGATCGCCTGCGCCTTGATATGTATAGCTCCGGTACCTGGAGGGCAGGTTTTGCTAGGTGTCCGAGTTGTAGATGATCGCCTGCCGTAAGTTGGTCTTGTACAAGCGGAGGCAGTTCTTGAAGATAGCGGAACCGGAAGGACGGTTTGTTTGAAGGTTTCGGATCTGACCTGTACAACCCCGACATCCGGTCTAGGAGGCCCGAGGGGATATCATCGCCGATCGGCAGCTGGACGAGATGGCAAAGCGCTTGAGGTGACTGACTGCGAGCAGGACTCTTGCCTCGACTCCAGGGCAGCGGATGCCGTCGGCATGCAGAAAACTCGAGACGAAACCAATCTTTGCCTGGTCGTCGACGATCTCCCTCATGCTGATTTGAGCCTCCATCGCTGTGGACCACACGATGGCTTATCCATCTCAGGACAAGGGGCGGGCGGTTCCAGAAATCAGAAAGAAACGGGTCTGCGGTTCGGCCCCCCTGGAAACGGACGTCTCGGGCCCTGGAATGGTCCTCTTTTCACATATCAGACGCGGAAAATATCCATACTAGGGCGCGACACAAGATCTGAAGCTCGAAGAACGCCGCTATTGAAGTCGCACTATTGATTTGAACCCAAGTCTGAACGCACCTCCGGAGTGACGCGAGCACAATTCTCGAGAGATTGACACGCTTCTCTTCCAACTTCGCGACCGGGATAACGGCGACGGGTCGGCATTTCATGTGCTATCAGTGATTCTTTTCGGTGCCGACGTGCCGACCGCGAACGGGATTACATCCTGGGAGCCGGAAAAAAGGGCTCTCTTTGCTTCCCTATTGAAGTCGAGCCACCCATGATGGCCAGCGGAGCCCCGAGCTACTGGGAGCGTGTACGTCGCGTGCGGCACGGAATCCATCCGGCCCGGAGAGCCGAAGTGTTTTCGGATTTCTAGTCTGAAAAGAGTGAAGGTACCAGCGGTGATCGCCATTTCCTTGCATTCAATTATGCTTCTGAGTCATGACCAATTCTCCCAATGATCGCGTCACGTAAGAGTGGGGCATATTCGTATTCGTGAATACGAAGACATCTTACGTCACGTAAGAGTGGGGCATATTGGTATTCGTGAATACGAAGACAAATATTTACGATAGTTTTTGTGAATACGATTACGAATATATTCGTATTCATAAGATTTTTGTGAATACGCCCGTATTCATACCTATGAGACTACCACAATATAATGAGGCTACAAAGACTGAGGGGCTAATTGGCGCTCAGGGCTCACCTGAGAAGTGAGCAATCGGTTATAGTGTTATTCGTATTAATATTGGCGTATTCACAAATATTCTATGAATACAAATATGTTCATATCCGTATTCATAAGAAAAAATCGAATATATCCGCACGAATACGAATATGCGGCACTCTATGTGACTCACCTCACAGAGTGCTTCAATCGGGTACATTGCGCAGATACCAGGTATCCAGATATCCAGACATCAGCGAGGCCTCCGTGCTACCGGGGTATGCTCCACTCTTCCACTCCATATTTTATCTCTCCTTATCGAGCTTGATGAGACATTTCGCTCAAAGTTCGACAGCAAATCGTACAAGATCCGCATAATGATTATTATCGATCATGATGCAGGAGACTTTCAGAGAAATCACTCTGCGGGAAGTATGCAATCTGTAGATCAGGGGTTCCCGACCTTTTTTTCTCTCGGCACCCCCTCCGAATCATGAGACCGACTTCGGGACCCCGTGCGATGAAGTGTCGAAAGTTATACGACAAAATACATATTGGTATGCTTTACGGTTCTCCGCCGTATGTCACGATTCGCATTTATTCGAATTAAAGTTACGATCATGTATAAATGCGGATGTCAATGACTTTTCTGCTGCTGTTTCGAATCCACAATCTTGGTGATTCGAGGCTCCGTATTGCTCAAGGCTATCCGTAAGTCCGCATCCGCGTTCAAACGCGACCTGTTCTCGGGCGATTCCAAATCGTTGCCTTCAGATTTCTCTCCTCCGTGCTTGAGAAAAAGGGGTTCGAGCATCGAAGGCTTCAAACTCGTGTTCGCAAAAACGGTGCTGCAGAGAATGCATTGAGCCTTCGGTAACAAGTCTTTACCCATCACCAAAGTGGAACCAAATCGTACGTAGTCATCACTCCAATTCCTTTTCGTCGACATTGTCTCTTCTGTGTTCAGTTCACTCAAAGAGTTTCCAATTGCTCGGTGAGCTGGACAAGAAGCAACACCGGAGACCTTGGAACCACAAAGAGTGAATCGATGACCTTCATTGGATGAAGCAGCTCTGATAGCAGATCTCCAACTCGAGGATTTCTAATTTATTTGAACGGCTTCCTGGAACTGAGGAACCTTCTCGCGAGGGTTACGGTATTCTCCGAAGGTTTGAGACACTTGTGAACTCGTAAGGTCGCGGGATGCGAAGCGAATGACAGAATAGCTCGAAGGATTCCGAGGTTCGACTTCAAGCAGCTGGATTTTCCCTGGCATTGTTCCCGTCAACATCGTTTCAAGCGTCGGAATGAGGGAACGATATTCCGTCGCCTAAGGCTCCCATATCGGCGGCGAGGAGCGGATTCCTCATTGCGCGGTCCATATGCCTTTTCAGATCGCTCAGTTTTGGAGGCTTGACTGACCCAGACAACAAATCTCGCGGCATGACTGGCAAGGTCTCCTCCAAGAACTCCGAGAATACTTCCGAGAATACTTCCCTATGTAAAACCTCATAGGATAATCATCCGACGTTTCCGGGACCCCCTGAGACGGGTGTCGGGACCCCTAAGGGGTCCCGGGACCCCCGGTTGGGAAGCCCTGCTGTAGATGATTGCGAAGCACTCGATGTTTATTTTCCGGCGGACCCACTGACATCCGGAAACGCAAGCATCTCATCGAACGACAGCATTTATGAAACTCTGTCATGATTGGGGCCCGGAGTGAAGACACAGCCTCGTGCAGTAGATGCTAGACACCGACTGACGCCTGTGCGTCGTTTATTATGATCGTGATATGTCTGCTTGCCATTACTCTTGCCACTTCCACAACATCTCCCTTTTCTTATTAATTTAAGATCATTAGGATTCTTTCTTCCGAACGCTGTACAATGATTGATTCTCTCAAGATTGAATGCAGTCTTTGGAACCTGTCGCTTGGTATCTTTGCGGTTTCTGCAGGGCACTCCGATCACGGAGTTGTCGCCCTTTCCCCGCGTCGGATTCAGCCACCTCTGTGCCCTCATTCGCCGTTAGCTCTTCAGTCTCCGCGTGTCGCCGCTTGGGTTCCTGTTCGGCGGTCGTTGTTACTTCCGAGCTTCCCTCCGTGGAAGTCTCCTCGACTCGGGGATCATGCTGGTCGCTGTCCTGTTGGGCCTTGAAGGTTTCTCCCTCCGACCGAGAGTTGGGTGAATCCGTTCCTGGCTCTATCAAGTCCCAGAACGTCACAAGTGATTGACTGTTGTCTTTCTTCCTCTCTACCATTTCCGACTGAATCGGCGCATCTGTTTGTTGCTCCGTCTGAGATTCTTTAACTAAGTGTCGTCTGTTACGATAACAAGTTACGCCATTGTCCAGCTGGACCAAGTACCTTCGATGTGGAAGTGCCTTCAGAACCCGACCATGGGTCCACTCCGTCACTCCCAGCCTGGTTGGGCGAACGCGCACAGCCTCTCCGCATCGCAGCGGCATCAGCTCGTTCGCCCCCCTATCGTATGATCTCTTCATCCTTTCAAGGTGCTGGCGTCTTGCCCTGATCGCGTATCGGTGTGTTTTGATCTCCGGTTGCAACAAGCGCGGTCGGACCGGTAGATCTGTCTTGAACCTGCGTGAGTGAAACATTTGACTCGGTGTGGCTCCCCCTAGTTTCTCCTGCGGCGTGTCGTTGTATGCAATCACTCCCCGCTCCCATTCTTCTTTTGCCGCCCCGGCCCGACGGATGATGCGCTTTATGATGGCTACTGCAGCCTCTGCCTTTCCGTGACTCTGATGGTAGTGTGGTGACGACATGTCATGACGGAAGTTCCACTCTCGAACAAATTGTAGAAACTCCGTTGATCGGAACAACGGGTCCGCATCCGTCATCATAACTTCACAGAGTCCGAACATCATGAAGAGCTGCTTGATTCTGCGTACTATGCTCGTTGATGTGGGCCGGTCTGGCAATGGCATGGCGATTACCAGATTGGAGTAGTAATCGACCACTACGAGGATTTTCTGATTTTTTAATGCTGCGATGTCGAGCCCCACTTTTTGCCACGGTCTCGTAGGGATCTCGTGAGGGACCATGGGCTCCTTCTTGGGGGCGTTCGGATACGTTTGGCATCCAGGGCACTGTAGAATGTGTTGTTCGATGTCCTGCTTCATACGCGGCCAAAAGATGCACGATCTCGCTCTCTGCCACGTAGCTGCCGCCGACATATGCGCATAACATGATCTTCTGATGAACTCTTTCCTCAGATTCCGAGGCACCACAATCGTGTCTCCACATAGGACTAGGTCATCTTCGACTGTCAGGCGTGCCCTGTAGGCGTAGAGCTCAGCGACTGCTGGTTTTAACTTCCTTTTCGACTCTGGCCATCCCTGGCGCACGGTTTCTATGAGTTGTCTGTATTCTTCGCTCTCTCTCGCTTGTTCGCGAAGGAGCTCGACTGTGAGATCTCTCATCGGCAGAAGTCGCACGATCCTGATTTCCTCTTGGATCCGGGGACTTGCCTCCATTGGACATCGAGAAAGAGCATCGGCGAATTTCATTTCGCGACCGGGCCTATAAACAAGTTTCGCGTTGTATCGCTGAATATCCAGCAGCATTCGTTGGAGTCGAAGGGGAACGTCGTCCAGAGGTTTCTTCACAATGTTTATGAGCGGTCTGTGATCGGTATACACTGTTACCAACTTCGGATATATGAAGTATCGAAACCGATTAACGGCGTACTTGATGGCGAGAAGTTCCTTCTCTATCTGTGCATACCTGGTTTCTGTCGGGCTCATCGCTCTGCTGGCGAAGTACACGGGTCGGCCCTCCTGGATCAGGGCCGCCCCCAGCCCGTCCTTGCTGGCATCACACTCTATCTCTACTTCTTTTTCCACATCAAAGAACGCCAGGATTGGGCTCCGGCTAACCATCGTCGTCGCCCTTTCGAAAGCGTCCTTCTGTGGAGCTCCCCATTCCCATTCTCGCCCCGATCTGCACAGTTCCCGCAGCGGGCCAAGCACTTGTGCTAGATCAGGTAAGAATCTTGATATGTGAGCCAGCATCCCGAGGAAACTCTTGAGGCCTACCACGTCTCTCGGTGCTCTCATGTGTGCTAGTCGCTTCTGCTTCTCCGGGTCGATTTGAAGACCGCGTTCCGTGAGGATGAACCCGAAGAATTTTGTGTCCGGAGTTTTCAGCGTTGTCTTCTCTTTGTTTAGCTTGATGCCCTTTTCTTGGCAGCGTCGGAGGAATCGGCTCAAGTTTCTGTCATGGTCTCGTTCGGCCTCTTCTAGCGTCTCTCCGCGTCCGCATACCAGGACGTCGTCCGCCAGGGCGTGGGTGCCCTCCAAGCCCTCCAGCAGGTGTACCAGGTTCTTGTAAAATATTTCCGGCGCGACACTTAGCCCGAATGGCATCCTGAGGAAACGAAAACGGCCAAACGGCGTCTGGAAGGTGGTTAGTTGGCTGCTCTCTTTGTCCATTTTGCAATGCCAGAACCCATCGGACAAATCAAACTTTGAAAACAGCTTCACCTTGCTCAGGTTCGGAAGGATTTCGTCAAACGCCGGCGTATGGAACACCTCCCTTATTAGAACTTCGTTCAGTTTTCTCGGGTCGAGGCATATCCGGAGATCGCCATTTTTTTTCACCTGTAACGAGAGGCGATTCACCCATTGCGTAGGATGATCGACTCTTTCAATGACCTCACGTTTGATCAGCTGCTCCAGCTTCTGTTTCAGCTGGCTTCGCAGATGGGGTGGCACCGAGCACGAAACGTTGCACGATGGCACGGCGTGCGGCTTGACCGCTAGCCTGACCTCGCCCGGGAACATTCCCAGCTCCCCGTCGAACACTCCCGGATATAGTCGCACGAGTTGCCTGATCTTCTTTTCGCTGTCGCTCTCTTTTCCGGCTCCGCTCATGTGCTCTGTCACGGAATCTATCTGGCTGTAATCAACGCTCAAGATGCCCAATTTTTCCGACGTGAATCGCCCCAAGATCGGCTGGAGTTCCTCCCGAACTACTACGAACTCCACCTCGTGTTTCTTGCCGGTCTTCAGCTGTGTCAGCGTTATCTTCGTCTTCCCCAGCGAGCGTAACGTCTTTTTGTCGTAGACTCGCAGTGTTGGTCTGATCGTTGTATTGAGTCGAGCTTGCGGGACTTGCGATATCGGTACGACGTTGCAACTCGCTCCACTGTCGATCTGGAATCGGGTCACTCTTCCGTTATTTTCCCGGACCGCACATTTCATGTAGATCATTCGGCTCCGTTCGGAGCGCACCGCATATATGAGTTGCAGCTCTTCGTCTGTCGACTCCGCATTCGCCTGATCATCGTCAATCGTCTCCACTCTCTGTTGGCGTTTTGAGCACACCGCCGCAAAGTGGTTGAACTTCCCGCAGACCGCACACTGCTTCCCTCTGGCTGGGCAATTCGCGTCCCCCGGACGATGACCCTTCGCGCAGTGCCGACACCGGATTTGGGGGCCATACCCCTGGCTCGCCTGATTGCGACTCTGCCAGCTGTTATTGTTTTGATATCTCTTCGGGCCGCCGCGTCCGTTAAATCGTGGACGTCTCTCCGTTAACACAAATGTGTCTGCTTCGGGGGCGGCGGAACCGTCCTCCTCGATCGTCCGCTCTGTTCTCGGCGCTCCCGCCATTTGGAAGCTCCTCAATTGGGTAGCCGAATTCTCCATCGCGAGACAAATATCTATGGTTTCCTGGAGCGTCAACTGTTTCTGCTTGAGTAGCTCCCGCCTGGTTAAGCTGCAGGCGACTCCAGCCACGATCTTGTCTCTCAGCATCCTATCCTCCTCTTTGAACTTGCAGGGCTGCGCTTTTTTTCTCAGGTCAATCAGCCATTCATCGATTGTTTCCGACTGCAACTGGGCTCTCGTCCAGAACACATGAGCTAGGTAATGCTCAGACTCTCCCGCGTTGAATTTTTTCTCAAGCGTTTCGAGTGCTTCCTTAAGCGTTCTTGGCGGCGTTTCCCTGAACGAGTTGTTGTATTCGTCCAGCACAATCCTTCCTCCGAGAACCTTCAATAGAGCCAATTTCACCGATTCTTCCTTGTTTGATTTTTCTGTTGCTATCAAGTAGGTTTCGAAGAGGTCCTTGAATCTTCGCCACTCCTCCGCCGATTTGTTCTTAACGGCGATGTCTTTGATGATATCGAGCTTTTCCATCCTAAGTTTCGAGGGGTCCAACTTTTCGTGTCAAGTTCGCGTGGGCACTTGTTGAGTATTCTGGAGTCTACCGCTGCCACCATGTCATGATTGGGGCCCGGAGTGAAGACACAGCCTCGTGCAGTAGATGCTAGACACCGACTGACGCCTGTGCGTCGTTTATTATGATCGTGATATGTCTGCTTGCCATTACTCTTGCCACTTCCACAACAAACTCTCAGGCGGAGTCGTCTAGTATTCCTTCTTGTTCTCAGGACCGGCTATTCGAGGGGTTTACTCGAGCAATCATGGACAATGATCGAGAGTCAGGGAAAATTGAACGATCTTCTCCATCTTCGATGACAACCACCTCTCATTCCAAATATAAGCACTCAACGATGAGCAAAATGTGTGAGCGCGAAGCATATGATGGATTCGGTGAACAGATAATGCCTATGGGAGCACATGAGAGAAAACTTCAGGGATGTTCGCTGAAGTGTTCTGCATAATATTGCGGGAAGCTTGCGAGTCTTCCTTCCGTCGCAGCCTGAGCTCTCCCGGGAATCCCGATTGGGAGAAGATCACCAGAGAAACTTTCCGATATGAGGTATGATGATGTCATTCACGTACGCTGTGAAGTACTCCCCAAAAACTCGTTTGACTTCTGCATCGATTTCCTCTTGCGATGGTAGCCAGGGTTGCCATCTCCAAGGAATATCTTCACAAGTCGCGGCCGGCAACGGCTGTAACTGTATTGAGGGGCGGACGGAATAACGGTCAACAGACGATTCTTTTGCGCTTGCGTCGTGAAAAGTCGCCGAGCAGTAGCGAGCTCACAGAAGCCCAACATCTCAAATATCCACCCTGATTCGGGCATGTGAAGGAATCGAAATGAAGCACTCGGAGGAAACTTACTTGCACGCTTGCTAACGTCAAGTTACCTTCGGATGTCTCTGGCAGAGTCACATTCACTTGGAGTTTGACCGGAGCGTCGAACCGGCAGTCGATCTCATCGTACCGAAGGAAGGTCTTGTACCCGCCGTGGAAAAATGTGTTCTCCAGAAGAACTGTACATTCGGCCATCGGCTTATTGCCTGAGAAGCGTGAGACTCTTTGCTATACGAATTGAACAATTGTTCCTGTCTGGAGAGATTCCAACCGCAACTAACCCCATCTCACCTCCGACAGATAATACAGTTGAATTTTGCTGCAGTACCAAAGCAGCGTCCTTATCCATATGAAGCCGCATGTTGTAAACGCTCATGGTGCTCCATAATACGTCTGTGTAATTATCATTCCAGTACACGCCTCGGCTATCGTGATATTCTCTCTCAATTCTAGAGAAGCATTCCCCGATCTTTATGAGCGCTTCTTCTTCCGATACAGGCTGTGGTGGTTCTGAGATGGAAAACTTCTTCATCTCTCGAGTCGAGCTTCCATGAGTAATCTCCAATGTTCATGAAGCATACATTTCATCGCTGAAGCCATCATCATCACCTTCATCAATGTTCTCATCCTCGATCTCGACCTCTTTCTCTGCAAAATCGAACTTCAATACCCGATCACAATCTTGAGGGGCCGAAATCTCATTGGCGTACCTTCGAAGAGAGAGCAAGAACCAGTCCGTCCGTACCCGCTGTCGAAGTCCGCGGAGAGCGTCTGCTTGTGCTCATCGTCGATGTGGATGGATAGATTTCAGATTCCTGCTTCCCTTCCTTGTATTTCTTCATGATGTAAATCGCCGAAAAAGCAACCACCAAAACAAGGGCGATTCCGGAGACGTAATTTACGCGTGCCTTTTTTTTTTTTACTCTTCTGGGTCTGGGTGGATCATCGTACGCACTGGTGGCTCCAAAATAGTTCGACTATGAAAGGACATAATCGGGAATGATGTTGTATTAGCTACAGCTAAATGCAGCGCAATCGAAGATTGTCCCCTTACTGCGGCGGCTGAATAGTTCTGGCTCGTCAGACGCGAATGAGGTTGTTCCCGTAAACTCAACTCCCTCACTTTGAGTGGTGTACTCTTCGAGTTCGGAAACCGTTGGTAGGAAGTCCATCTAACGTCGTTGTTCCGGGATCAAGAGCGAGGGATTACGCTTCCCGCTTAGCAGGTGTCCGTCGCAGTCCGGTCTCCATGGCTCAATATTCCATTCCGAACTCTTCGTGGAGGGAATAGGGCCATAATCCCCGCGTCAAGATCCAAGAACACGACAGAGCTTGCATGTCAGAATTTCCAGAGCTCCTGTGATCAATCGTGAAACCTAACTCAAGAGATGGTATCCCCAATGTTCCCATCATGGTGAGGATACCCCTCACGGTCGCCTTCAGAATTGAAAGCTGTGAGAGTTTCTGTAATGGCACTAAGGAATTTCCCGAGCAAGAGATCTGAACTCGTGTGATAGCTCCGGTCGCGCGGCTCGAGGACGCATTGGCGTAGCTCGGAAGATTCCTGCTCATAAGTTTAGATGGAAGGGAGGAAAGAGTACGCAGTTTTGGGGGATTACTTGTCTCGCGGGATGGAAAAAGTAAGCGAAGAATAAGACTAACGCCTTAGCGATCGGGAATGAGGCTCGATTTTGAGGCGGTTTAAAGATTGGGAAGTTCAGGAGAGAGGGCGCGGGGGGGGGCATCCTCGTCTCCCACCCTTGGCGCCACCCACCCCAGGGACGTCACCAAGCGAGGACCCCCGATTACAGAGTCCCTGCGGCCCATACTTCATAGCAAGATTTCGTCGTGGCCTCTTCCTAAGGTGGACTCATTGTAGCAAGCCTTCTGAAGCAGATCAGGGTAATTCAGCGAGATGCGTCGTGATTCATCGCCAGCTAGTCCACTCTTAATGCGGTATGGATCCAGGAGGATCCACGTGTAGGTGGTCTGCCACAGAGTCCTATGAGAATTTCCGAGGTCGTATTCTCGAGTTCAAAAACTCCCAATGTCCGAATATCCAGCTCGGAGGAAAACGGGAATAATGACAAGCCCGTGTGGAGCGGAAAGCGGGGAATATCCCCACGGAGCAGGAAGGGACCTCAACATTCGCATGATCTTGCGCGAAGAGTCCGGCGCTCTCTGCTCCGAAATACCAATGGGCATTCCCAACGAAATTAGATCACGAGAAGCTTTTTATTAGTGGAAAAACGATTTCATGCACGTAAGCTGTCATATAAAGCCCGAAAACTCTTTTGACTTCCGATTCTACATAGGCTCTTGATGGTAGCCATGGCTGCCATCTCCAAGGAATACCCCCACACGTCGCTTCCGGCAGTGGCAGTAGCTGCAAGCGATTGAAATGCGCACGGTCATTAGATGTGAAGTGATCACCGTTCGCATACGGCATGGAGAGTCAGAGGTGCGGGCGCGAGCTCTGAAGATGGGCCCGATGTTTCACAGGTTCGGGGCGGAACCAATTCGACGGTGTCGGATATTGAGAACGCATAGCGAACTTGGAAGAGACGGAAGAGCTCACTTGTAAACTATAAATGACCAGCTTTCCCATCGTACCCCGTGGGAACATCAAAGTCGCTTGGATTCGCACTGGAGGTTCGTACCAGCAATCGATCTCATCATACATCACCCATGTTTTGTATCCGCCATGGAAGAATGCGTTTTCAAGGAGAAGAATGCATTCAGCTATCGGCATGTTCTCTGTGGAATGAAGAAAGGAGCGAGTGAGATCTTCCTCCTCAGTGATACCACAGACACGCTTGGAGAGACCTGCGTTGAGCTATCCACGTCTCACCATCGACGAACAACTTAGTTGAATTCGGTTGCAGTACCAGAGCAGCGTCCCTGTCCATCAGCAGACGCATGTTGTACACTTTCACCGACTTCCACAATATGTCTCGGTACTTAGCGTTCCAATACACGTCGCGACTTTCGAAATACTGTTTCTCCACTCTGGAGAAAGTATCTTTAATCATCTCTAGCAATTGTTCTTCCAATTCAGTCTGAATTGAGTCTGCAATGGGAGATTTTATCACTCCAGTCGAGATTTGAACAGAGATCAGGGACATTTCGAATTCAAATACCCTATATCGATGACGTCATCACCTGGTTCATCGTTGTTCTCATCCTCGATCTCGACCTCACCCTCTGTAAGATGAAGGTTTTCGACCTGATGACGATCTCCGGGAGTGAAGATCCCATGATCGGATTGTACGTTCGAACTCCGAATTGATAAAAGGAATTCGTCAGCGGGAAAGCGAGCGGTTCATACCCGTAGAAGTTCGCGCAGGACGTCTGCGCGTCGAAGATCTGATCGTGATGGATGTGCTTTTAAGGGGGAGAGTGGGGGAGGTTCTGGTGGTGGTGGTGGTAGTGGTGGTGGTGGCTTCTGTGGATGTGTCCAGGATGAAGTGGGTCGCCGAAAAAACAACCACCAATAGTGCCGCGATTGTGAAGATGCAAATTCCGATTGTGTTCTTATCGTCACTCTCGGACTCGGGAGGATCATCGACCGCTCCTGTGGGCCGCCCGAGGGTCGTGGCTTCGAAATCAACTCACAGTGAGACGGTATATTCGAGATACGATATTTTCGTGGCGTCTCCGCTACAGCGCAGTCAAAGTCTGTGGTCCTTACTGCGGTAGCTGAAGAGTCCGGGCTCGTCGGAGGCATCGGAGGTTGTTGCTGTAAACTCAACCTCCCCAGGCTGAGAGGTGTAGTCTTCGAATCTGGAACCTGTTGAAAGCATGTCCCTCAAACGTCGTTGTTCCGCAGGGATGCGTCCGAGTCCGAAATCAGGAGCGAAAACTTTCAGGTCTAGTCGCAGGTTCTCCCAGAACCTACGTTCTACTCCAGGCTGGAGGATCCCGGTGACCCCACAAACATACAGCCCAAGGACCCGGACGGTAATGAGAAATGGGGATGGAGTACGACTCGACTCCGGGATTCCCTGAGTCCCTCCGGCTCATAATCTCCCTGATGATGGAGACGGATGGAGAAGGAGAGAATTTCTCCCGATCGATCTCGGGGCGGACCCGTATAGCTCAAACTCCAGGTTCGACGTCCACCACCACGATTGACTTCAAATCAATGCTGCTCCGTGAAACTGAGCGCACACAGGTCTGAACTTCTGAGGAAAGTTCGATTTTGAGTTCCAGGTCCTGCTACCACCCGACAGGTCAATCGGAGGCAACCCGGGACTCCTTTGACTCGCTCTGGGGATGCACTTGAAGAATTCGAGGTTCTCTGCCTCATTCGAAAAAGTACTCCGCACTCCAGATCCGATTGACGAATCACTACTGCGGACATAGGGGGCCGTCAGAAATTAGATCTTCGAGGATTTCCGAGGAGCTCCGACCTTACTTCGACGACAACCGTGTGAAGAGTAAACTCAAATCTCTACGGATTTTCGCATGGGTGTCCGATAAGAGCGCTCAATCGGTATTTTTGAGGGGCGTCCCCAAGACAATAGACGATGCAAGAGCTTGCGGAAAAACGGAGGCGTTCGTCCGACGTGCTCCAAGCCTCGCCTAATGAGAGGGAGCGAAGGCGAGCGGCAGCGTCAATCCGAGCGAGACAAGGAACGGACGGTGAACCGACTCTTCGTCTATCGTCTATCAATGGAAAGAGCTTGGAATATTATGGTTCGCGTGAATCGAGAAGGATTAGAGCTACGTATAGGTGCTACTAGCGTGGGGCAAGCGACGCGGGGATTTCGCTTCTCTCAGTCAGTGTGATCATCATCTCGACACACCCGTGTCCATGCTTCTCCCCGGATATACCTCTGTTATGAATCTAAGCATCCAATCCTCGACGCTTACTTTTGATCTTGACCGCAGAGTCTTCACTCGTCCATCCATCCTGCCTCTCAGAGGGTTATTTGAAGGCTGGACCGTCGGCTCAATTCTTCCCAAGTGCTCCTATCGATATTTATCCATTAGGTCGTCGATACTCGCGTCAAGGTTTCGCCGTGGAGTCTCCAAGGTACACAATCCAATCGGAACCAGTTCCGCAAGCGAATCGGCTTAAAGACGATACAATTCACATGGCAGACTCAAGGGCAAGATCAGCGGGGACTGTCATGTACTAAGAGCGATAACATCGAGCCAAACGGAGGCCGATGGCATGGAACGACCGACGTCGGGAACGCTCAGACTCCAGCGGAGGCAAGGCTGGCGGCTATTAAGAGTGATCATAAACACTCGAGAGAACAGCAGCATCGATTGAATGTCTCGTTCAAACGGTTCTTGATCTCGCATCATCGACGCGATACAACGAGACGAAAGGGACACCGGCGTCATGCGGACTCATCTGCGGTGTAGCCTCCACAGCTACACGGATTCTTCTTCAACCACTCGGTTTGCCCACTGCCACGACTCGACGGCCGGCGCGGCGGTCCTTGTAAGACCATGCGGACGGCGTCCTTTCCCGCTGTTCCTCTCCGACGGCGGTCTCTCGTTGCCAGCGCAAAACATGATCGAGCTCTTCTTCCGAAGAGAGACGACTCGATGCTGCTCTTAACTGAATGCCATCCCAATTGAGTGACAAGCGGATTCTGTCAATCAAGAATCGGTGGAGGAACAGCTGCAACGTTTACACCACACAGTATGATTACGAGCGACAAGTGTTTTCGTTAGATGCCGAGTGACCATCGATACGAAGCCTGATGAATATTCAGCCAGGATCCGATGGGATCCAGGCCGGAATCCCCTTGGTGTCGTCCCCACCGATCGCTCCGAGCATCTACTCGTTCGATCGGCAGCACAGCGCTGTCACGGCCCCGTATGTCTTGGTGCAGACTCCGGCAGGACTCATACCCAGTATAGCGGTTTCCCCCAGCAGTCCTCAGGAGCCTGTGCCTCTGTTCTCAACGATTCCACCTCCGCCGATCTCGATGAGTCCTGGGGCCCCATCGGTGAGCCACTATCCAAGTCCGGCTCCGGTCGTGGCTGCCCCCACAATCTCGAAAAAGGTGTGCAGAACGCTGCTGTTTATCCATCGAAGATTCCCATAGTGACGTGAATCGGAACCTCGTCGCGCAAATATCGCTTTCCTCCTGAAGTCTGATCTCTTCTTTCCCCCAGGGAATGGAAGAAGCCGCGCGGTATCTGGCTCGATCATTTTCGTTCGTTGAAAATGATGGAGACGCCCTCACCATCGGGCACACAAAGCGCCGGAAGTCGAGATCGGTCCCTGAGCTCCGTCCAAAACACATGACGAAAGGCACAGATCAAGAATACTACAGGTAAAAATTAAGGCAATCGCTTTAGCGAGAGAGAATGATACACTGAGGAGAAGATCAGAACGGCGCCGGCGCGGCGAGAGATCAACCTAATTCCCATTTCATGATTGGTCCCTGACTGGTTGTTCGAAAAGCCAATATGACCAGCCATTAGACACCGTGATATCGAAGCTAGTCGAAATCAAATCAGCCTCCCGGGGGAGTAGCGGAGAAGGCAGGACTTAGGCGTCTGGTTCCGATACCCGAAACATTCAAGGGATGATGAACGAGCCCGATGAGTATAAACATACGCTCATGCTTAAGGGTTTCTGCGAGAATGATGATTCCAATTCTCATCCCTATTAGAACGCCTCCCGACCTTTGGAGCCGGAAAATTTCACTAGTGAGTGAGAGACCGGAAATCCTTTTTCTTAGCCGATATATTGGCAAGCCGCACAATTTTCCAAGACCAGCCCGGAATACCCACCTCAGAGTCGGGTAGCGCCTGACATCCCGACCGTGCCACGGCCGCCCGCTCTCCGAGACCGAGATTCCGAGCTATGAGGAACACATTGATTGTAGGTGGCTGATTTCTCTCAATGACTCCGTGCTACGCTTCGATAGTATTCGCAGGAGGTCCCTATTGTCCAGCGGCAGTTTCACGTTGTATAATTCAGATTCTTCCAAAAGAGCTGTAAAGCCGGCGCTGTGTCAATGTTTCATGGAGCTTCAGAATTCGTTATGATCGACTTTACTACCCGATAGCAGACATCTCCCGCCTCTTTCTTGATCATTCTCGATTGTTTGACGAGATCTCAGATTGTCTCCGAGGAAATGTCGAGCAGAGGAACAAAGCTCGATGGTTGATTCATTCGGCGTCGGCCACCGTAGTTCAGACTCCGGCAGCCGCTAGGCTCGATATTTTCTTAAAACCAACATCAGTTATCTCAAGCGGAAATCATTCTATCGGCGGCATGCCATTAGAAATTTATTGGATTCGAGTGAGCGAACAAGAGGATGCTATTCGCGAAGACTCGCGATTAGATCTCCGTGGTAAAGATGAACGCTTTCACGGGAGAGCGGAGACCTTGATGGGAGCCGCGGAGACATCGACGATGAGAATCGTGCTCCCTTTTCGAATTTCGTTCACCCAAGCTCATACTTTGTACGGTCGATAGGGGGGCTAAAGACAAAATTACCAGACTTTTGACGTCCGCGGAGCTCGGCGTAATCGATTGTACTGCCACGAGCTCGGCGATTCCCGGGAAGCCGTGGGCGAGTCTTGCGTCTCAGCCAAATTGTCTCCGGACAGCGCGGGAATCAAAAGGAGCGTTTGACGAAGCGAATTCGGTACGAAAAGATTGCCCTTCACGGCTCGTCGGTGATCTCTCGGGGAGAAAATCCTTATTAGAGAAGCTGATCTCGCAAAAGATCGCTCATGCAAGCGCCTATATCCAGACGCGAATTCCGATGATCTCTCTGGTTCGGCTTCCCGAGTTTCCAGAGCTCTCGCGAATAGTAGCTTATCGAAGTCGAATTGCTCTATGAATCAAAAAGAGACTTCCCCCTAAGCTCGTCGGACGAAGAGGATTACGTGATTGATGTAACACGAACCAAGGCTAAATCACACGATAATTGCCGTCACTACCTCGATCTCGCCGCGGGCTCCGCAAGGGAAGCCCTGGGTCTCGCAAACATCTGGAGATTCCCTTATTTCTGCTTCATAAAAGGAGGCGGTGAGTACAGATCTTCCCGACTGGTCTTTTATGGTGATTTAGAAGTTTCAGATGCTCCCGAAGGACTTCCTCTTTGATGGTGTTCCACTAATTTTTCTGAGCCGGTGATCGCATTTCGTCCCAGGTCCGTTTCTCATGGCGTATTTGATGCTCTTGATTTGCGTGGGCGTTCCGATGATCTGCATTGAAATGGCTGCAGGTCGAGCGACGCACTCGGGACCCATCCAGGCGATCGGGAAACTCGCCCCACTCGTTCAAGGCAAGTTCTCAGCCTCCAGGCAACCTCTATGAAGTCATATAATACAATAGAGGCGAGAATCTGAGGCCTGTACCAGAATGGAAGAGCATCACCCGAAATCCGTCCCGGAGCGCGCCCTGAGTGGGCAACCGCGCGTCGTCGCCAGAAACTGGGCGGATCCCATTAGTCGAGCTGATCGAACTGAATCGGTTGAACACTCGACAGATATGAGCGTCGATCGGTAGTTGGGGCGATGCCGCGCCCGCATGCTTCCGAGATTCGACACATGTTTGAGCCTCTCTGTCTTAGGAAAGGGGCTCGAACATGTTTGAACGAATTAGAGTCCTGGAATGATTTCCTGACGGCACGACCCCGACGTCGGTCGCCGAGGAGCTCAAGCGAGCTGGGGGATGCGCGCTCGGATAGCTTCGAACGCCCGATCCCGGATCCCTGATTAAATGAAGGACAGCACAAAACTCAGGAGATCTCGAGAGCCCTGGATTCTTCCCGGGCAGGACGTTGATATCGATAATCGATAGATTCTAATCCTGATAATCTTATGCTGATTGAACCGAATTCTCTTCAGGCATCGGTGTCGCTGGCGTCGTCATCTCATACTTTCTGTCGACTATATACGCGGTAGTTTTCGCGTGGTCAATCTTCTATTTCTTCAATTCATTCCATGCGAGACCCCGCTGGGCCAGGTGTACGAATCCCTGGAACACTCCAAACTGCACCCAGGATCCCGAGCAGTTCTTCAGAATCCGTCTCGCAGGTACTTCCATGTGAGACTGCTGCTCGGAGAGCTGAAAGATCGGAATACCGAATAGAAAATTCCTCTCCGTTTCAGCCATCTCCAACTCGGGGGACGAAATGAGCGGAGACATAAACAAGACTCTGTCGGGCCAACTAGCGGAGAGAACTTCCACCGCGCAAGAATTTTTCGATATCAAAGTGATCGAGCTGTCCGATAATCCAAACACCCCCGGTAATTTTATCGATATCCCTAGAGAGGCTCTCGGCGAGGACGAGAAGCTGGAGCTCCAAAAGTGTTCGAAGGCGACAATGATCGAAGCTCATGAATTTCTTGCAGGTGTCATACGCTGGGAGCTCTTTGCGTCGATCTCACTTTGTTTACTCCTCGCTTACTTCTCGCTGCGGAAGAAGAGCTTCTTCAGCGAGAAAATCAAATACGTCCTTTCGATCATTCCTTTCTTCATCTTCGCTGCCTTCCTCTTCCGAGTCCTTCTTTTGGAGGGCTCTTATGACGGGATCCACTACTTCTTCACGCCAAACCTTCAGGTGCACCTCTCTATCACCTTCATTACTGGGAACGCGATGTTTTCGACCGAGTAAGCGTGAAGGGCGATATGGAGGGGGATGGAGACCCCCATCCGGTCCCCTGGGCACTCCGCCCGTGTCCCGCGAATTCCTTCGCGGGAGCGTTCTCTGAATCACTTCTTGCGATCCAGGCAATGAAAAGCGCCAAGCTGTGGGTTTTCGCCTTGGCTCAAACCATACACTCGATGGGGCTCACCCTGGGACCGAACTACGTCGTCAGCTCCCGAAACAAGAGGCAAATCTCGCTAATGAGAGATACGACGATAACCGTCCTGATCAACGTATTAGTAGTTTTCGTGGTCGGAACGGTCACGTTTGGCACCGTGGGACATCTGTGTGTCATTTGGAAACAAGAACTCTCTAGTTCTTTCTTCCATAAAGATCCAGGTCAGTCAGGTCTCAACCTGGGAAGCGACATCGCAGACGAACCGGGGAAAACCTCGGGAGGTCAAATCTAGAAGAGTACCTAATCGGATATCTCAGAGCAGTGGTCCGGAACTGGAGCTTGATTTCACCCCCCTTAGGTCTAGTGTTCGTCATGTACACTGAAGTCATAAAATTGATGCCGCTCCCGCCGCTCTGGGCTGTGCTGTTCTGGTTTTTGTTCATATGTCTCGCGATGGATTCCATAAACACCCTAACATCCACCGTCGTACACGCCATCGAGGAAAGCTATGGCAAGACTATCAAACAGCGATTCCAGGCAAGTCATGAGTGGAATTCACCTGCCGTGAATCATGGTGGATAAATTCTAGATTTCATGTGAGAATATCAGCCATTTATTGCAGGGTCGAGGTTTCTTCCTGCTTTTCATCTGCTGCGGGTGTCTTATCATGGCCATTCCTTTCGTGACCGATGTGAGTTCCCGACGGCGGGCTAGCCATTGCGGATTCTCCCTGAGAGGAAGCAGTCCGATAGGGGAGAATCTCTGAGGGAATATCTGGGACTGCAATGAGTATTGCGCCTCCCAAATCAGTCTGTCCATCTCACTCGGACAGCTTTCCCGTTTAATTAGCTTCTATTTTGGCTCCGGCTGGATTTTTCAGGCAGGACTCTACTACCTACAAACCGTTGATTACTACGTCAGTACCCTATGTATAATTGTGGTATGTTTCGGTGAGCTCTGTGCTCTGGCATGGCTCTACGGTGAGTTTTCTCACAAAAGCGGTCTGACGGATCCCTATCAGCCGATTATTATCATCCGCAATGATGAATTCTGTTCTCTAGAGCTGATAGTGTGGCCCTTGAGAATCCTCGATTAAGGGAGATTGTTTCCAGGCGGTCAGAATCTCTTGTACAACACCGATGAGGTGCTGCACCCAATTCCCTACGTCTATCTGAGGATGTGTTGGGCCACCGTCAGTCCATTGGCTTTCATGGCAGTCACCGTCTGCGGTGGGATGGCACTCCAGAGACCTCTCATGCGCGATGGGAGGAAGTTCCCTCTAGGGGCCGACGTGGTCGGTTGGAGTTTGTTTGGCTTAGTCCTCTTCATCGTACCGGTCTTCGCGGTGCGCGCGATCTTCAGGGCAGACGCTAGCGGACTCATCGCTGTGAGTGAAAACTCCCCCGCTTATTGGGAAATCATGCAATTTTTTTTGGATCCTCGAGGAACCTCGCAGAGAATTATCGCGGCGCCCGGAGGACGAACCTTGTCGATAACCTCCGATCACATCCACAGAAAATCAAGGCGTCCCTCCAACCTCAAGTTGTGGAGGTGAACGACGACCTTGTCTACCATGGGTGGCCCTATTGGGATCCGAAGCCTCGGCACGTATTCAAGAACGGCGCGTCCGTTTACAACGGAGCACGGATTTGACCGTAGAAGCTCACTCTCGGGACACAGATCAGTCAGCGACGGATTTCTTTTTCCCAACACCTTCCCACTGATGAATTCTGAACGAAATGCTCGATAGACTTGTAATTTATAGGGAGAGACGGTGATACAATAATGAAAACACGACCCCGTGCAAAGATCAAGCTCTCATTATGTCACGCTTTTGATCCCTCGGCTCTCTATCAGTTGATAGGTGAAATCTACCCCGACGTTCCCCGAAGCCCGAGTTGTGTTTCGAATGAGAAAAATGCAGCAATCGAGGCTTTCAATCGAGAAGGAGCGGTAGTGGCCGGAATCTCGCAATTCCGAACCCCAGTCGTCATTGTGTCATTGTTCGACTCGAGGTCGATGCAAGTGCCGACGGTGTGCGATGCGAGAGGCATCTCCCATGTGCTTCAAACTTTAAACGACCAAAAATACTTCCGAATGTTCCAGACATCTTGGTAGAAATTACGGAACGAGTCTTCCCGAGCGATGCAGTCATCGCGTGAGATTTTCCTTCATCTGACCGCATTGCTGGAAAAATCAGAAATAACTGACTTTGATTGTGGAAGTTTAGCAACAATCAATGAGCACAACCGTAGTTTAGGTGGAGGAAAGTGGTGATGAAAAACCCCGCGGTACCGGCCGCGTAAGATGAGAGTAATCCATCCCCACCGTCCGAAATTGAACGTAATAACGATACTTTGACCTTGCTCCTTCCGAAAAAAATATCTCACCATCCGTTGATCGTGACCAAACAATGCTTCTAAGGCTTCTCAATCGCATCGAGTGGGACTTTTGAAATTACGTTCCGAGTTCCGATCCAGGGAAACTGCAGTCTGGAAAGGAACCGGTCTGGAGAGACGGCTGGCAGGAGCATCACAGGACCGGGAATATCCTGCCAGGAGGGTCCCATCCGAAGGAAATACGCCGTACCGAGGCCGTACCGGACACCGGACCGCATTCCTTATACAGGGTCCACCCAATCATGTCTGCGGTTATGTGGGACATAATCGACGCTTGTCTACGATCACGTAATAAGAGCATTGTGTCCCTTCCGAATCTGATCAGCCCAGATATTGAACGAAACTTTCACTTCGCTTAAAATCCGGATTTCCGAATGACCAACGATAGCGGAGAAGTGTCTTTAATGATAAGCATTCGAAGGGTCGAACTCGGACATTGGAAACGAGCTATCGGTGGTCGGCCGACCAGGGGTCCGATCGGCAGAGTTGCTGAATGGCAGCAGCAGCAGCGTCGACGTGATGTTGCCATGTGTTCTTTTTTTCTGATTCCGTGTCCTTGAACGAACGATCGACGGAAGGACCGACAGACCGACCGACCGACGGAGGTGAGGACTGACAGACAGACGGACGGGCCGCGAGCAAGCAACTCACCAAGCAGCCAAGCAAGAAGCAGCAGCCAGCCTACTGGTCGGTGGCTCGTTCCGTTACGTAACTACCGCCGGCAACAGCTGCTGCTGCCGCCGCCGCGGCGGTTTCTTAATCAGTTGTTTGTTGCTCGGTTGTTTCATCTCTTTCTTGACTTCTTGACTCTGTGAACGGGTGGCAAGCGGCGGACCAGCAGCCATCCACCTTACACGCTGCCGAGAAGCTGAGGCTCGCGATATCTGGTGGGCGCCCCTTCTCGCCCTCTTCAAAAACATCCTCACCCTCTACTTCGATGCATGCGGTCGCGCGAAAAATCGCACCGGCGGAATGGCGGCGCATTTCTGACCGAAACCCTGTAGCAGCAGCGCCGCGAACCATCTCGTGTTGCGTGTTGTGTTTCGTGTAGTCACGTCTGTCTATGTATGTCCTGTTGAGTGTTCGTCCTTCGTCCTTCTCCGTTCTCCTCACCGTATCGTCGCATTCCCATACTACCGTTCCGTCCCGAGTCTGAATTGAAGCAAGCTCGAAACGTTTGACTACCTCTCAGTCAGATGACTCTGACGCCGTGACAGCTCCCCCGATTGACTCCTACTCGTTATCGACTCCCCAGCTCGACCTAATCGAGCTTTACCCTTTCGATCGACTTCCCGCCTACGACGATATCCGAGACCGAATCCGTGAATGCCCGCTCAATTGTTCAGGTTGACACCGAGAAACCGAACCGAATTCATGTTCATTGCTCCGTTAACGTTGTTCTCCGTCGCTTGATGCTAACCCTGTGACGTAACCCGTGTATGGCGTTTCATCGGTTGTTTGTTGAAGTTTGTTGAGTTCAATTGTGCTTTAATACGACGTACCGAAATGCATGTCTTTGTTGTGTTACCCTGAAAACGTGTTGTGAGGATCAAACTCCGACCACCCTCAAATCAAACAAGGATAATCCACCCATCGGACTCCGAACACCGGGAGAGAACCGCGATGTTACAAATGGATGGTGAGTAGGAGAAAGTCTGCAATCCGATTCGATCCACATACGAGAGGATACTCCGCCATATGCAGCGAATTTCCCCCGAATGCGAAACAGAGATCATATGCTACGGAATCGAGCTTCGAACGTCAGTCCCATCTGAGTCAGAGCCCCCTGAGTGAGCGATCCACTCGCTGGAGCTACTGCAATGCTGCGTGATCTCGTCCCACGACGGTGTATCGATAAGAACCATGATATTCACCGCTCCATAACGGTATCCGTGGACAATGTCCAATGGGAACTCTCTTCGGCGGCAGCTTATCCTCGCTATCGTAGTTTTACAAGAAGGGGCAGATGCTTTCGCCGTCCGCTCTTGGTGACGCATAAAAACTCGTCACACCCCGTATCGTGGCATAGGGCGATCTGGTGTCGAATAAATTATTATTGCTTCTCACTCACCGATATACCGGATCGGTTCTAAAAGGTTTTGCTCGGAATCACGTGCTCCAATTATTGACAACGCCCGCCGCTCCGCATTTATTCCGTTTCCTTTGATGCATCTCGCGGAAGAATAGCGGATTAGAATGCGCCCGCCCCCGGCCCCCGCTCCTGCGCAAGGATCTGTTGGAAATACTTCCTGAGGAAATCCAATTCTAGTAGATTTGAAGATCGTTAGTTAGAGAGATAGAAAGCTCATTCATCTTGAGGAGCCTCTTAGTTTCGGGTAAATCGTGATCGCGAATCCCGTGGGCGACTCGGGAAGCGAGTGACGAAGCTAAGGGAGTGGGGCAATTCTGAATCCATCGCTTCTCTTGGCAGCACTTTCGAAGGGATCCAAGCGTGGAAAAGCAAACAAAACTTCTACATATACGCTGAAGAATTTCTCAGCCGATGACGAAAGCTGATGTGACAGCAGAGCTCTGACGCAGTCGGCTCAAGAGACAAGTTTTGGAACAGAGTAGCAACAGCTCTCTGCACACGTGAGCTCCAAGTGACTGTTCAGAGCTCATGATCGAAAGCAATCAGCTCCCCATATTTGAATGCGGAGCGAGTCAGCTGGGGACCTTGAACAACGACCCGAGACACGTGAAAACAAAATTATGAGCATCTTCCTCGCGCTGCTTGAGCACGTCGACCTACCGTTTATTGAACAATCAAGTCGTTGTGAATTCGAAATTAATCATTCATGAACTCGAGCACATGAGTTTCCAGCGGTCATTCATCTGTCCTCCGTGTCCAATTAATAAGTTCAAAGTCCCATTCAACAATTCAGAGCGATCTGACGACATCCCGGTCGAGCTCGGCCTCATACGATCCATATGTTCCCGTCCGGGAAGCACCGTCGGAATCAAGGGTCGGATCCCATCTTGCCGTCAAGAAGTCGGGACGGTGGAAATCTTGGGATCGTGACGAGTGAATTCTACGCGGAACTGTCGAGAAACTGTCGACGCTCGTCGCGTGTCCGCCGGATGGTGAACTTTGTCAAAGACGAACTTCACGAATCCGCTCGTCATGACAGCTGACACGAACGGACACGTGAGTTCCGATAGGGATCAAGACAAGATCAGGGAAAGTGTGTCATTGCCGATGAATTGGTCAACGATACGAGGCGCAAGACTCTGTTGATATTCGGATATGACGATTACGCAACGCTTCCGAAATTCTGAGCGGGTCGCGAAGCCTGCGCAGCGGGCTGTTCTCGCGATGCTGTTGTGAAATTCTGATTCTCTGATATTTCTTTGAACAGCCGCGGTTGAAGACTTTCCGTCAACAGCTTATCGAGGAGTCGCTTGAGACATAGGCCATAGGAAACTTTGCAGACATAGCGTCATGCTCGCCGACCCCTTCCCTCTCCGAAGCGCGATCCCTTGCATAAGAACCTCTGACCGGGTGAGCGGGTTGTGTGAGTGTGCGTGTCCGCAAGTTTGTGTAATAGTCCGGGTATCACACAGTCACGGACTGAATGTCTCTTCAGGATTGGGTCCAACGTGCCTTTCTCCGACTCCTGCCGCCGCGCCGGTGCCACCGACTATGGTCGCAGCCGTTTGTCGTTTCATCATGTTACCTTGCGCCGTTTTTCGGTGCTTAGCTGTGCCCACGCCGTGTTCAAGCCTCCGGCCGGCACCAGAGTTTTCCCGCGGCGAGCTTTTATACGTGCACTTTGTTCATCGGTCACGCCGTAGAGTCGAGAGCGGTTCGACACCCCGACGAAGGTCTCTATCTTTGATCGATATCCTCGAGCACGATTCCCGGGGATGGTACGTGCTCGAGCATCAAAGAATGGAGGTTCAGGCTCTCCTGAATAAAACACCCGAGCTTCTCACGGACTTCCTCATCGGATAGAGCTAAAACGACGGGAAGTGCGATCGATTTCTATCGACGCAAACGGCCCGGCTCAATCCTTTTTTTCTGGGCACTCATCCGCTTTATTGTCCTGACGCTCACACCAGTCCGATGGGGATAGATTGGGGACATTCGGAGAATATACATACGATCCGATACAGAAATGGAGGAAATCGTGCCAGTTCTTGTATGGCACCGAGAGTTCCGATAAAGGAAATTTGCGTTGAGACAACTTCAGTTAGTCACCGCCAGCAGGAGTTGAGAAAGACCCGGCGGCGGATTATGTCACCTTTAGTAACGCTCATGAACTTTCCACGTCTCACAGATTACTGTAAGCGCACAGAATGTGGATTACACGGAAAGCGGTCAGCTGAATCCGACCGAAAGGACTCGTAGAATTATGATACTGATAATGAAAATTAGCGACAACGTCACGCCGATCTGGAACCTCTTACTTATTCGGGCGAAACAAAAGGAAATTTCAGGATTGAGAAACCCCGTCTGCATACATATACTCAGATCGGAGGGGCAGAGGAAGGGAATTCTGGAGCGAATCCGTGCCGGACGCTGACGAGGAAAACTGCCAAAAACCCGTGATTTCGCTTCTTCCACATTTTGACGTTTTTCTGTTTCTTTACAGAGTATTCACGGGTGGCGATCCAACATCCGCTGATCCGAGGATCCCCCATGAGTCTGTCAGTCGGGGCTTCCTCGGCATTTCACGCGCCCATGCCCACAATTTTCATCGCCACATCCTCAAACCAACAAGACTTCTATGCGAGCGCATTGCAACAAGGTGAGAAAATTAGCCACGATTTACGGCGTGAAAGTTTCGCAGCGTCGTCGATTTCAGAAAGTTCGCAAATTTAACCATAGACAGAAGGCAGCTCTTGGAACCACTCTGAAAAAACTACAGCCAACTCCAGTTGTTGCTGGGTTCGGTGAACCGGTAACGGCTGCCTCCGTCGGTGTAAAAATACATCACCTCGCTGTAAGATGTCGTCTTCTTCTTCTCCTCCTCCTTCCAAGCGAGTTGCCGAAAGGCCGATTTACGAAATCGGTGGCCTTCGCTCAGCTCCATTCAGAAACATTGCGGCAACGTCAAACTATCTGGGAAGACCTTTGGTTGAGTCATTGCTTTCGCACTGATTTGGCATTCGTTTCAGAATAGGACCATTGGTTAATCCGCCCTGGATGAGAAAAAAATCGTGAGAGGAAGAAAGTGTCTGGCGCCGTCGTATAGTTCCCAAGGGCGAGAGTAGAGCTGCTTGAAGAGGAAAAGAAGAGCGCCTAGCACTTCCGACAAAGGGTTTTATTCAGAAAAAAAAATCTATAGAATTTCGCGGACCTCGGCTTCCGCGGATCTCGGTTTCCATAGAGGAACTTCCGACGACTCTCCGGATGACTAATCCACGTGTTTGTCGACCGTCGGTCTGATCGATCGCTTGTTCCGAATATACGTATCGAGATAAAATTTGCTGAAGAGCAGGAGTAACAATATCACATTGGCGATACCACTGTAGATCATGGCTTGGGGATAGCCGCAATCGTGCTTGTTTTTCACCACCACCGTGGCGAAGTAGCAGAAGACGAGAAACTGAATAATCTGAGCAGACGTGAGATACTTCTTCCACCAGAGATAGGGTCTCATCTTCGGGAAAGTGGCCAGCATGAAGTAGCTGTACATGATGATGTGGATCGAGGCGTTCATGAAAATGCCGAACAGCACCCCGTTTATCCATCCGGATCGCAATCCGATCCAGCCGTTGAGCACGACGCAGAGATGATGATACACGTGCAGGAAGCTCACGTGACCCTGTTTCTTCGCTAGCACGAAGAATAACGTGTCAACAAAATCACTGAGTCGGATCAAAAAATAGAAATAATACAAACTCAGTAATCTGAGGCTTTCCTGGTCTGTTCGCATGTGCGACGGTTCACAAATGAGTCGGAATCCGACTCTGCCGTACGCGAGATACGCTCCATAGATGACGAAGTACGAGTTGCTGATCACCTGGAGCAGATTGAAGCCACGCACGAGGAATTTGATATTGAGCGGTTTCCGATCCCGCATCCAGTCCGGACCCAATTTGAGCACGACTACGAGATACAGAGCACATATGCTCAGGATCCCGCTGGGGGAATCCATGAGCCACCATCCTTTCAGGCGGGAATCACGAGTCAGCCCTAGAAGCATTATTCTAGATGCCGAGGCCTCCGTGAACTAAGCCCGCTGGTCCAACTTTTCATAGCTTATGTAGCTGCGAGGACAGAATACAGAAAGGGCCATGCATCCGGTACCTTCATCCGTCGCCGTTGCTTTTTTCATCAGTGAAAGGATCGCACCGCAGACCCCTAACCCCATTTCCCAAGTTCATCAGCAGATTTGCCTGCCTGCGAGTAGTCAAGACCAAACCACTTACGTAAACAGAAACGTGTTGTCTGAACTTGGAAAGGCTTTACAATTGGTGACCCGCATCCAGCGACTCACCCGCGACCGCGCTTTCCCTGTACGCGGAGCGGTTTACGGCTCCCCGGGATTCCTTCGCGATGTCGCCGAGACCCCTTCAACGTTGTACTTTTCCAACGGTTTCAAAGTCTAGAAAGTGAAATGGCACGGGGCTCTATAATATGTATACGCTGCATCGAGCACCTTGGCGGCCAGCTCATCTAGACCCGAGGCTAATTGCCTCGCACTTGGCTTCGCTTGATTAGGACTTGGGGTTTTCTTGAAGATTCGCACCCGCTGGGAGGAGGAAAGAAATAGACAATGACTCCATCGCATGCCTCATGAAGACATAATCCACGAAACGATCATTGTTTTTCGGCATTCATCGATCACGTCGAAGTTGCGGAGAATCGGGGACCTAAATGGGAAGACGAATATAGCCAAGAAAATGACCGCAGCGATGTAGGAATTTCCGAGAACTGGTTTCTCTTTTTCAGGAAACAACAGATCCCCCAGCAACATCGATCAACTATCGTTTGAATCACGCCGTAAGTGCGGTCTTCTCGCTCGGTAATCGGAGGGAGTATTCCTCGCGGGAGAACGCTGCACAATTTCTACGTCATGGTTCTGTTCCATAAACCTTTTGCAGGGGGACCTGACACGCAAGAATACTTGATGGGAGGGGCGCTTGTAGTCGATCCTGCCTTGCGGGAAGAAGTGAGCGCTGTGCAGCTCGAACTACAGAAACAGATTCTGGTTCTCCAACAAGAACAACAAATGCAACAGCAGATCCTCCTACAGCACTTCCAACTCCAACAGCGACATCTTCAGCAACAGCACGAGAAGCACCTTTCTGAGAGAATACGCGTAAGATCCCGAGCCATCAACGGAGGAAACATCTGTCGATTTGTCGTGACTCGGTAGATCGCTTCATGAGCGCGACCGATTTCAGATGTACATGGAGAGTCACAAAACCAGGAGCGACTCATCAGCACACAGCGACGAGGACCGCGACTCCGGCCACGGGAGCGATAAAGAGGTCAGCGTCATCCCTCAGGAATATGAGATGGAAGCTCCCGTCGTGAGCTCGACTCCGACCGCCACGAAATGTCCCAAAAAAGACGTTCTCAGAAAACTCGAAGAGGAGGAACGTATGCGTTCCCTGATAGCAGCGAAGGCCACTAAAACGAATGCTCCAAAGACATCGACGTCTCCTGCGCCCAAAATTGTCGTTCTACCGAAGAAGTAAGAAGCTTTTATCCTGGAAGAATATCCACGACGCCGAGGAATACCGCCCCGTGACAGGGAAAAAAGGGGACACACTGATAATTTATCCCTACCTCAGGAACGGTTCCGGAGCCTCCATAGAAGTGCGAGCGAAACTCCAACAATTCTTAGCGAAGCGACAGGAACAAAGAACTAGAAGTAAAGTAGTGCCTGGAGTTCAGAGACCGAGGCAGAAATCGTCTTCGTCCGAAAGGAGCACGACATCTTCTCTTTCAGGAAGCGAGTCCCCACCTGCGAAGGCGACTACTGAAGAAGTACTCGGGAGCAAACCGGGTGAGTAAGCTGAGGGAATCACGCGACCCTCAGGAACACGCTCAATATCTCTCTCCAAAGTTTGTATCCGTCAGTTCTGCTTCCATGATATCACATCGCTTCCAGCTTCCGGAGACCTCAGTCTGAAGCTCAAATCCTCACTTCGCCAAAAAGTCATGGAAGGTCGGCTATCTCCAATCAGTAAGACCGAGCAAAAACTGAAGAAAGCCGACATCAACTGCCGTAAGTGAAGATGATGCTTGTCAACGATGGGATCGACGCAGAAATGACAGATTAACAGTATGGGTTTCCCTACGGGCATCAGCTGTCCCCAACCTATGGAGAAAGAGCGGACACTCACAGGGCGCTCTTCCTCTCAGATGTTCCTGTCGATGAAGCGCGATGCCGTCCCACGGGAGGAGCCCCAGAACTCCCGAAGCAACGGAAAAACGAAATGTTTCAGATGATTTCTATGCTGTTGGGTCAGTGACCCTGCGCATCTGTACAAAAGTTTCAGCTTTCGAGGAGAATCCCCCATCCTCCTCACCGGGCAATCGTGACGGAAACCATTTGGATTTTATAGATTTTTCCGTCTGTTTTCTTCTGGTGCCGATAGGATTATCGTCCGGAAAATTCTCAATCAAGTGTCCCAGAGTATATGTGAGGGAGTTATTTGTGAAAACCTTCCCATCAAGCTGTGTCCGAAGTCTCAGATCTTCTGTATATGTAACTTTTCGCAGAGCTCGTCTTGCCGAAAGTCTGTAAATAAAATTCGTGATGCAAAGATTCCCTTCGCATCCCTCGCGTCGGTCGTACGCGGAAGAACAGCGAGAATCTTGGAGACTCAACGCAGGTCAACGGGGTCGCAACAGGAAAAGAGAATGATTGAAAGCGCAATGAAACAATCGTGTTTGACACTAAATCCAATTTTATACACGTCACGTCTTGGATATACATACTCTGTACAAACACATCGCCTTATATTAACCAGCAAATTGTATATACATCCCAGTTCGAGATTCCGCTGAACGGACTTCATCGGAATCGCTAAGCGGCGACGAGTCTGGCGGAGTCACTACGTGGGTACCTCCTATCTGCAAAAGCACTCACGAGGGTTTACACTCGCCTGGGTCTGCTTCGGCTAAGTATTTAGTTCCTTTGAATTGCTGCATATCTTGGAGCTCCGCCAAGGGTCTGTCAGTGGCTCCGGGTCTGGAATTGCCTGCGGGAAATTCGAGAGTCGATGAAAGATACCAGGAGCCCTCGTCGGTTCCGCGGTCAGAGTCTCAGAAACGAGCGGAGTACCGCCGAGAGCAAATCTGCATCAGCTTCTGCACATCGACGCTGTTTCGAGCGGTAAGTCGCCAGTCCTGATTCGGCGACCTGCTGCGCTTCGAGGAAATGATTTAATTCTCATGGTCCCATCCTTCTCCAGAAAATGTCCAAAGGGGTTCAGTGGAGCCAGGGCCGGCTGAACTTTGGCGCTCATCAGCCGCGCCACAGATCCGTAGGGATTCTTTCAAGACGAGACAGAAGGTGGGGAAGAGGGAACAAGTCATACTTCTCCCGGACTTCGGGGATGGTTATCGGATGGAGTCGAAGCTCGGGTTCGGAAAATTCGGGACGTACCGGACGTTGACGGTTCCAGGTTTTCGCTTTCGGCCACAGTTTCCTTGTGAATTTTCGCATCGTTCTCTTTCATACGATTCTTGCTCTGGGGCGTATGACGCACAATGACCTTATCTTTCAGCACACGTTCTTTTCTGGAATGATTATTCAAGACCGTAAATATTACGCACAGGGAGTGGGACGGAGGTCATCGGAAAATTGATGAGACAATTCCCAGCTTCTCAGAGCATTCATCAGATCCTTCTGGGGGCCGAAGACGAAATTTGGGCTATCTTACATGTCGGGATGGCGGAAGCAGAATTCCTTCAAAGCATCGTATTTTTTCTTCAACGCATCCACATCATCTGCGGCGCAGTCTAGAAGAACGATGCCTCAGTTTTGGGCTTATCTCTTGTCGATAGCGAATCGGGGTTCAACCGAATGAAATGTCTTAAATTGATGGTAATTCTCCATGGTAAAAGAATGGCATATCGTAAATCGCGGTCTCCACACTCACTGCCTTTCCTCGAGCCGACTGTATCCGCGACCTGGCCTTTGATGACGCTTATCGGGTCTATCCCATGTGCTTTGAAGTATTCGAGATATTTGTCGTTTGTATTCACGACTTTAGTCCGTTCCTTCCACACATCGTCCAATTTCTGTTCAGCTTCTTCGCGCGCCATTTTTTCTTGTTCGAGCTTCATCTTGATGACCCACAGTTCTTCGAAACGAACTTGAACCCCAACTTCGTGGGTTTTCACGACTTTCGGACAGTCTTTCTCAGAATCACCCAATATTGCGTCCAGTCCGCGACCAACATCCGTCGGACACACCTGGAATTCCGATGGGTCGAAATTGAGGCCTCTTCTCCGAGCTAGTTTTGGGAGCATGTGGAAAACATCACGTTCTATGAATTCGACGCGAACGAAACATACCGAGCCGGGACTTGCCATGCAACGTGTAACGAAGGAAAATCTATTTATGGCGGATCGTGGCGGTGTGGCCTGGAAAATGTGGATGCTCATCACTGTGCGCCAGACGAGGACCGGGGGGAAACGGAAAGCATCGAACGACTTCGCGAGGCTCGGACTGAGTCGCGATCGAAGAAGAGCTCCTACCTTCCCATCTGATGTCTGAGTGGATGCATCCTCACTCGCGATGATCGGGACCGAGGTCTCGGCATCCGAAGTTGCTACGCTCGCCTGTATCTCGCAGCAAAAAGTGCTCACTTCGGCCTGACTTTCAGCATCGGCCTTTTCAGCCTTCCTCATGACAGGCTCCGTATCCGTTTGAACCTCTACTTCACTTCGTTCGACGGTTTCACAAGGGACGATGACGGTTTGAGTTCCGAGTTCGGTCTGGTCGGTTTGATCTCGTAACGTTTCGTCGGTCGTTTCCGCTTCTCCGATGTCCAGGGCCAAACCACAGATCGAAGTCTCGGCGTCTCTCCTGGACACCTGTAGGACTTTGGCAATGAAGTTAGCGTCTACAAACAATAAATCAGCTTCGGAGGATAGCAATGACGAATCGGAGAACCGCAGTCTTACTTTCGGAGATCTCTATTTGGATTCCGACATCGCGAACATTCGCGGGAAGCAGCGTCGGAGTATTTTCCGTATCAAGCCAAGACACTTCAGAGCAGCGCGCAGGAGTCAAGACAGTTTTTCTGACCGCTCGGGGGGTACCGAGGTCGATCAGCGGTATCGAGTCCCTGCAAACTCTTTGAAGTGTCCTTAGCGGAGTGTCGAACGCCGGCGAGCTGATTTCTATGGTTGCCTCGGGCGACGTGCTAGCGTCTACGAGGATTCTCCGGTGGGTTTCTGGAACAGCGTCGGTTCTCTCTTCCTCGTCATGGTTGAGCTCCTCGCACTGGCAGGCAGCATCAGACATTTCGGGTTTCGCCTCAGGAGCCGTGGGCACCGATCTGTTGCACAGGGTCATCACCGTGTCCTCAGACGGCGCAGGGGTTGAGCAAGAGCTCGATACCATGAGGGTGCGTTTGAGCATTCGGTTTTCCAATCTCATGCCTTGGATTTTCTGACGCGGTGTTGCCATGCTGTGGGGAGATCGAAATTATTGAGCACCTCAGAGATGAATCTCTTCTACGCCGATGAGATCCGCCCCCGAGCAGTCGACCTCGACGTTCGGAAATTCGTTTTTCCATCGAATAATTGGGATGCGCGTACATCTTGAGCTTCGTTCCGAAGGGACTGTCTTCTTCCAGTTCGCTCTCCTCTTCAGGGATCTGACTGAGGTCTGGTCGTGCTTCAGGAATCGGGGTAGCCGCGTTTCTAGAGTCGAGACAAACTCGTTTCGCTGCTGGGGTGCACGACCCGCCACAATACAAGCCCTTCTCATTACGCAAAAACTCCAATTCCTCTCTCAGAGATTCAATCTCCAGTCGAGCCTCCTGCAAGTTCAAATAAAAGTACGCCCTCGGAAACCTCGAATTTTGAGCTCAGTCCCTTAATCCGTATTCCTTAATCCGTCCGATTCCGATCACATGAGCCCTACGTATTTACCTCGAGCTCTTCCCGCAGATTTGGAGGAGCGTTCTCATCCCGAGTGGAATCCTCTTCCCTCAGAGTGGTTTTCGCTTCGGTCTTCGGGAATGCCTCCTCGCTCTTCCGTTTCCGGGGCCTCGCGGGAGTGCAAAAATCGAACTCTTCTCTGTATGCGCCGTATCGCGCGATGAACGAGTCGTTGTGGACGCTCGTGAGGTCGAGCATCGCCGATTTCGCCGGCGTGGCGGTGGCAGCGATTTGACCTGGACACCACGTTTCTCTACGACGGGTGTCAGTCCGTCGACTCTGGATCTGCGATAGTAGACCCTTCGTTTCAAAACTTCAAGGACGGATCAAGTCAAATGTTTAACACGACTGAATATCGGAATGAGCCTGCAGAAGCTTGGGCTCTCTTGAAACTCACCGCTGAAGCATTTCGATCAGAGACCGATGATGGCAGCTCTCCGCCGATAGCGAGTTTCTGCAGCCCCTCGATTTTCTTCCGCAGTTTGTCAATCGTGTCGTCTTTCTCTTTGAGCTGCTGCTCTTTCCCTGTTTCCACTTTCTGGAATAGGGATTTGGTCAGAACTTGACGCTCAAGGAACTCTCTAAAAACTCTCGTCCCGTGAAATTGATCGGCTCTCGAGCCAATGATGAATATCCAAGAACTGAGAACTTGCCGAGATGAGCGCTTTGAGGGACTCGATCTCCTTGTTTCGTTTCCGTAGCAGACTGGCATCTTCCGCCAAAACCTGGTTGATCACCGGTTTGTTCGTGATGCGTTTCGCATCGGAACCGAATCTCAGAGTCGACAAGCTCGTCTCGTAATCCGAAGGAGAGATGTTACAGATGATCGCGGTGCGGGAATTCCCTCCGAGGGAGTTTTGCAGAATTCTCGTCAACTTCGAGTCGCTGCAAGAAAACTTTCGCGTGAATTCCTCGATTTATGCAGAACTCCCGCCACCCGAAATCGAGTCCCGAATCGTCACGACATGGACCACGCAGAACTCACCGGAAATTGATGTGTTTTTCCCCGGTCGATAATTTTCGGATCACGATTCCGAGCGCCGTCAGTGACGTATTTATATGGCAACCTTCCCGGAGCCTCGTACCCGTAGCTCCCGTGTGAGTCGCTCGTTCGGAACCGGCGAGATCGACGAGATTCAGTTGCGAGATCCGAACCCCGTCTCTTTTATTCGTTTCTGAATTTCGATTCGATGATTCGATCGTGATTCGGAAAATCGAGTGCGAGCGAGAAGATCTCTCGTTCATGTTTGTGCAACCGACATGGCGGTTCTTGTCGCCTTCGGTCATGTAGTGGAAGATCTGCTCTGCATCCGTCGTAACCTGTTCTGTCAATCCGGCCACCGCCATGTCGGGACCTTTGATCTGGAGGTTGGCTGAGCTGGAGGTGTTCAGCAGATCGCGTATTTGCTCGTTGTAGATTTCCAGGTAGGAGATTCGGATGAGAAACTCTCGATCGGTCGCCTATGGGGAGAGCCATCATGGGATGATTATGATAATCAACCAGGACCTGAATAATCTAGAATGTAAACGATTGTGATCATCTTCTTGGTCCTAGGTCGTTTTCGAAGAGTTATCTCACTTTATGAATGTTATCGAATATTTGAGCGATGGCTCGTTTTATCACTCCAGGATCCTGATCGTTGCCCATCATTGTGTGAGTTTTGCCGGACGATGTTTGTCCGTAAGCGAAAACCGTCCCGTGATAACCGGCCATGACTGACGTGATTATTGAATGGACGACCTGGTCGTAAACATCGGCATTCGTTTTTTCTTGGGATAGTATGTGATCGAACGCGAAAACATTCTGTTGGCATTCCGGCCGAGCCGCGTAGATGACCTGGTCTTGAACCATCCATTCTTCCACGTCGTTTTCATCTTTAGGCGGACGCACCCTCACGGCGACGGATATACTATCGCTAGATGAGGTCATCTGGAAGAAGGAGCCGCATTGTGATACACCGTTAATAACGTCGGATTTCCAACGCCTGATCCGTGGAAACTTCTCGCTGTAGCTCGAGATCGCTAGAAGCCCACGGAGGGGAAAGGAATCATTTTCGCAGAACTTGCTCCGAAACGAAGAGGAGCACACAGTGTGCGAGAATCCTGCTCTGATAAGAGTTACGGTAGAAGGTCTGCCCAATTCGGTAACCGGTGGGTTCGAGTTCGAATTCGAAGCTTGGCTTCCTTCACACAAGTCCGTCCGCGAACGCCGCTCTCGGAACTCCCCAAAGTGTACTCACCATGGAAGGGATGTCATTCGGCACAAATCGCGGGAACAAATCGAGTCGAAAGTCCGAGTCGCGATGTCCGTGGAAATTCAAACTCGACTATCACTGTTCTGGGATCTTTTAGCGCCAATCAGCACTTCGAAACTCCGTCGATTCGAACGTGAGAGCGCGCGATTTTTCGAATGTTCTCTCTACGAGTCCGCTGAGATCGGGAAACCTTCGCAAAGAACGTCCGCGAACCCGAGCAAGCTCATTGAAACATCCGTGGCGATTCAGCGGCCGAATTCCTCAAGCCTCATTGCTTGATTCACTCCCATGGGAAGCGTTGCGTGCTCCCCCTCCCTCGATGGTGCGCTGTTCGGACTACCCAGTCCGCTGACATGAGATACTCTACTGGAGATCTCTCTTGGATGAATTATATTTTACAGGAGGATTGCGAACCGGGTGATAGAAACTTGGCATTCAGCGTATCAAGCTATCCCAGAACGAAATGATTAAGAGCTCTATCGGATACCTCCGCGGACAGTGCGCTGAGGAGGCAGCACTAGAGACAGTGTTCGTCCGCTGCACATATCATGCTTCTTCGCTCGTCCAGATGCAGAATCTAGCGCATGCGGAGCTCACTTTCCTCCTCTCTCTCGGGTCCGCGTGTTTATTTATCTGAGGGATATCGAATATCAAGTGTCCATGATCCGTGGCGTATCTCTGCAGTCGAAACCAGAACCTTACTCCTGTGTCGTCCGTAACCCACCACTGCCGTCTCAAGGGCACGAGAGATCCGCTTGAGAAGCCCTTCGGCGGGTCGGCGAAACAACGGAAATTAGGTTCACCCGAGCGGGCGAATTACAAGAATAAGAGTCATATGAGCCCCTAATGTGAAACCCTCGAATGTTACGCGCCGATCTCTAGGGTCACCGAGTTTCCTGCTCGGTCCTTCAGCCCTATCAGCCCCCAGCTCGGATCATTTCACGAGAACCGATAAGGCTTCGTTTAGTTTTAACACATTCAGTACCACTGAGGAACGCGGCGTCCCTCAGTTCTCCCGGGATACCGGAAAATTCCGCCCGGTGGCACTCCATGTGCTGCCTACAATAAAATTTCTCCCACATCTCACTCAGTCGCGTTCGTGGTGACCGGTACAATGTCTTATTTCGTTCATTCAATGGACGCCAACTGTCACTCTCTGCGTCGATAACATACTCTGTGAGCGCTAAGACAACGCTCTGAGGTGACGCCAAACTCTCTCGTGTTTTCCCAGGCGGTTGATCTGATGCTCAAAATGGATGACCATCCCGCTACGCTCGCTTCTCATTTTCAAGGAATAAACGTCGAAGGGTCTTACCTAGACGTCAGCTCCTTTCAATACTGCAACGAAAGCGTCGACACCGATGAGAACTGCATTTACGGGCTCATCATCGGGAGTCAAGTCGGAACCAAGGCGACTCTCGATCGCAATTGAGCAAATGCAAATAAGTCGAAAGTTACACCGGAGCTCTCTTTCCAGAACGAATGAATTCTTGGCGAAAACTGAGGGAACAAAGTAACCTCCCTGAAGTCCTACGATGACAAGGCTACAGAAAGTCCCCGTCACCTGAAATTGCTCTCGGTGGGCAGTCCTCACCATATTGCTTGAGTACGACAGCTTTGGGGTCGTGGTCACGATGATGGTCACGATCTCATGTGACTTGCAGGATATCAGCTCGCAAGCCCAACAGCGGGTGGATGTTACCATAGATGATGAGAGGATAACATTGATTGGGTCGAACATCGCAGCTCGCAGCTGACTCCGTCGATCGTAGACTCCACGCAGTGGAAGCTGCAGACCTTTTTCCGTCGAGTCTGAATCAGCATGTAGTGTGTCTTCCCTCATATTGATATAAGGTCGCTCCAAGCTTGTGAATTCTTTCACATTTTGTACCGTCATTGGTGAATGGAGATGTAGATTAGTCGCGGCAAGCGGAAACTTCGCGACAATTGCCGCGTCTTGCCTCGACATGCCACGATTTGCCGACTCGATTCCTTGAGCGCACGAATTGCCCCGACTCGACAGATCTCACTGAACTCCCGCTGCAGACGCTGGCTCCATGGATACTGGGGCCGACGAAGCTCCTACCTCGTGAGGGCCTCCACTGATCCCTAGCTTCCTTGATACTCTCTCATCGTCACTTACTTCCTTACTCCCCTGATGGTTTAGTTGGGCAACCTAGAGCACCAAGAACGAATAGCATAAAATCAATGACGGTTCCCTTCCAAATGCGGGACGCTAATCATTCGTGTCTTGGTCCGGGAGGTTTTTCAAAGGGTTCCGTCGAAATAATCCCGATTGCGGATATTCCAGAAGCGTCGGCGTCGTTTTCAAATACTCATTCCGATGATACGCGCTGTATCCTCAGTTTCTTTCCGCGCTCTTCCCCGGAAGTGCGTCGTCCCTCACAAGCCTTCCTGGCGATTCGATTCCGCGTATAAGATTTTGGGTTCCTTGCGGCGAGGGGTAGCCTCAACAGCTTCGCGGAGTCGAGCCGTGTGTAGTATTTCTAGCGGGAGGACCCGCAAGAGCGATAGAGCTGCAGTAAATATATGCAAGAGTAGTAATCAATTAATCAAAAATCATCGGCGGTTTGCCACTGGCCAAGAGCACATGACTACACGAGGGTAAAGGTTGAGTTCTTCCGTGTGAGATCTCCCGGATAGTCAAAGGCTGAAAATAAGTCGTTGTGACCATTCACGTCGACAATAATCGATTCAGTCCGGAAGATGACCATCAAAACTCGCTTTGTACGGAAGCGACAGCTCATTCTCCCATCATCCGGAGTTTGGAGTTCGCGCGTTTGATCGGTTTGAATTCCTTTACCGCATGTTTATCCCCTCGAAGCTTGAGTGAATTGATTCACGGCCAATGCGAGAGACTCATGAATCTGCTCGGATGCAATGCAGAATCACCGATGTCTCAAGACATTTGCTGTGCAGAAACTGAGGGACCGACGAACCGTGGGCGGGGGAATCGTCGCGCGCAGTTCCATCAGCAGCCGACAGCTTTGTTGCAACGAGCTGGCTGCTCTGCTCGTATCACGCCACATCGAGCTGAAGCTCGGCGGCTGAACGTGTTCGTCCGATCGCTTTGCGAGTTTTTTTAAGCTTATTGCGGCCTCAAACGCGCACACCAGCGTATTTTAAGCTATATATTATATATAGCTTATACCCTAAAACCTTCCGCAATGGCCGCATAAATGCAAATCTTTTGGGCTTTGTCCCACCATATTTATTCAATTCCGTGTCGCTAAATTTTTTTCAAGTGGAAATCTGGTGTTAGATCTGCAATATTAAATCGTGATTAAAGTTTTTCTTGTTCAATCGACCCGATAAATCTAAAAAATCAACTTCGACGCAACACCTCGAGATCAGGAAGACTGTGTGGCCGCGTTTGAAATCCAACAATCGGGAAAATCTGAGGAGAGGCAACGACGAAATTGACGGAGAGGAAACCAACAAAATTCGGCATGACAAGTTCTGGATGCCCCTGGGGGAAGCTACCCCAGCCAGCGGCGGCTCTCTTTGACGGTGAGTTGGAAGCTTGGGACGACGCGATGGCGAAGCAAGCTCCCCGGGCCCTCCGGTCTTGACGGTCGATTCCCATGCGATTTTGCCGACGGGTTCCCCCAAATGTGTATTTCCGCCGGTCATAGGCAGGGGATCTCAATCCAGGGGGTGGAAACTCCTAACCAAACTCGACTTGGCTCGGTACCGGAGCATTTCTCTTCCTTGTGGTCGTCGTTTTCGCCATGAGCGAGCTCTGCCCAGACAAGTAGGGTCCTTGCTGCGGTAAGCCATCCAGTGGGACAAAGTCGAATCGCTAGTATAGTCGGTGGCTGTGCCGTGGCTCCGTCATTGCTTCAGATTACATTCGTGGGAGCACCGATTTTGGTGGAAAACGCACAGTTTCTGATCTCATCTATTCCTCCCAATGACTTGGATAGAAAAATTCCCCTCAGGCTCGGGACAATTCTGTCCGATTCTAAACGGTGACTACCTTCGCCTCGAGCGCGTTTGTGTTCGGATATGAGAACGTTCCGAGCTGTGCCGCGGGAAGTCGGAATTGAGACTCCCGTACTCCAGGTTCCGTATTGATTCTCTTCTGCCTCTCACAGATGTTATGAGCGAGGAGTTGGCACGCGAGTTCGAGAAAGAAGAGCTCATTTCAGCATCGATGATCCCCATCGACAAGTCACCAAGCCTCCAAGACTCGCCTCCGAACACCGACGACGACCTCATGTTGGCCCGCATGCTCCAGGAGCAGTTCGATCGCGAAGCTAACGGAGAAGAAGCCTTGAAAATCGAAGTGGAGAATCGCGACAGCGAACGCAACTTGAGAGATGGCGATTCGATCGCCCCGGACTCGGACTCCGACGACGAGGCTCGGGACGTCGATCGTTTCGCTACTCAACAGCGGACGAATCCTCCGATCGGTTTTCGAGGATTCTCCCGCGACCAGGATGGTACGATCAAAACGAAACACGATGCTGACATGTGTGGACGGAAACACGCTTGCAAAGTCATGGAGCTTACATCATCAATCGCGACGGGTGACGGCGCCGGTTTCGACATGAAACTCAACAACAGCGTCTATAACTCGCTCCGAGGTAGGCGAATTAATCGATTGCGTACGATATGGAATTCTGTGCTGGCTGTGTTCGTACCTTGACCATATTAATTATTCCTCCATTCTGCAGTCCACTCCAAGATGGAGGAGCGTCGAGCGTCACGTCTGCACGACAAAAAAGAAAAAGCAACGGCCGAACAGACGATGGACGCGGCGACCCGTCTCCTGATTTTCAAGCTGATCAATCGCGACATCCTGGAAATGCTCAACGGTTGCATTTCCACCGGCAAGGAGTCCACGGTTTTCCACGCTCAGGGTGGAAGTACCACGGAGTTCAACGTCCCCAAGGAATGCGCCATTAAAGTTTTCAAGACCACACTCAATGAGTTCAAGAATCGCGCCGAATATATCAAAGACGATTTCCGCTTCAAAGATCGTGTCGGGAAACTCAACGATCGCAAAACTCTTCTCGTCTGGGCTGAGAAAGAACTCTTCAACTTGAAGAAGATCCACCGCGCCGGCATAAACTGTCCCCAAGCTGTCATCCTGCGCAAACATGTCTTGGTCATGACTTTCATCGGGTTCGCGGGGAAACCTGCTCCGAAGCTGCGGGACGCTAACCTGAACCGCGAACAGCTCAAGGAAGCCCTTATCCAATGTTGCGACGTGATAAAGAAACTCTATCAGATCTGCAAACTCGTCCACGCCGACTTCTCGGAGTACAACATTCTCTGGCATCTCGGTAACATATGGGTCATTGACGTATCCCAGGCGGTGGACAGGCTGCATCCGAATGCGCTCGAATTCCTCTTGCGCGACTGCACGAACATCACCGAGTTTTTCCGCAGAAGCGGCTTAGAGAACGTGCCCGCACCCAAGGAATTGTTCCAACAGGTGTGCGGCTTAGAGCTGCCCGGCGAGGGCGCCGAACTGCTTTCGCAAATCCGTAATTTCGTCCGCGAGCGAGACCTTTTCCAGAAAGACGACGCATGCCACCAGTGCGACGAGTTCGAGGTGATGTTCAGACACTCAGGCCACCTCCTTAACTTGGCCGACGATTCTGATTAGAACCCCGATGAACAACCAGATTTCCATTCGGACTATAGTGTATGCGCCCAGCGTCGAAGTTTCACTCGTGCCCCATGAATTGTCCGGAGAGGGAGCCAAAGATGAATATCGGAGTTTGTCAGCTTTCGTGATTACTCACCCGCATATCTATCCTATTATCATTATTATTATTATTACAAGAAGAACATTCATTCCGAAAGCTGACTCCTTCGTGCGTAAGATGCATTCGATCTCAGAAAGAGAGTAAACTCGACGCTGTGCCCATACAAATATTCGCGATGATTCGGCAAAATGTCTATAATCTGTGAAAATATGGCGACCTCCCGGTCGTCGTGATCTTCTTGAATAAAATTCACTTGTTAAAAAAATTCCGCGAAATGCTTGCATCTCAGCTGCATCAATTCATAGCGCCTGACATCGACGCGGAACAGGGGAGACTGAGAATGGTGGCCGATTTCGGCGATGCGACATGCCGCGCTCCCTCCCTGAGATCCCCGCAGAGATGAGGCAGGACGGCGGGACCTGTATCGTATCATTCGACGACCGTTCTCCCCTTGGGAGTTCCTTGAATCGTTTGCAATGCGGTACTCCTGCAAGAATGCTCCCAGGACCTTACGGCGGAAGTTGACCGCTGTTCAGGTCTCCGGTGTTGAGACCTTCCTCTCACTCCTTCGGAGGGTGCGGACCGATATCTATCGATGTGGCGGGATTAGTGAGGCTCGATGGTGTGCGCGACCGGATCCGCTGCACGACTCATCGAGCTGGAGGAACTTGAAAGCGTGCGCGGGATTTCGCGATTCAGTCAAACGGCCAATCCAGTCTTAAAGGTAACGAACAAATATTTATTTTATGATTTGCTTCATAACTCAGACAGTGTCCGCACGGTAGACTTCGTGAAGGGAAGCTATAGAAGCTTGCTCTGGCTTCCAGAAATCCACTGTGTGTCGAGCGAGGATTCGTGCTACGGGTCTCAACTTCTTCCACCATGGCTTCTGGATCCAGACGCGGTATCTGTGAAGGGCAGTGATCGTATGAAACATTTAGTTAGCTCTCTCGAAAGATATTCCCCATCTCATCGCGAATTCGAAGTAGCGAAAGCCCAGAAACGGTCCTCGGCGACAATGACTTGCAGCCACCCAGGTGACGGCCAGTATCCCAATAGATGGCCGCCTCGCAGAATCTCATCCGAGACCGACCAGGTAGAAGTCTAGCAAGGATAGAGAGAGAATACATCTTCCCAACGTAAGATCAATTTATTCCTCTGGTATGTCGAATTGGGGAGGAGTGACCCCAACAAGAAGTCGACTGGCGATAGCCGCAATTTCCTTCTAACCGAAAGCGAGTCCTCAGATCAGAGACATCCTCAAATAGCTCACTCCTCCGGAACTTACTCACCCCAAGAAATAACAAACGCACTTCACGCACATGGCCAGTGGCGTAACGACCATCGCTGCCGTATTATAATAATAATCTCAGTGTCCAATCTGTGTTCACTTCTTGAAAGCACTTCATTACAGAGTGTAATTCCATCAGTAACAAGTGAAACCACTCTACAGAAGCGAATCTATTCTGCCATCGAATTCGAGTTCTAGTTTCTGAGTCGATCCTGATGTGGATCTCGCCCGAAGGGGTTCAATCTAAATTAGTTAAATATCGCCGAGGGTAATTATTGTCCACTCATCATATCGGTTTCTCGCCACTTCCGAAGTGATTAAGCTAGCTGGAAGTGTTCGTGTCGGAGAGATTCTGATGGCTGGGAATCGCGAAAACTCCCTCCACTAAGCACCGACCACTGGGCTCTGAGGATCATTCTAGTTGCACGTTTCGGTGTAAAGTGCTTCCGCAATGTCTTCTGCGATCGATTGACTGAAGCAGAGCGCGGCTCTCTTGCGTTCGTCGGCTGATTTTTCCAGGTAGGCAACCGACGTCGCCAGTGTGTAGAGAAGAGGCCGGAGACACAGCCACCATTGGTCGATTGGCAGACGAGTCCTGAGAAACAGCTCTTTACTGTTCGTTCCTGATCCGACTCAGGTCGGCAGTGTTTAGGAGAAAACATGCGAATCAGGCTCAGGCTCACCGATAATTGGAAGCAGTGAGTGTGGTTGGCACCAAAGCAAGCAGCGGATTGTCTGACGGGTCATGCCGGAGTCAAGGCGCCGTGGGCAAATTAAAGTCGACAAAAGCGGACCGCGCTATAATATCGTCGCTATCAGAGTGAACCCAAACCAGAACCGTTAAGTCTAAGTCCATAAGGCCAAAAAGAGCTCGTGTTAGACCACACAACTAGCTCTGCCAGATGAAAAACCCAAGAAAAAAACCCTCCCGGAGCTCGCATCAGCTAAATGAACGGAATCGGAGGCACGAGTGCTGGTTCCTCGTGGCGGACCCGATCCAAGGGAGGGATTAGGTATATGAAGGACCGCAGGCGCGGTCCAGCAAAGGAACCGGAGCCCCGTAGACAAAGCATGCTTACAACGAAATCATGTTAGGCTGTTAAAAAAAGATCAGAGGCAAAACTCACTTGAAATCGGTGTCTTTTTTCAGGTCCTGGATCGGTGTGAAGCGGTATTGACGCTTGACCAGTCCCAGAAGCACCGCCGATTCCGGTGTCTGCAAATATTTAATGATCCAATGAGTTTCGAAATTTCGCGGCAGATGCATCTCCGGACTGTATAGAGGGATTGAAATCTCGGAATGCCACGAAATATCGATCCAACAGTGAGTACCTTGCAGAACTCAGGGCCCTTGTTGAGTGCCTCGACGAGGAAGTTTGCTGCTTTTGAAGCCATTTTGGTGCCGAAGTTTCTGTCGAAAGGAGAGGGGCTACCTCCTTGCTGCATGTGACCTAGGATGTTCTGGCGGGTTGAGAAGATTTCTTTTCCTTCTTCCGAGTAGAGTCGATAGATGAAGTCGGTACTGTAGTTCTCATTTGCTTTTTCGTTGCGGAGTATCAGACCTCTCGAGACTCCTTCAGACATTTTCGCCTGCATGTGCATCACATCGTTCATGAGGTCTTTGATTGAGAACTTCTCCTCGAAAATATAGGCAGCATCCGCACCACCCGCCAGACCAGCTAAGGTCGCCAGATATCCACAATAGCCACCCATTGTCTCCACGACAAATACCTGCAGGGAATCAAGGTTATAAGGAGCTCCCGCTCTCCATCAATGATCAGGGTCTGGAACGCGATCATGCTTCATGATCGGAAAATTTGAGCTCACCCTCCGTTTTGTGCCTTGGGCAGATTGTCGGATCCTATCGCAAATCTCAGTGATTTCATTGAGCGCGGTGTCGGCTCCGAGTGAGAAATCGGTGCCAGGAACGTTATTGGATATGGTTGCGGGCACAACGCACATGGGAATGCACAATTCCGGGAAAGTTGCTCGCGCGTCGGCCAATTGCTGAACGGCATGGAAGCCCTCAAAGCCTCCGACGACCAGCAGTCCTTGGATGTTGAACTTCTTCAGGACTTCGACGACCCTCGGCATTTGTTTTTCAGGGAGAGTTCTCTTAGTACCCAAGAACGCTCCTCCTTGACCGACCCAGCCGGCCACGTCGTGCCATTCAACAGGTTTTATGTTTTCCTCGAGGAGACCCTCGATGCCTTCGTGAATCGCCAGAACTGTATCACCTCTATAGAGACAGTTCCGTACGAAAGACCTGACGGCGGCGTTCATGCCGCAGCATGGGGCTCCAACGTGCATGACGGCCATGATGAATCCCTTCTTGCCTTCATTGTTGAGCTTCGGTGGTTTCAGTCGGGTCAGCATTTTATAGGTGAGCAAGTTGCGTTCGAAAGAGGTCCCCCTCAACTTGACGGCGTTTTGCCAATCCTTATTGGCCATGCACTTCCCGACTTCTTTAGTTTTTTCGACGCATTGCATGAGGGGAACTCTCACGGCTTGATTCCCTGCGAGCGAAACGACATACGCTTCGGAGTCTGGCGTTGCTTCGAATAGAGCGAGGACGGCCTCGGCACCCATTCGGCAGCCGAGAACTCGATCGAAAGCTGATGGTGACCCTCCGCGCTGTACGTGACCGAGGACGGTGACTCGAGTGTCTTGATTGAGACGATCGACGACGACTTTCTTGACGTCGTCCGCCGTGATGGGCTTTCCTTCCCGATCCATCGCACCCTCTGGGGAATGGAGGTCAGATTAGGCATAGGTCACCCGAGCGAATGACAGGGGCCGGCGAAAGAAAGTTCCCGAGAAGAGACCGACGTTGCACGGTTCTGATTTCGGATTTCGACATGGAGCTCCCTCGGCATTGATTCAGAGAATCGATCAAATGTTCATGCTGCGGAATGTCTTCGGTATCGAAGCAAACTCACCCGCGACGATGATGATGTTCAATCGTTGGCCCCCTTCTCGTTCTCGGAGGAGTTTCGTACACAGGATCTCCTGCCAATTACCCTCGGGAGGCCATTCGGGGATAAAAACAAAATCAGCCTCAGAGGCGAGAGCTGCGACCAGGGCCAAATATCCACAATGCCGTCCCATAACTTCGAGGATGAACGTTCTCTGATGAGACGATGCCGTGGTGACGATCGCGTCGACAGCTTCCAGAATACGGTGCAGAGCCGAATCCGTGCCTGAAATGCGGATGGAGACTCCGAAGATGAATGAGAGCCATCGTATTGGGCAATGGCAAGCACCCGTATGCGACATAGCGGTGAACGTACCGATTGTCATATCTGTTCCGCAAAAGTCGTTGTCGATAGAGCCGACCATGCCCACAATGTTGAGATGGGAGTACTTCTTGCGTTCATCCGGTGTAATTTTTCCGATTTCCAAGAGTTCATCTAGGATTGATGACCACTCCCGACGGAAGAGATCCGCTCCCGTTAGTGATCCGTCTCCTCCGATAACCACCAGATTTGTTATCCCATGCTTGATTAGATTATGAGCCGCTCGCAAACGTCCTTGCCGCTCGCGGAAGTCCTTGCATCGAGCAGAACCAATAATGGTGCCACCTGTGTTTTTGGGACAACGACAGTGGAGATAAGAGGAACAAACAATCAACACTCTGGACTATACGGAGCTTAAGGTGGCAGACCTTGGCGTCGAGTGCGAGATATGACACCTTACCTTTATGGATAATTCCCGAGACTGACACCCAAGTGGCCTCCTCGATCATGGCTCCGCCATCGACCATTCCCTGATATCCTTCTCGAATGAAGAAAACTCGGGCACCCAAGTACAATCCCATGCGGACAACTGCACGGACTGCGGCATTCATACCTTGAATCAAGATTCGCCGTAATTATTCTCGCGAGCTAATTGTTGGCTGCCGATCGAGAAGTCTTCCGGAGTCGGGGGGGCGCGACCCACCCCGACGGCGGTATCGTCCTCGTAATCATTTTCCGTAGAGCACCCCGCTCCCAATCAACGGATGCTTTCCATGAGAAGAGCTCTGGGATAGTGGAACCCAGATGCTACGCCCAAACATTGTCCTATCTAGAGCATCGAGTTGTTCCGTGCGGAGTTGGCGAAAACCCCCGGTCAAGGATCATCGACTGACTACATACTACGGAAGGGGAGACTAAATTAGCATTCGACGACTTTCGACTCCTCTCGAGCTTCTTCGAACCCCATCCGGTCTCTTGCCGCAATCTACCCCGCGGAGCATCTCCCACGGGTCTGTGATGAGTCTTCCGACCCCTCGGAACTGCATCGTTGTGGTGTCGTGTTGTAAGAGGACGCTCTCGTCCGATTCGGGGACCGAGAACAAGAAAGTCATCCCGGGAGAGATGAATGAAAGAATGCCGCTCGCTCAGGCGCGCGTCCCGCTCGAACCGCGGATGATTCGGGCGATGTGCGCCGCAATCGGCGATGAACCCATCCGGTCAAGTGACAGCAAAGACAATGCACCATCGCCCAAGTCACGGCAGCGCTCACGATGAATTGTAAACACCTTTCTTGCGGATTTGTGCCAAGTGCGGCAACAGGTCTCGAGCTCGGCGCGGTTGTCGGAGTCCCGGATAGAAATTTTTCGGGCGTCGAAACCACATCTCGGAACGCAAGCGATGCTGACATGTGGGACCGCGACGCGATCAGATCACATGATCCCTAATGGGTTGCTCCTGCAAACGAGCCAGGTCTGCAGCTGGGGCAGAAGATCGTTTCTGGGCCTCCGACGAGAGCCGTCTGTCGCCGGCTTCCCAGAACTCTTCGCCGAGAATTCGAAGAAGTTGTCGAACAGCAGCACGTTGTCTGGGGCAATGAACTCCTCCGCGCGGCCCAGCGACTCCGCAATGACATTCAGCCACAGTGTGACCTTCAGAGAAGCTCATGGAAAATCGATTCTTGGACGTGGGCACCGAATCCCACCCATTGAAGGCACTGAATCTGTAGCCTAGAATAGAACACTGTAACATACCTTGGGAGTCTCCTCCGGAGGTGAAAACCCCTATCACCTTTCCCTTGTGAGCTCCGGGGTTGAGCCCCTTCGTAGCTACGGTCTTGTTCATGTTCGCCGATGGAGAACTAGGAGTGTTTCCGTCTTCAGACTCTGGATGGTGTCGAGAAAGTGGTAGACCCAGAGTTGCTCTCTGAGTCTCCTCTGCTGCCTCCGTCTAACCTTGCACTACTGTTTACGTGCAGAGCGCTGCAAGCGGCCTGACTGGCTTAGTGGTGGGCTCACGAGCAGTGGTTCTCCGACTCCTTCACCACTAGCGACGATGACTACCGAGAGGAAGGGATACGTCTGTCGTCTGCTACCGCACTGAGGAACCTCACTCTTTTCTGCGCTTCAATCAATCACAACCCTCGCTGAGAGGTTCCATCACTGAACGGAGTCAGAGCTGCTTTTCACACCGTTAATGACCTTCGAGAGCGAACAGCTGTTCAGATGACGGTGTGGAGGAAGCGCGCGAGAGCCGAGAGGGACGGACGGATGGATGAATGAATGGATGGACGGGTAGGGCGACGTGCAACTCTTGAGAATGGGTCATATAGCGCCGGGCTCGTTTTCGTCGTGTCAACCCTGATGAAGTTTCATTGTTGTTCAGAAATCGACAAACACACATGGAATGCGGGCAATGCAGAAGGGGACACGTCCCGCTGCAAGTATGTAATATCTGGTGCATGATTCGAGATTCAGTCACATTGGCTCCGATGAGGATTCGCGATGTCCACTGCTGGAAGGAGGAATGTCTCCTCACCAGCAATCAGCTAGTGAATTCTAAGCTCGCCTGCGGAGATAGATGCGGGATAGCGGGCGGAAGTTTGCCGTCGCAGCTCACCGGCTAAGCCGACGGATACGCTAATCACGCTCCTAGAAAATCAGCATGGGAAATCAAGCTTTACTGCGTGCCCAGACACAGACCTTCAAGAGACATTTATGTATACATTTACATCTAGTGGGGACCTGGTCCACACAAGACAGAAGAGAGCGTCTCGTCCTTCGAAACATTCGGGGGCGTCCCTTCACCGGGGATAACGGCGAAACCCGCCGATTCCACTCCGGATGGAGGGGGGGGGGGGTAGGAATTATGATCGCCAATGAAAATTGGCTCATGAATGAAGAATGTCCCACTAGAATTACTCGATACGAGTTGTTCGAAAGCGACCGCGAGGGGAAAGCAGGAAAACCCGCGAAAGCCGGGGCTGTTATCCCCATCCGAGGGATCTAGCTCGAGTGATATCCCCAGGAGGAGGAGGGACGCGAACCGGGGCGGAATAGATTTTTGTGTCGGTATACGTAGCCTACAAAAGAGGACGACAAAATGGTCAGCTGTCTGACGACAGGTCAGAGTACCTGCACCAAGAATGCAGCGAAGACTCGCACGAACTCATTGGGGGTGCTTCGAAGGCGCGCATGGAGCGATTCGCAGAACTGGAAGATTCCAGAGGTTGGCTCGGATCCGCGAGCGAGAATCGGCTCGTCATAAATAACACACATCGGAAAAATATGAAGGCAATTTATTCGGGAGAACGCTGTCATCTTCCATGTACTATGCAACGAGGTAGCCTACGGGGAACTCAGGGGTATGGACATTGATATCAGACAATCATCTGATTACAGCTGACTGAGTTCAATAAATCGAGTCGAGGACTGACCTGAACATCTCGAAAGCCGGAGGGGAACCGAAAGCCATGGTGGATAAAGCCCAAGCGAGTATAGGGACCAGAAACCCTGAGAAATTAGATACTGGGCGATCGGCCAGCCGACCACGAAATACTCGAGGAGGCCATCCTGAGCAATTTTAGGAAACATACGAAAAAGATCAGGGTCGTTCAGAACTACCCGATAGCACAGAAGAATTTTCCCCTCATACCAAGGGGAGGACATCACGGATAAGTGTTCACTGTTCACCCGGATAACTCGAGGCACTTCATTGATTCAGTTCCTATAACACGGTCCCGGAAAAACACGGGGAAGCTGCTCAGCGAGGTATCGGAGTTAGGAGTATCGAGGAGTCCGATCCAACCCCGCCAAGGGTTTGCGAAATGTGCGGACTCAAGAGGGGTTCTCGAGTCTAAAGGTCCAGGAACGAATACTACCGGTTCAAGATAAGTCCAAGCAGCAGCGAATGACGCCCTGTAACTCGAGAAAGTACCTAGAGGGACAGGGAAAAGTCTGGGGAGAGAGTCTTACTCGGAAGCAGTGCGTGGCACACGGGGGGGCAGAGCCTTCTCGCTCGACGAGGATGACCACGACATATTCGATAGAGGGAGAGATGCGGTGACAAGCTGAATATTTCGTCCACATAGATCTCGCGAACGAAACCGATCCATTCGGAAGCGGACTCTCTCCCGAACAGTAGTATTCGCTGGTCGTCTCCTCCACGTTTGTTCGTACGGGATGACGATTGCACATCGACTTGGAGGGAGGGCGAGTTGTCTTGACGCTGCTTTCCGAGCTCTGGTCACCACCCCAGCTAGCGACTCGGCACTGGGAGCGAGAAAATTCGCTGTTCTCGGAGGACCCTCCGAAAGCACTCTGCATCACCCGGGGCGGAATACTCTGGCTGTCGATGGCGTGGTGTTTTAGACTCTCGACAATTCTATCGCCCCCGGATTCGTTTCAGCGTAATAGACACCAGTCGTCTTCGATTCTCCGTTCGTGGCGACAGGCGTATGCGAGGGCGCCTCGCAAGAACCGACTTGCTGGCAGCCCCGAAGTTGAGTTGATCCGTCCTTGCTCCTCGACTCTCATATATACACATGACTGTCTTGGGCCAGCTTCGGTGTCCCTCATCCCGATACTCTGGCATCTTCTCCTTCGAAGTTCTCCCTCCCGGTGGCCGTTACTTGGGATTCGGTCTTCGCTGTCTCTCGGCCGGTGATTGATCTTTCGAGCGAGACGGAGGCCTGTTTTACAGAGGAATGGAGGCAGGAGCTCGACCCCTTCAGACAAGCAAGTATCCACGGCACGCTCCTCCAACTTTCCCTAGAAATGTCCCTTCGGCGTTCTCACAGACTTCCGTCCAGCCGTAGGGATATTTCACTGTCGTGCCCTTCCCCTTGGGAGAACAATGGGCTAGGCTCTCGTCGTCAACCCAAGAGGAGATTTTCATCCTGCGACAGGTTTCTCCTCATACAATCGTGTGATTTGACTCTACTGGGGGCGTGATACGTTACACATACACGAATAGCTCTTGGTCTTGAGCTTGTCCTCGTGGAAAATGACTCTGTTCAGATTCTCATGAAGGAATTGAACCTTGATTCCAGAGGCGATGATCGTGCGACTGCTGAGTAATTTTGATTCACGTATAACTCTTCAAGTCAAGACCTCCTCCAATGCGGGGACTATGTATTAGCGCGGCTTGTCTACGGATAATTGGTACCGGGCGGGGAGGTAATCAGACAAGGATGCATATCTCGAAGTCTGTGATTCCCTGGAATGAGTTGGTCGCGAGAGTCTCGTTGGTGAGGATGTCCTCGCCATCATCTCTGCGCAGTCCGAGTCGGCCTACGTCTTTGGCTTAAGACCTCAGAGCCACTGCGGTGATCTGCGGTTTCAAACGCGGCTGGGCTCTCCCGATTTGCGGTAAACCGTAATCGCGGTTATTCCGAATCGCTGTTGTTTGCAAAGTCTAGACAAGACTATCGAGTCACGACCAGACAACAGGGATTGCGCTTCAGGAACCTGGTCTTTGATAGTTCACTCGGCGTGACGCTCTACTCGGGAGACCAAGGCCATGTCAACCTTGCTTATATCATGTGGAGGAGCTCTGATCTTTGGTTTCTCATCCGTAGCAGTGGCGGGCGTCGATTGTTCCCCCGTCGACCCTGAGCTCCTCTCCCATTCATCGATACCCTTCGCTACATCCCTTGCACAACTATCGTTCACAACTCGAGTTGTATTTGAGAATCATCGAACCAAAAGATCACGCTTGCGACTCTCGAGAATCCCATCCGAGGTGTATGGCCTGCAGCCGCAAGCCTTTGCCCCCAGGAAGGGGACCGGACCTACCATGATAGAACAAACTTGAAACCAAGTTTGACTCGGAACATTTCGTTCCGTAGTTCCAAAGTTCAAGCGCGGGAATTATTTTTGTCTATCTTGATTCCTAAGATATTCATGATATGAATGATGGAGTTGTTAATCTACGGTGAGCGGAAACTCGACGAGGATGATCGCCAATCTGATTTCCGATATTCATGATCGATTTGTGGGTGAAAAAAGTTGGAGGTCGCAGCCGCCAGTATGATGACATAGTGATGAATTTGTGCGATGGCTACCGGTGAGGGAAATTGACGATAACCACGATTTACCACCGAAATCTATGGGAAAGCCCTCTGTCACTTTTGTAACACCGATACACCGAGCGCTATCAGCATCCCCGGAGAATACCAAGGCGGTCTTTCTCAAATGTAAGGGGAAAGCTGACCTTACTAAAGCGACAACACCGCTGATCCAGGCCGAGGAAACTAAGGTGAGTAATTCCCAATTAAGTAACCCTCTTCCTAGATGAATTTCCAATCGATTCTCTCGAACGATCTCCTAGAGGGAACCCGGAGTGATAAGATGTACGATCTCGAGCTTCCTATCGACGTCTCCCCTGTCCTCCGTCACGATGAGGTTCTAGCTGATCTTTCCCTTCCCCACTCAGCAGAGGACAGAAAATGGTCGATACCTGGATGAGTTCGTGGCGCAAGCTCTGCATGACCCTCAAGCCAACGTTGACCTCCAGGTTTACCCGGACGGCTCTCGCCGGCCGCCACCATCGCGGAGTCGATATCGCAAGAATGATATACCGTAAGTATTCTAAAAGACGGGTACCCTCCAATAGACGGGCATCTTCTGGGGTATACAGGAAATAGACGGACAGTCTCTAATAAACGGGCATCTTCAAGTAGTTCGAGAAAAAAACGGGCACCTTCGAGTGGATCGAAAAGAAAACGGGCATGCCCGTCTATTAGAATATTTACGGTATTTCCGAAATCGAGTCTCTTCCCTGAGGGAGCCGATGCAAGGCTTCGATAAATCTATGTTGCCGTCCCTAGAATTCCCAACTATACCACCGTGGGCTCCCCACTACGAATCCCTGAGCGCAGTCCAATGATTCCAGCTCGTTTCATCAAACGTATCCCTATGCCTCCCGTACTGATGGCTCTTTTACGCAGTCGCATACCGAGCACCGGCCAAATCTGCTCGATGAGGCGATCTTAAGAGCACCGATGGATAGCGAGAGGAGAGACACCACGCGCTGTCAGTTCCTCAGGACAAGATTTCTTTCAGCTCTTCGCGCGTTTCCTGGTTCCATGCCATCAGTGAATGTTTGTTCGAAGCTGATGATGATGGTCTTTGCTCCGCGCGAAAGCTGCGAATTTCTTTTGAGCACGCCGATTTTCTCCCTAGGAGCCGCTGTAAAGGAAAATGATGTCTAATATCATTCCCTCCCGCCTTGTGAGATCCGATTACTCCAGGAGCACAGATTCCAGTTACAGTGGAATCTCCTTAGAACGACCCCGAGACTCCCATGGAGAGCGGTCCGGGAGGAGAACGATGAGGGGGCAGGCTCTCCGGAGCTCATTTTCGATTCTCGTTATCTCATCCCCGCGAATGATCTGAACACACGCAAGGCATGAAGCACAAAAGAGGATCGAGTCAGATGGGTTGAATACAGAAAACGCACGTTACCGTGGGCCAAGCCGAGCGGAACAGGTCACCCCGCGATGGGGTCCGATATTTATCGAGTTTGGGGCCGATTGACAACTCCCAAGTGCCTCCACAAAGGTGACTGATACCGCTCAGGGGAAACTGGTCGTCGTCGACCTCGCAGATTTCTTCATTGATGGTGTGACTTGAACGCCGTTCACATGTTGATGCAGGGCCCCCGAGACCGACAGCCGATCACTCTGCTTCAAGTGTTATGCGTCGGTGGTGCGGAGATCGAAGGAATCACTTGCGACTTGAATCGGATCTCGCAATATTTGTCGAAGGCGACCCATGACAACTCTTTTTGATTCGGTAGGAATCACCGTTATGATCGCTCAATTTGTATCTATCTCTCCGCGGTCTATCAAGAATCAAGAGTCGACAACGGTTAGCCTCGCCTCGCAGGGCTCGTTCCGAACCGGGGAGCGGCGTGCGACGCAGCCAGAAAAACTTCGTCAGCGGGAACGATCGCTGGAGGGCGCTAGCCGCCCATTTGAAGTGGCGGTTGGCGGCGCTTTCGGCGGCAGACGGGCTAGCGGACGGCGCGGCCTTCGCCCCCGCCACCGCTGTTTGCTCATCCCTCAGTTTCTACGTGAGCGCGAAGAGATGAGCGAGATAGAGAGTGAATGAAGAGAGAGAAAGGAGAATCCCCCCGCCGTCTCCGCCGTGGCTCGTGGATGTCTTCGTGGCTCGTGGCGAGGCCAGTAGCTAGTGGACCTTCAACTCGGCTTGAACGGACGCGCGCTCTCTCCAATGCATGGTCGCTCAAGGGTCTAAGGATCGTACGCTCCTCGAGTCTGTTGGGAGACTGGGGGGACGGGAGATGGGACAAGACATGGAATTCGGCGATGGGAGGATGGGACGATGATGTTAATGATCTTTACTGCGAGATCCGAAGCGGAAACTGCTCGACGCTCGACTTCCCTGAATCTTCGGAAGCAGTTTTCCGGTCTTGAGCTCCCCAGGGATCTCCTGGATGGTGGCGAAGTTCTTGGGACCTGCTTCACAGAAGAAGAACAAGTCTTTCGCTCATCGCCATCCACAGCATAGAGCTCATGCTCACGAGGATTAACTCCGGGAATCCTCGGGATGGGAGGCCCGAAAATGATCGGACTTCCATCCGCGGAGCCTCGTAAGAATCAACTTCGAGAATCTTCGAGATGAGAAATCCGAAAATTATCGAGCATAGGCGAGACGATTGGCTTTTGGCGACTTCGGTGCTCGCCAATGCGCGTGTCTCTGTCCGTCGTGTGCCCCGGTGTGTTCCCTGGTTGATGGCTAAGCACGGGAGATGATCAAGGGACCCGGAGTTGTGCTAGGCATCGTACTCGTCATACTTAACGTGCCTTCCTCAGCTGGAACGAAAATTTGCGAGACCGAAGTATGCGATGCTGTTGCCGATGCGTTCCGAATATCAAATAACTCCTCCTTGGACCCATGCGACGGCTTCTATTCGTATGTTTGCCTGGGTTGGCTGAAAACGACCCGAATTTCCTTGGAGGCAAGTTCGGTCCGACTAGCACAATCCTGCGGGTGGTGAAGGCTAAGATGATCATTCTTGCGGAGGCCTTGAAAAAAACTGTCGCGCAAACCGATATCGGCGCTGCGTGACTCGGGTACTCGAGCGGTCGCTTTCTTCTCGAGCTGCATGCATGCTGAAAGCCCGGGACATATGATCTCTGCCGAAAGGACTCTACGGCGATTGTTCCATTTGGTGAGGCTCGAGTATTTCGATGAAATGCCCAATCAGAACGTGACCGGATTCTCGGTGCTCTTCGACCTCGCTATCAAATACGACATCGACTTGCTTTTCTCGGTCGGCATCGGATTCGACTCATTCAAAACGGTACGGAGCTTTAGCCCGAGGCTCTTCGATCCCACATTGCGAATGACTGGGAATTTCTCGGTCTACTGGGAGCCTATCCTATTAGAATCCGCCAAAGATACCTGGAACGACGCAAAGATATTGAATGAACTCTCCCCAGTCTTCTCTGCGGCTGGATTGTCGATTGAGTGGTGCCGTCGAACCCGTAAACTGGACCTCAATGACCAAAAAACCATGCGAACCTGTGTGCTCATTATAGTGTGAGCCTTGGAGCAGCAGCAGCAGTTGCTCAGTCGTCCATCGATGACCCACCAGAGCGCTATATCCGTGTGCCCGTACATCAAGCGCTTATTTACGATGAGGATTCGGAATTCGATGTTTCCGCGACTCGGTATCAGGTACGGCAGGAATCACTTTGCTGTGGAAAACGCAACCAAACATCCGGTCGTAGGCCATGAGATCGGTCACGCAATCGACAAACACATTGCTCTTATACCGAAAACAAGAGTGGAGGGAGACGATAAGCGGGAAGTTTAAAAAGACGCCGATTACCGGATGAGAGTCCTTGATTGAATCCGTTCCCGAACGGTCCGATTTTATTATTGCTATATTCAGACGTCACTCTCAATAAGTTTTGAGACGGGAGAACGAAAAGAGCTCAAGGGCCCGCTGTTCAGCCCTTATAGAGGCCACGGTGAATCAGTGTTTTATATCTCATCTATGTATTTGTTCACAGGAATCTCCAGGCAGCTCAGAAATGCTTCAGCCCACAATTCAAACTTCCCGGAGTAGTATCGCGGTACTTTTTCGCGGCGGAAGCCCTGGCTAACAACTTCGGCTTCAGGCTTCCCCTACTGGCTCACAAAGTGCTCGAGAGACTGTTCCCAGACGAGCCCGCCATGCCAGACGTTCACGGCTCGAACCGCGAGTGATTGTTTTCCTTAACTCAGCCTTAACATGCACCAGCACTTTATCGCATCCACTTGGGTCTCTCCAACATGGAGGAATTTGCCGAAGCTTTCAAGTGCAAGCCCTCAGATCCGATGGTTGCGGAAGAAGCTTGCAATGTGTGACAGATTAAAGCTCGGAATCGTCGGATCAATAAATCGAGTCCCGCCTGCATTCTGCGGAGGACTCAGCGAGGAATCCTGTTCACTTACCCCTAATCTCGCCCTTATGAGGAAAGGACGCCGCAAGCCAAGATGGATGCGATGTTGAGATTGGAAGATGGTGGCTGAGATGGGGATCCGCATCCTTGAATCGTCAGCACCATCTTGAGTTAAGTACCGGCGTAGCTCTTCAGCGCCGCTTGCGATCAGAGTCGAGTCCATCAAACTTGCAGACACTTTCTTGAGCCAGTCCATTCTGAGCTTTCTTCCGAAGGATCTGCACTCCAGGGTGAAGTTTTCGCTCGCCTCATGATTCCCTTTCGCAAAGCGCTGCTCGTTTTTATACGCTCTGCTTATTGCGTCTCGTTCTGCGCGACTGGTAATCAGCAACGAAAATTCCGGGCAGAGGGAAGCGACGTACATGGTTCATATCCATTCCCGTGCGTACAGCGCCAGCGGTATATTTGATTGATTGCTTATTGTGCATTCCTCGCGGCCAGGAGGGGCTCGGACGCAGACCCAGCCTCGCCCCGACGCAACCCGTGCTCAGAGCTGTGCGCCGCGCCACGAATTCGCCGGCGATCTCTTGAGTACGCCGCCGGGATCCGCGCACGGCGTAATACGGCGGGGCGGAACGCCGGCGCGCCGCGCTCAAACCTCACAAACAGTAAGATAAAATCTGAAAATTACAATCAAGAGAACTCCCGTGCACCGCGGGAAAGTCTGTCCCCGGTGACCCGACAAAAACAACGATTGATGATTTTTCTTGATGTCGAAGTGCTCCTGTCGGAGGGCCCAGTCGGCGAGCTTTCTTCGGGGTGCCGATCACAACTTGTTCGCGGAGTTTCATACGCCGGGGTAGAACCTCTCCTGGAATAGCGGCAGTAAGAGGGGAAAAACATCAGCGCGCAGATATTCGGCAGAGATCGCTCGGAACTTCCATCTAATTTTCACAGGACCGGATCTGGAGCGCAGAAAGAGTAGATATTTGGCGGAAGTTCGATTGCGGAAGTCCTCTGGGTCAAGCTCGAATTTTCACGTGTTGGAAAATTTCTGAAGAAGCTTGTTTTTGCCGAATAAATATTTCGGTCCTCACACCTCCCTTTGAAGAGGGACGCCTACTCATACGACTTCCGGCTCGTGTCGACTACGAGCTTTCGTGGAGGGACGAGGACTTGACGGGCTCTGGGAGAAGAATACGGTTGACCCTTGGTGGCACATGCGGCGTCTCTATAGCCGTCGCGACCCGGTTCTTCATTTGATTAACGTGTCGTATCCACGTTACTTCCCCCTACCTTCATTCTGGTAACCCCAGGATGCCCAACGTGCAGCTGAAGGGGGATTTTCGCTTGAAGAACTCCAGGAATGACGACTCGGTCGTCGGTCATGAATCATGATGCATTCCGTCGCGATCGATAGCGAATGCCTACGATTGAAGAAATGCCAAAGTGAGCTGTCCCGCTCAATCCTGTCGGGCCATTCGCTTCGGATATATTGCTTGACTCTGCAGAGCACCTCTTCTCTCTAAGTAGCGCTCCGAACATCCTCGGGAGTGACTGGAATCGTCTGAACGCACGTGTCGAAGATCGCATTGATGTCAGCTTCAATGAAGCCGATAGCGACATCTTCCGAAACCTTATCGTTCACCCGCTTGGCAATGAGTCTTGACAGAGCATCGGCCTGCCCGAAAACTGACCGCCGGTCGGTTCTTCCATAATTCTTCGTGCTGGCACAACCACTCGCATCCCAGCAGTCTGTATGGATGGTCCTCAACATAACAGCGTCCCTTGAAATCCAGCTCATCAAGTTTGAATCGGCATTGGACGTAGCCCAGACAATCGAACCGTTTGTCGTCCGCAGCCGTCATGACACTGGTACAAGGTTTGAGCAGGATCTCCGAGGGTGCTCCAGTCCTCTACTCTTATGCTTGTGTCATCCGCTCCAGTGTCCAACCTCATAGAGAGGGTCGTAACATCCTAGCGAATCTCCTTGATGCCGGCAACTGGAGTTTGGAAACCTAGGATCTCGATGGAGTTGATGCCTCGCCTGTCGGGAGGTTTTGAGGGCTGTTTCAAACTCTGGTTCTTCGTAGTTCTTGTGCGAGCTGGATGCATTTTTCGGATTCTTGTAACAAATGATTTCGATGCTTCCCGCAACGATTGCAGTTCGGTTTCAAGAAGAGGCAATAAGGGTACTCTGAAGTCTTCTGAAATTCTTGACATGTTGATGCAGGTCCCGGAGTCAGGACCGTGGTTTGTCCTCTAGGAACTGTAGAGCAAGCTTCCTCACATCGACGTGTTCGGATCCCCTGAGTCCGCAGATCCAAACAAGACATTTCATTCGGTCTGCCGAGACTTTGGTCATGTCAGCGAGTTCGTGCCTCCGATTGACCATCCAGTGTAATCGTCATAAGTGCCATCGTCGGTCTTTTCGCGCCTACTCTGGAGGTATTGGTATCGTCGGGCGAATTCAGAGTCGAGCGAGATCCTCAGATTCAGGCGTAAGATGGTAGCATCGAACTTCAACTCCGAGTATTTACGCGGCAAGATGCGAGCGTCGAACTTTGGAAAACACTCCGGATCTGATTTCTGCATGATCAGTCGGACTTTCGCTGCATGGTCTAGCGCGGGGGTGGCCAACCTTTCCGGTCCCGCGGACCACTAAGGCCTTGGCGACGGGGCCCGCGGACCACCAAACTATAGGTCATATGTTTTTGCTATGGCTCCGGGTTAGTCATATGTCTCCCTGGTCTTCGCGCGAATTTTCTGTGTCGAAAAGAAAGTTCCCTGAGTTCTAGCTGCAAGGAGGACGACGTCGTCGAATCTCGACGTCACAAGATGCACCGCGGCTCTAGGATAAAGGAGAAAAAGAGTTAGCGGACACTCTCAACATTAAGAATACAGGTGCAACATTCACTAAAAGCGCGAAGGACGTTGAAACGGGTGATGTGAGACTCGATAAGGAAGTCCTGAAGAGGTAGTGCTCAAGCACTACCGTTGGTGGGGCGTGAAAACGTCCCGGTTACGCAACAAACTCTTGGAAATCTGCGGAATAATTGTGTTGCTTATGAAGAAATAAACTCGCGGTGATCTAATGTGATTTATGCGGATCTGTGATTTTTGAAGCCTTTCTGCTTCGGCATCGCCTGCCGCTTCACGGATGATTGTGTTTGTGGTTGTTGACAGTTGTCTTGTGCCGTTGTAATCTCGCACTTGGAGGTTCTGTAGAATGACTGCATCACCTTCTTTTCCATCTAATTTGCCGACAAACTCCGACCAGAGGCCAAGATTCACCATTTTCATACTGTCGTCGAGTACAGTAACCGTTTGTTTTTCGCGGTTGATACCATCTCGACTGTTGAAAGTTTGTGGTAGCCTCACGTCGAATACCACTACGAGGATATCGACCGTCGTGTTCACGGGCTTTGATAGCAGTTCAATAAGAACTGTGGTTTGCGCCTGAGTCTTCGGGAGATCGTTTCCCGCGATCGGAACGAGTTTACTCAGCTTGAAATAGAGATTTCGATTAAATCCCGAATTTCCTATCGGCCTATGATGATTTTCGCCCTGCGATTGTTATTCATGATTTCATCTGACCAATGATATGTTGAATACCTTCGTGAGCTGAAGCTTGCATTCATGTTCTGTCGCTCGGTACTGGGGATTCACGGCTTCGACCTTGTATGCATTTATCTTGTAGCATTGTCCAACCGTGATCATTCCAAAGATCTCCTCCGTTGAATCCCCTACCTAATCGGATTAATTATCTAGAAACATGTGTCGGAAGTGTTGTGTCGCGCGCCCCCATACCTGCCCATACCTGGAACATCGCACTATCTCCGGCTCCATTTCATGTGAAGCGCCGTGGCTTATGTCCTCAACAGATCCGAGACTCCCATTCTCCCCATTGCGAGCATGGTTCGTAGCTTGAGAATGTAGCAATGAAGCCTCCCGAACTCCCGACGTCGCTTCCGATACAGAGCAGATCGCTCAGCTGCGCTCTTTGACTTCTTGGCTGGCCCACAAGCCAAACTTTGGGCTTTTCGCTTGAGACGCCTCCTACTAGCATTTTTCGGCCTCATCTGGACGGTCGCTTAATCAAAGTAGATCAGTATGCGAACGCAGACACCGCGATGATCAAATCAAAAGGGATATCGCTGGATAACGAAGCCCGCATAAGATTTGATGAGTTCTGATGATCGCCTGAATTCTCCTGAAAATCTCTTTCGCGACGGCTCCTCAAAATGATATAAGTGGCGTCGGTGACGGCACACATCGTCGCCTTTGCCGGGCAAGCAATTCCGATCAATCCAGCGTCTGAGCACTGAGAAAAGCGATTATTTATGCAAGAATCGAGGTATCTCAGAGGGTTGCACGAATCACGCTGAACGGGAGCTCTGAGGACTCCAATCGGCTCCAAAATCGCGTGGAAGCTCGTGCCGTAAATTTTCGATACTATGGCACACACCGCGAAGATCTAGGTGTTCGGGGAACAAAGTTATGAAGCGTCAAAAGCGGATCACTTTCGTGACGCTGAGGACGAAGTACCCTTGGTCTGTATGCGCGATGAACTTGAAGACGTTTTCACGTCAAAAAATTGGATACTCACTTGGTATCCATGGTTGTTCGGAATGGTCGCAACTGCAACAATAAGAACCAAGCATGAGTTGAGATTTGAGTTCTTGATGCTTTTGAGTTCAAATCGATTGTTGATATGGAATTCCAAAACTCCGCTCAAGAACTCCGAAAAAAGCGGCAACGGCGCCGTCTGGTACGCGTATGCTGAGACTAGGAGAGTTTGCGTAGATAGGGGCAGGGAAACCACCCAGGCCTGAGGCTGTCGCTTGAGTAAGCAGGCAGGCAGACAAGCAGAAGAACTAGCGAGCCTCTGTCATGGCCCGCTAGAACAACTGGCCGGCAGGGGACTTCATCCGGAAGCGATTATCGCGGCTTGGCTTGGATCGAGGACTCCTTAAATAAGGCAGGCCGCTCGCGAGGCTACAGGGCAATAATTCGACGCATGGGCATATGCGACTCAACCCCAAATCAGTGGAGAACTAGCTCGGCGGGCCAAGACAGCAGCTCGAGCGAGGGTCGACTTTCTCAGAAGCCTCAGAGGCAACGTGCGGACTTCCACAGGGAGGGAGTCTCTCGGCGACGCTCTGTGCAACAACGGGTTGGTTCTGAACGCCAAAGTCGTGCTACCTGATTTTCTCACTCGGAACTGCACCTGCGAGGACACCAATCAAGATCCATGACACATTATGTCTCGAGCCACATTGTTGCAATGGCAGTCAAATATGCAAGGAGTCTTCGACAAGGCATCCAGGTATGACCGTGGACGTGGACGAGAAGCTCAGTTGGGAAGCTCACGTATCTGGGATGCTGACCAAGCTCAGAGCTGCGGCGATCACGATAGCGAAACTCAGTTCAGCAGTCGTCAAGAAAAGTCTGATCGTCGCCCATGAAGCGCTCTTCGAAACTGCGGAATCCTTGCATATCACTCAGTCGGCCTTTCCATGATCAACATGAGAACATTATCGGGAATCGGAACACTCGAATATGGACACCAATACGAAATGCGGACAACATCGATATGGATGCCACGTACCAGACTCGTAAGAACAGATAGATCGTCTGTGACTAGATATGCCAGGTTCTAGGCTACAGAGAGTGCCAAAAAGCGATCGACGAGGTCTGCTAAAACGGAACTTCTTGAAATAGATGGGCTGTTTCCGAAAAGAAAAGTCGTCACGTGGAAAGTCACCGTTAATGCATTGAACCTCGCAGAGGACTTCATACAGCCGTTCGCCCCATCCGTCTCCGGGCTTCCAATAGGGATTTCCATCGAACGAGACCGCGATCTTCCGATCGTCCTCCTCGTAGAATAATCGCTCTATTCCAGGGAGATAGTGCGCGATGTTCACGACCTCTATATTCCCTTCCGCGTCCGTCTCGATCCCGCATTCCAGACTGTTCTGACTTGGGAAAACTCTTGCCCGCGGGATGTCGGGAGCGAAGGCTGGATAGAGAAAAATCCAGTTTCTAGAGAGTCGCCAGCGAGTCCGAGGGAGCTCACGAAAATTGGTTCCAATCGCAGAAGACTCACAAAGATCTTCCTCGGACTGAAGGCTCGCTGCAATGCGAATGGCGGATCGAGTGAAACCCAAGCTGCAGTGAAGACTGACTCGTCAGTCTACTCGACTCACGCAGTGGGAAGACTTGACTGTGATTCCATGAGAAGGGCGGAATCGTTCACCGAGGGCAGATAGCCCATTCGCGTCGCACGCGCGAGACACCGTGGCCAGCTCGCCGGGCGGAAAACAACATGTGAGGGTACAACCGAGCCGCCTCACTCTCCTCTGATCTTTACAGACCGCCTAGTCGCCCTGCGGATCACAGTCGCTGCCCTCGGTGAACGATGGAGCCGGACGAAATGGAATAGCTGATAGCTCGCAGTGCTCCTCCGCCCTATCGAGGGCAATCACTCAGACTCATCCGAGAGTCTGGCACGTCAGCAGTGTCGCTGAGCTTGAAATTATCGATTCAGCGGCGAACTTCCCAGCGAGACACGGACTCTTTATCTCCTACGTTGAATATTTCTGTGGACGATACTCCATTCCCATGTCCTCATAGGATGCACGAGCATATGGAGCCAGCCGCCTTTCTTGCTCCAGTGTGTGGATGCATTCCTGTTTCGATCTGGCTCCAGAGCGCTCCAAACACTGACTCTCTCAGATTTCGCGGTCGTTGATCGGAATCGCGGAACAGCCACCTCCTGATTACACAAAGCCTTCGGATACGATGCATCGAAGAATTCACAAACTTTACTCAAGATTCTTGAAGATCGTGTGCGATTTGGATGGATAAGAACGGCCCAGCCATGCTCATCATACCCTTTCGCCGGCTATCGTCAATCACGCAATCAGAGATGCTCGGCGAGCTGAAGTAAAAGCTGTGTGCTACGGAGTCGGGGAGAATATTTAGATCAAATGATTGAGACTCGAGAGACGTTCGAGTGTTATTATTTGTCATCCCCTGGGAATTCCGCTAATGGACTGTCTTGAAGATCCGCCGACGTAAACACCGCCTTTATCGCCGTCGAGAGCGCACTGTGACTCGATATCGCCCTTGCGGATTCGAAGCAAAATCTGCGGTACGAATTTCGTTTTTGTAATGCTCTCTTTGTAATATCCGGAAATTGATTTGACTGGAAGGAAAGCCTGTATTTGTATTCGTGGATCAGGAATTAAGAAGGTTTTTTCCAGAGCAACGAGCTCGGCTATCGATTGCAATGCTGTGAGGTATAGACTCAGTCAGCTGTGATGAGCCGGAATATTTCTCCCCCGTCCGCCATCACTCCGTTTTTGAAAGGAACATTGCCCACTCATTTCGACGTCGCCTTCTCAGGAAAAAACCTATTCCGCTCTAAAAAACCTTATTCAGATCGGCGAAGAGTTCCCCCAAACATTTCGAATGGTACTTCTGCATATTCGGATATCCCTGTTTTCGAAGGAGTATCTTTGAGGAATCATCCCTTAAAAATAATTTTGAGCTCTTCAAGTAGGTCATTGGCTTCCCAGTCGATGCATTCCGCCTCGAAATCATGTCCGAGAAGTCTTCCGCAGTCCCCGATCTGATAATTTATTCCATAAGGGAATTCTGGAGAAATATCCGATTCACCGACTTTTCAGACACAATCTCCAGCCCTTCTCGACGATTTCTACTCGACAGTCTCATGACCAAGAAGTTTTACAAGAGATGCGCATCACCTCATTCCTTTTATGCACTTCATCATAGATGTGGTGGTCGTGAACAAAGGTCAGCATGTGACTTCACATGAAAGCATTTCTCCGATGAGTATCTGGAGCTCCTCCCCGGTGAAATTCCAGTGCAGACACAACGAGCGTTAAATCAGAACTTCTTTCGATCAAGCTGTTTCAACAACTGAAATGCGCACCGTTCGCTGGCACGTGATCAAATGTCTTCAATATGCTGGGCGAGTACATGAGAGTGCTCCCATGGACATCAACGAGGGGTCTGTCCGTGTCTGCATGAAGCTTTTGTTTACGACCTGAAGAATTTCTCAAATCTCCGACGTCATGAACGAAGGCGGATGTTTCGCATCGGATTAGGTACATATGTCTATCCGACATATAACTCTCCCTCGATTCAGATTATCCCATCAGAACAAGGACTCGATCGATCCTTCCCTCACAATTTTTTTACGGATTCTCTCACTCATCTGACGTTCCGGGACCTTGCCTCCGGAAGCAGAACATCCTGAGCATGTCTTCAGGGAACTTTGATTGAAATGACAAAACACCGGAGTGAGGTTTCCTGTTTCCTGGGAAGACCTGACCAAAATCGAAGAACAAGAAGTCTGTCTGGGCGATGAAGCGAACTTTGTTCGGTCAAGCTTCCACAGAATCAGAAAGCTCTGCCCAGCTCGACTTGGTCACGATGCTCCTCCAGAGTGAAGTTGTGGTAATTATTGGTTACTGAATCCACAGGATTCAATCGCAAGATAATCACCCATCCAACTCAAGTTTTTTTCAATCGGAAATCTGAGCATTTCAAAAACATTCTCTTTATGTGCTCCGTGGATAGAAGTTCGATATTTTTCGGAATCCTTATCTCGAAAATCCTCGGAGTCGATTCTTATGAGGCTCCGAGGATAGAAGTCCGATGATTTTCGGGTCTCTCATCCCGAGAATTTCTGGAGTTAATCCTCGTGAGCATGAGCTCTATGCTGTGGATAGAAGTCCAACAATTTTCAAGTCTCTCATTCCGGGGATTTCTGGAGTTGATCCTCGTGAGCATGGGCTCTATGCTGTGGATGAAAGTCCGATAATTTTTGGGTTTCACATCCCGAGGATCCTCGGACTCGATCACCATGAGTTGCCTCCGTTCTCTTTGGACAGAAGTCCGACAATTTTCGGATTTCTCATGTCGAAGGTTCTCGGAGTCTCAGAGCCGCGCTGAGCTTACGAGCCAAGCGCAGTGCGGAGCTGACTTCAGCGCCATCTGCCAAAATGGCAGCCTCTCTCGGAGGAGAAATGCCAGCCGGCAGGCATCGGCAGGTTTCCGATGTTCCGATCGAGCGATTTATTTCCCCTGGTTAGTATGTACATTCTGGTATGCTGGACCGTTCAGATGAAATATTTTGTGAACAGTTCGTCTCGGAAGCTTCCGCTCCACAATGGGATAATTTGGGCTTGTCGCAATCACCCAGTCTTGCGGCTAGTATCCCCAGAGCAGTTCCCTATGGCACTGCCGATACATATTTCCTCTGATTCACTCATGTCGGCATCGATCGAACCATGAAGGATTCCTCTTCCAGCATAGCAAGAATCCACCTCCCTCCCGCCCTGGCGGGAGATTATCTCGATATCTTCCTAACCCCATGCAACTCTAGATCACGGACGACTCTACAGACTAATCGCAGATCACGGCGGATAATCCGCTATCATCCTGAACTATTTGGAAGGAGAGCGAGGAGGGTGGGAAGGAAATTGCGTTAGCGAAGGATGACGCCGAAATCTCCTCTCTTTGGCCATCTATAGTTCCCAGACTTTTTTCCGCGCATCCTTCCAGCTCCGAAGGAAAGAGCTCCTACAACCAGATGGTGAGCTGCGACGGCGGATTGAGGCAGCCGTTAAGCCCGCCCCTATTCCACGTCCATCTCCACGGGCGAGCTTGGAATTTCCCCACTGATTGCTGGCGAGAAGTCATATGGTCTTCAAGTTGGGGATATCGCGAATTCAGATTGGAGCCAACATAACTGAATCTCGAATGTCATATCATCGTAAAACATACATTTGCAGCGGAACGTGTCTCCCATTGCATTGTCTGCGTTTCAAGCGTCCTTGTCGACTCCTGAACCACTATGAAACTCCATCAGGAAACTTGACACGACTCACTCAGTTCTATTCCCCCACGGCTGAGGCTGCCCCTAGAGGCCCTAGAGGGCGTATATGGCGAATCGGTGTTTTCTTCGCTATTCCTAGTAGACAGAGCAGGGAGCCCTGCATAAACTCCGACAACTCGCGATAAAAGATTCGGGAACTATCAAAATTCCATCAACAAAGCGCTCTAAGGATCCAATCCGAGCATATACGGTAATCGGGACTAACATTGAGCGCGTCGGAAAATCGACTCGCCCATCAGAATCCTATCCTGAATTTACACCGATTTGTAGACGTCAAATAAATAATTATTCATCGTACGCTCGAGGGACTCCGAATTCCGAGTCTTGTATTCGCGGAAGGAACTTTTCAATTTTACAGATCAAGTCTCCCCGATCCTCTGCTCGATAAGAGTGGGGGAGGATTTGGGGGTCAGCCCGGGAAAAATGCAGCTAGCCGCCAATAGCCGCGGAGAGGAAGCTCAGTTGTGACGTCCTCGAAGAATGCCGAAGAAAACCCCACATCTTAGGGGAGAACATCTTCCATCGCCCCCAGGATCAAGCATTTAGTGCCATTCATGATTGCTCATTGCCTAATTTCCCGAGAAGCGATTCGAAACGCGGGACCGTCGAATTTGTGCGTTGATATACGGAGGAATCAACGAACCGCCCAGCCGATCGCGTTAATCTCAGCCTTCACAAATCGCGAACCAATCCTGCCGCCAAGGAGCTAATCCCCCTTGTTGCCAGCCATGGGAACGCTCCTCTCGACGATGAAAACGGAGGCGCATCTGCTGGCCGAAGGATTGTGCTCCCACGCGAACGGAGTCCAGGTTTTTCGAGGAAGCTTCGGAAAACATTCAAGAATCCTCGAAATGAGCCCCTGGATATCACCGGGGCTTGCCGCTTTCTCCCCGCTCCAATTCCCGCCTCGCGCTTCGCGATGGAAGCTCCCGATTTTTTTCAGCGCAGGAGTCAGGCCGGAAGAACCTCGAGTTGAATATCTACCCCAGAAATTTTCGAAGGCTCGTTCCAAGCTTCATGGAGCCATCTAAGGGTGAACTCAGAACATCCTCGAGAAAAGCACTCCGGAAATCATCGGAAAACTCTCGACGATACTCTTTCCCCATGGGATACGTTCAGTGCCGGGAATCGTACGGTGATTGAGCTAACTGAGAAGGAGCCGTAGGGGAGAGCCGGAGGAGCGCAAAGGTCTCATGTCCCCTCTCACACGGGCTCAGTCCACTTTAGAGTGTCCCAGTCCTGAACCTCGATGCCCCTGGCCCATCGTAACTTTCCGGGATGCTTGTCCGGAACCCCGATTCCCCCACGTGGTCGCCAGGCATTTAGAAAATCTTCCTATTTCTTCCTAACTTCCTGAATAAAAAGTTGATGGAATGAAACATGTCACAGCGAGACCTGAAAGAGGGAGGGATCACTTCCGTGATGAGGCCACCTCAGAGAAGCTGACCTCTTCTTCTAGGCCTCGACTCTATCGGCTTTGATCTGAGGGAACTTGGTCAATAGGGACGTCTGAGTCATCAGAACGCTCCCCGGTTCCCCCTCAGGTGGGGCGCATGTCGAACAGCCGTAGCGCCATTATTCATGCGCGAAAATGATCTCGAGCGCTCCGGTAAGCCACTAAAAGTGAATAAGCATATCTCACTTGGACGGTATCACGATAGCTATTTCATAGCTCCTCGTGCCGAGGATTGGCGACGCGGCGTCGATCCTCGTCAAGGCTTTTTGCGCCCTGCCAATCTTTTGCGGACGTTCTCGGATTCGATTCTTGCAAGGGCCTCGAATCCGGGAGTCCCATCATTGCAAGGAATTTGAAAACCGCGCCGAGCTGGCTATCGCCGCCATTTTCCAATATGGCCGCCCTCGCGCCTACCACAGAGCCGTCCGGCGTTGGTGAGCAGCAGCTACGACGAAAAGAGAGCTAGCAGCAGCAGCCGCCGTCGCAGCAGCAGCCGCCGCCGCCGCCGCCGTCGCAGCAGCAGCAGCCGCACCGCAGTGAGCAGCAGCAGCAGCAACAAACTGAACGTGAATTCGTGTTGGCTGCGTGCGATCGGCTCTATCGTTTTCGATTAAAAATGTTGCACAAAGTGACGTGCCGAACGTGAAACTGAAGCTGTCATCGTCGACGTTGTAGCTGCAGCGGAGGGCCCGAGAAGACCGTAAGAGGGATAGAGACGACACCACGGCGACCAGGACGACGACGACTATAGTGAACGAGAAGGGAAACGAGCGAAGAAAAACCCCACGAGCTGCTGTTGCTGCTGCAGCAGCAGCGACAACTTTAGCAGCTACAACAGAACGGAGGTGGCACTGAAACCAGCAACGACCTCTTCGCTGTGGTAGCTTGTAGGAAATCATCTTGAAATTAAGGCTCTACATCAAAGTAACAACAGGACGACGATTGTGTGTACATCATAGCTGCTAGTTGCCCAAGAAATTCGTCCAGTAGCAAATTGTTGATCTGGCTCCTCGCACGACGCCTCTGAACGCGGTTCGATGGTCGAGAACTGCAACAAAGTAGCAAGAGCAAAAATCCAAGGAAAAAGCTCAGGCAGCGTTCAGAAGCACTAGCGGCAGAAGAAGAAGCAGCAGCAGGTTGCTGCTCCATTTGGCGTTGCTTGTTGCGGCGATCTGGAATCTAGAGGGTCTGCCGACGGTCGAGCCTTCTTCCTATCGGTCCGCGTGCATGTGCGTCGTAAGTGAGAGTTCGTACAACGGGGAGAAATTCATTAGGGATCGTCGAAACAAGCCTGCGGAAACAGGCGCACGAAGTCCGTGAAATTGTGCTTCGATCGGTGCATGTGCTCCTCGGGTGTATGGTGAGGCCAGTGATCGGTGGCCGCCGAATTGTGATCTACGACAACGGATGCTCTTCAAAATTGATTCGAGATCCTCGATGACGAAAGGGAGCTGCTTCTTCTACTGACCACCGAATAATCATCCTTCCTCACCCGGAGATTGCTTACCTGCCACCTATCTGTCCACCTTCCGGGATCCAATAATTCTCTCAGACTCGTGGATTCCATCGAGACGTTCAAATACATGTCTCTGCGTGTGCAGCACTGATCAGGAATAGATCTAGTGGTCAGTCGCTCGTCGGTGGATCATCACTCAGCCATTCATACTCACGCCGTCGTCCTCATTGAGTGATCTACTCACTTTCCGGTCCATCGGGAAAAAGAGAAGAAGATTTCGAGAACCTTCGGGAGTTCGTCTTTTCGCTGAGTCCAGAGGTAGGTTACCCCTCCACACCGCCTGCCGCTGGAGGTCCCTCCACGGGGAATTTTCTGATATGAAACTTATCCAACGGGAAACGACTGTCCCTCCTGGATGTTTATCGAGAGACGAGAGATATTCCAGATAATTTTCCTCGACTGATGAGTTGTATTCGCGGGTCTCTTCCAAGAAATGATCATACTGAGCGTCTTCGTTGGGTCTGTCCCCACCGGAACTCATCCTACTTAGAAACAAGGACCTTCCCCGCATTGAGATCAACGGAAAAGCGTATCAATGCGTAATTTCAACCCCCGAAAGAGGACCCTCAGAGCTCGAGTGATGAATCCATAACCGAATCCCGTCACCTCCCCATGAGCGCTCATTTGGCTAGAAGCTCATCAGAACGAGCAGTGGATGCCCACGTGGAATGGATGATCGACCCCATAAAGGGCTGGAGTGACTTTAGGTGAACTATCTGCGAGAGCGAAAGCGAAGGGCACTCACTATGGAAGGAATACCCAGAATTCACGCGGTGAATAGCCCTCGTTGTAAATTGTTCGACAGCCTAATTCTTATGCGAGCAGTCGATCCAATGATCGGCAGAGTCGTTGGCATCTTCAAAGGCTCACTGAGGTCTGTGGGACCTTCAGAATCTTTCTCGCAAAACTCGAGACATAACATCCTCCTGACGGCGCTGACGGTCTCTCCGATGAGTCAGCTTTCCGGGAGTCATGAGTTTCCACGGATTCGCATTCCCTGAATCGTATTGTCCCGGTCCCAGTGGACTACAGGAGGCCAAGTCCTGGGATTCTGTTCTAGAAGTGAAACATCGTACTTGAAGTCTTTTCCACGATGAGCCGGATAGATCAGCAATCTGACTCGCCGCTCCGCATACTCGGCTTCTGAGTCCAGCTTCAGAGTCCAAGCCTTGGGTATCTACAGATTATTGCGAATGGTGACCACGCGGCGGTACCATCCGGTGGATGTGGTGTTCGAGAGAAATTATTATCAGACTAATAGCTGTTATCGTTTGGCGTGGCCGGCAATCTCACGGCTGACCCCTCTGACGACGACGTCGGGGGCAGCAGACCACGTTCAGGGGTATCGAGAGGAAGGGGATTAGGTGGGTGCTGCTGTTATTGTGGTTGTTTCAAAGCCGTAACAGCAGCGGCCACAGTGCTATGCTGCTGGAGGCTTGCTGATTACCGGCTGGCTGGCGTTCGCCCCTCTGCCAGCCATGCAGTGGTATCGCCATGGCGGCGTTCGTCCCTCTCGGCCCGATACCGAGCGACCGGCCGACCCGCTCGTTGGTGCGCGCCTCGTCTGCCGGCCTGCCCGCCAGGCTGCAGAATGACTGACTAGCAAGCATCATCTATGTTGTAGCTGCTGTTTGTCGACAAGTCAAGCACCAGCACTCTAACAAACGGATAAATAGCTGCTTAGGTTGCAAGCGAATCAGTCATTCACTCGATCGAATTCGCCATTTCAGTACTGCGGCGATATTGATCGTGAGAGTCGCATCCCAACAAGCCAGACCTGAGATTTTTCTTGATGAAGGCGCCAAAACAGCAGGGCGGCTGAAAGACGGGTCGGCGTTTCATCTTGGGGGGAGAGACAAACATATGAGGAATCGAGTACGTGGATGGATGATGGACGGACGTTGGACAGGGTCCGTCCGATTCAAGCAGATGATTTCGCGTCCATTTGGAGAAGTCCTTCTTTCGACCCTCCGTCATGATTTTTGCTCTATTTCAACATTTTCGTACCGTAACGGGAGGAAGACGACTTGTGCATGGCGACTCGCGTCTATTAGGAGAGGACCCTTTGTGTAAGCTCAGACACACAAGGAGCCGACGCTGCGGCCGTACGAGGCTGTGAAAGTGATCAGTGATCACGCTCTTCGTTCTCACACCCATCGCGCCGACCAGAAGATTCGGTCTACGGGACGCTTATCGTGACGGTCATTCTGTAACGATTCTACATCGGTGCTCTTCTCGGGTCTTTTCGAATCCATGTTGAGTGGACCAAATCTCGCTATGCTCTGCCCCCTATGTGCTGGGACCGAGAGGGTCAGTCATAGCAGCTTATAGCTCAAGGAGCATGAAATCCTTCCTCTAGGAGCGAAGCTTTCCCCCATCACGTCGTCAGCATTCAATTCCGCGCTAGTCTGCGGCCTCCGGAATCTGAACGACTGATTAAGGACTACCCCGCGGATGCAATATTGCGTCTCACCTGAGTCCCTGCTCGTCCGCGGATGCTCGCAGATCGTAGAAAGAAATGCTTTTGCTGAAGGGCGTAGGTTCCTCCGACCATTCGCCTATGGAGTCCTCGTCCGGTGAGTCTCTCGATAGATTCGAGCGGACGCGGTAAACCACATGAGACCCCGGTCTATGGACCTGAGCTGCGATGCCGCATCATTATTGAATAGAGCAGCTCCGCTGACTCTCCTGCGAATCGGATTTGTTGCTGTGGGGGATGATCCAATGATTCCTACCCCTGCCTTCGTTTGTCTCGATGCGAGATTCGCACTCTATTCCGGCTATTCCGAGCCTCGAGGCTCCGGTCACTTCATGATCCACTTCGCTGATGTTCGTCAACAATTCATTCGACAGTGGTTGAGAGACTGTTTTGTAAGGCACCGTGGAACCAACGTCGACCACGCTGAATTATGTAACTTGCTTTGATGAGATATTCTGAGAGAGCGACGCGACGGGTCCAAACCATTCCCTGCTTTCAGGACACAGGAGAAGTCGAGCAGCATTGTGAAACAATTTTATACCGCCTACTCCATGCACTGAGTGCGTGTCCGTGGAGAAGAGAGCTTCGATGGAAAGTAGCGGAGCTCTCCATGCTCCTCATAACGCTCGACTATTCTTGATCGGAATCCCGCGAAGGCGTCACTTTCGTTAATTTCCTGCTACCTAGCTGAAATCTTTTGTTGATGAGGAAATGTGCTCAGCTCCGTCTTCTTGAAAAGCAAGTCGACCTCTTCTATGGAAGCAGAGTCCGAGCCGCGAATTCGGTTCTCCACTCGATTTCACTCACGTAGTGCCCGCTAGGTGGGAGGTGTCCTGCTTGAAGCCCGATTGAATCGAGCACCGATGGTCCAATCGGTATTGCACTCCGCTCGCTCTGATACAATGCTTCACAGGATTCTTCGTAATTTCCGCGAAACTCGATGCCTTATTCTGCATCGAGCGATGCTCCAATTTGAGGCCTATCTAAAAATGTGCACGACAGAGGGGCGGAGTTACATCGATTCAGAGTGAGCTATTCTTGCTTGAGGGTGATTACCAAAACGCATATGCCGATCGATAGGAATTGTACACAAGTAGTGAAACTTATTGACTCTTCGGTTAGGCGCCCATCGAATCCACCATAGCTCGTCAGAAATCTCGACCACATTCCTAGAAATCTGAGTCGGTGTCGGAGAACCAGGATGGATTCGCTTGCTGATGAAGTCGACCAGAATTCGAAGGAAATTACCTGCATTCAGAAATAGAATGGAGGCTTTCAGGCGGCTGTGTCAGATTAGAGTTTTGACGAATCCCGTAGCTCTATCGCTATTTGCGAAACTCCCTACGTCTGAACCTCAGATTCTCGCGAGGATGTGATGTTTTTGATCTCTTTCGAAACTCGACAATCCAATTTGGTTCGCCGGCTGTGAGGGAAGAACGAGAAACTATACATGCGTCGCTAAGCAACGGCACGCCGCCGCTCCCCGCGGCTCATCGTTCGTCGGCGAGTTGGAAATCCGGTATAAATTGCCAAAGTCTCGCAATTTCGAGCTCCTCGATTCCTGTCCGCTTACGTCGACCTTAAACTCCTCCCGTGAGCCCCGCTTCTCAAAATTATCATTGGGACAGTCGTCGAGTTCTGCTGCCGCCGCTGCTCTTGTCGTTCTCAAATGCCGTCACGGAGGTCGACTGGAAGAGACGAGATAAAGACTTTATGACTCAGCTCACCGCCGCCGGCTCGAATCGTCTCGCGCAAATCTCGAGCTTCGAGGACAGATAGAACGCTTTTTTCGGTGGATGCAGATTATATCTATCTGCATCAAAACGTCGCTCGAACTAGGCGAGGTAGCGTGATGTGGGCTGCCCACACGCCATGGTTTTCCCCCAGCGGGTTCAGAAGGCTGACGCAGACGTCGCACGAAACGATTTCGTGTACGTGTGAGTGTGATCTGTGATCTCGCTTAGATTTCGATCACAACTCGAGTCGAAACAAGTTAAGATTGTAGGAATGAGAAATTGGGGATATTCAACATCTGGCTTGGTTACCGCAGGAGCCTCCCCAGAGAAACCCTTCAATGCGAGGCGTCTCGTTTCAGGATGAGTATTCGGGTCGATTTTAGGGAAGGTCAGAATAGGATGTTCGGTCTCGGACTCATCAAGAGACGCATAAGCGAGGGATCATTGCCGTTGAAACCGAAGCGCCACGTTGCCGAAATTATTCAACGGGACTATGATTCATTCCTATCCTATCGCTGCTACAGGATTTCTGTGTTTTAGCGTTCGTGAGTCAGCCGTGATCGCCCAGCTGATGGGGACCCTCGTTCTCAGTTTAGGGAAGAGCTCGCTCCTGGGCTGTCAGACAAACTCGGAACTCAGGACAGGACCTTGGATGAGCTCTTTTACGTCTTTCCCCCTCCAATAATCCCCTACGGAAGGTCCCTCTGAATTCTGAAGCGTATTGCATTATGACTATTCAGGTATAACGATTCCGATTTGCTCAGAAGGCTTGAATCCTTTTGCAACCGACTTTGCCGAGTCGAAATGCCGGTCGAGAGTGACACGGTAATATCGGCCTACTGGAAACCTCAAGTTTTTCCAGAAGCTGACAGAGCGACCAGGGGGGAGTGAAGCGAACATAGGACGGACAATCCATTACCAGCGCCTCAAAGGGATCAATCCGTTGCCATTATAGATCGGTCATGTGTCTTGTTATGCTCGAAAATGATCCAAGCATGTAGTGTCGCCGACGCTCCCGCCGCTTTGCGTGAAATTGTCTGCGAACTTTCGGCTCAAGATGTTTCCGGTCCCGCAACAGAAGAGATTTGCGCACCGATTCCGTGAATCAATTGCGCGTACTCACCTCTCTATATCTCATTGGAGTCATCAGTGACGTAAATTCTCATTGCATGGATGCTTCGATTTCATGAATCGGGATCTGATAATACGTGGCGGGGTTCATTTGATTGTGAGTAAGGTGAAATTATTGGACGGTATCTTACGCGGCAGTATTAGCGACAGTTGGTCCTTCAAACCCAGTCCGATCAAAGTTGTCCCAGTTTTCATCTCAAAACGCACAGGATGATTGCATCTGAATCTTGACTCCCCGTCAATTGAACTCTGGGAGGCAAAGTCGATGCTTCCCTCTCCCCGCATAGTTCCGCAGGGAGATTCGAGCTCCGGTCGGAAAGTTCGGAGCGGAGCAAATCCGCTCGTCTTCGAAACTTGATTGAAGCAAGAATGAGGGTATTCCCGCTCTGTTCTGCTCTTTTGAGGCAATTCACAAATCAGAACGATGAGGTCCCTGGTCATTGCATATAGCTGGAAATCGATTCCTCATTGACGGTCATCGTCATCAAGATCCCTTAGCGGTCCCTGCTCTCGAGATTTATGGGACTTCATCCCATCAATCTTGGGTCGATGCTTCAAACAGCAATCCTCGTCGAGTGAATGAAGCGCCCTCTCGGGATTCCAGAGGAATCGATTGCCCCCGGTCGGCGAAAGGTCTGGTATCTGGCATTTTCTGAGCTGATTGGGAGGCGCCTCCTCATCCTGATTCCGGATTCCTGATATCTCATGGTCCCGATATCATTGAATGCTGCAACGAGTCTGAGATATTTCTTCGGGAAAAAGTCATGTGGGACGAGGAGTTCATTCCCATGAATGGGGGCTCACTTCGGGTCCGAGAGATGATCACGAGGCGAATCACGGGTGGCGGGGAATGGAGTCGGGTCAGTGGGTTGGGAATACTCCGAGCTCAACCTCAAATCACTCGAGACACTTGTACACTCGAGCGCCTATTCCACGTTCCTTTCGAATCTCTCCCACGGATCATACACCGGGAATGAGCGACATTGGTCTGAATATCATCCACCGTGAGATACCCACATTCGCTTCCCGAGGTCGGTCCGCGACCTTCTTAGTTCCCTCAGGACGGGAATCGGGAATCTAGATCCCAGACTTCTACGTGCCTGTCCAGCCCGAATCAAACGCAGGATTTCTCATTGCAGGTTGCCTCGGCTGGCTGGCGTGTCTCGACGCTCTGAATCCGACTGAGCTCCGCACCGATATCTTGAAAAAAAAACGGAGGAGCGTCAGGTCGGACGAAACTGAGCCACGACACCCCGTGCTTTCAAAGCAAATATCGCTCGATCCGAGGAAGGGAATCCATCGATGTGCGATGGTTCTGAACTCGTGCACGCGACCTGATGATGTGATATAGGAACTTCGAACCCTGTCCAGTTTCCAGGTCATAGGACAGGCCCAATGGACAGCCGGGCGCTCAGGTTAGACGTCTCTACAACTAGTAGTGCTCCCCTAGCTCGTGACGCCTGCGTGACTTTTCGACTCGACGGCGAAGGTCAGATCTTGATCATCTGGGGCTTGGAGCGTCGCCGACTCATTTTGAGATAACAAATAGGGGGAGCAGATTCGTCTCCCGTTCTGACCGACGCGAAATAGTTAGGGGCAGCCTCGAATGCGCTCCACGAGACGCATGCTCCTCTCATGATAGACACCCCATCGATCGTGAATCGTGAGCGTCTCCAGCCAGCCCAGACTGACGTAGCTGGGGGGAAAATCTCACCGTATGACTCGCAAGAATACAGGGAAGGTTCCACGGTTGCAGGAGCTGTAGCTTCCCTTCTATGTGAACATTCGGTTCGGGTCACGGAATGTTGGCTCGGCTCACGCTAGGGAACTTCCTCGACCCGTACCGAATTAATGAATTCGGTTTTGTCGAAAATTGAAAATCTGCGAGGCTCTGCATTATTGAGACTGATCGATATCCCGGGCGACTCGTCGCGGTGATTTCACGATAAATTGGGAATTGAATGAATTCGTTCTATCTCGTCTTTCGTGTGATCAGATCAGAACTAATGAGCCCCTTCTGCAGAGAGTATTCGGAAGCCCAGAGTACGGAATGCTCGCTGACGGCAACCGTAGCTCGGAATTTCAGTCCCTTTCGGAGCTTAGGAGCCCTCATCCATAATCCGTGAGGGAGTGAGAAAAAACCCGGCGAGGAGCATCCCAAGAATCTCTGTGAACGCTCGTCCAGAAAATAGTTCTCCGTCGCCATTCCCGCGTTAATTGTTGCGACCACTCGCGCGAGTCTCGAGAATGAGCCTTCGAGCGAACTGCGAGAATGATACCTTATTGAGGCCGCTGAGCGTTCGCAGGAGCGTCAGGGCCGAATACCGATGAAGATTTTCCTGACGCATCTCTCCTGCCTCTTCTTCTCCTAAGGCTGAGAGGAAACCTGCTGATCGGCCGATGTTCCAACAGAAGCTCTGCAGCGAAAAGTTTCCGTAGGGAGCAACCTCCTCCATAAATATGTAGGTACCTAGGTGATCGTTCGGATGAAATTATTCGACCTTAATCAGCGATTTGAGAGATTTCGCGGATAAGTTCATCGTTCATCCAAAGCAGCAGCTGCAACTTATTCTCAGATCCTTCTGAGTTCTTCGTCTCGGTGAATCGAATGAGCACGCAAGACTCGAGATGAGTGAGCTTCATCAGTCTCGCTCGATGCGATTCTACGTGATCGTCCGTCCCGGATATGAGTGGTCACCTACGGCTCATTCGATACAGGGTTCCACTGCTGCTTCGTGGTATTATTATGATTACGATCCGGTTTCATGAGCGTCGAATCGTCAATGGCGATACGACACCTCTTCCCGTTTGCTCCATTTTCTCTCTCGGGCCGTAATCGGGAGTAGAATGGAATGCCCTTATCGTAGCCGAGGTTCCAGACCACCGAGTGAGAGACGGGTCGAGCAGAACGTTCGCTTCTTCTCCGATTTTCGAGAGTTCCCTCACAGCGTGGGACTACTAGAAGGTCGGGGATTCTCCTATGCTTCACTTGAGGAAACTTTGCGTTCGAGGCCGAGCGATTTTGAAAAGTACTACCTAGATTCTCTGCTAATGCTTCTTCGACGAGCCCCGCGCCTCGAGCTGCTAGATCGGAAATCGGAATCGGGCGCCTTCTTCATGTTTCCGGCTCCGGCTAATCCGTAGACGGAGAGATTCTGCGCGACGGAATTCCCGACGGAATTCGCTGTGTCCGAGCTCCTGCGGGTGATGTGAGCTAACATGTGAGAATCTTCTCCGAGGATCACAGCCTTCCCTTGCTGCCCAGTCGCTGTTCTCTGTCAAGCAGCCGAGTGCCAAGTGTTTGTTTTCTTTTACTCCGTTGCTGTTGTCGACGCTGCTGGCCGGCTCCCCGGAATTCTCGTCCAAACATCGGACATCGACAGCGCAGCAGCGTGGACGCAGAAACATTGCAGATGTTCCCCATGTTCGAAATGTTCTGAGCTCTCATACGGCTTGGAGACAGATGGTTTCTCTGCAGGGACTCGTGAGCAGCGCAGGATTCCGGAAGCAACCTCTGAATCTCGGGCCATTTCAGGAGCACACCATGCTCCATGATTCATGATTCCCATGCTCCGCACGTCATATTTTCGGACTTCGGGCTGATGCCCCACGATCCAGCTTTACACCGTGAGGCTTGAATTTGAGCTCCGCGTACTAAGAACCCGCGGATATGAGCCCGCAGCCAGCGTATTGTCCCTGACGTCGATGTATGGCTTGACATTGTTGTGATCATGATCAGCAGAATCGCTTTTGGCACTCGTTGTTGTGGCTTTTAGCAGACAACCAGCTCGTCCCCCTGAAGCCTGAAAGTGGTATCGCCCTTGCCTGAGCTTGCCTCGCTCTGGATCGGACGGTTGCTTCTCGTTGACTCCACCGGCACGAGTTGGCCGTCTTGCCTTGGCAAGAGTTGCCTTGTTATTCGTGCCCTATGGTGTGTGAGTAACGAGACGTTCGTCATGCTATCTTTATTCTGAGCCAGGAGTTCCTCTCTGACTAGCTCACTGCCTCGTTCTTGAACGAGCTCGAACGGTCCGATATTCTCACTCAGTAGGGTAGCCCGCGACGGCCAGGCGGCTAAACCTGTTTAGCCAGTTGGCGTTGCAAGCGGGCGAGCAACCAACCAACCAAAGTCAGTCACTGAATCAGATTGGAAGAGGATACAATCTATTCTCGGAGGTCCTACACTCGGCCTGATGGCAGTTCAAGGAACCTGCAACAATCTATGAGTCGTTTGCTTTTTTTGAGCGGGCATGACCGCTCGCCCTGCCTTACAATTGGACTCATGATTCATAATACGTTCCGTTCTCCGGTGAGGTCGGTGTTTTCCCTAGAAAGCTCAGGAGGGCAATTAGCGACGTTCCGAGTTCCGATGATCGAGAAATAGCTTCTGTAATCCGCAGCAGCAAGCTACGTTGGAAAAGCGCTTGGCTTGAGAGCAGCCGTGTGGTCTCGATTCTCGATTAAGCTTCTAGTCCGGCTTCACGATGCATGGGTGGTCGCAAAGGAGAATGATCCGCGTAAACATCTTCCCAGGCTTCACTTTGAGGGCGATGCGCGGGAAGCCTGAAAGGAACGAATGAAAGTTCCTGACTCCCGACACTCCCGACTCCCGACTCGTCCTGCGCGCGCTTTCAATCGCTGGCTGCATGAGAGAACTGTCCCATCAGCGGAGATCTCGCGGGTCCCTGATCTTTCGAAATGCCGGAGTTTCCAAAGCAGCTACCTCGGCTCTCAGTTCATACTTTACTGCTCAAGGGACATGCAGACATGCGGGGAAGGTCTCAGTTTGAGCCGATTCCTCTGTTTCCTCTGTCATTCCCGATCTACATGTGTCTCCGACGTCTGCGTGCGCGTTCCACCGCGCCGCCGGGATTCTCCATCGCATGAATGTCGCGTGATCCTCATAGGGATGAATTCGAGTACAAGATAAAGAGCTCTCGATGACCCCCGTGCAATTCAAGAACTCCGCAAGCAAATACCGCTGGACATCGATTTGCAACAACTGCCAGTAATCAGGGAGACGTGAGGGTGGTTCAAAACAATGTTTGGGACGGAACGAATCGTCACGCGGTATCCTGAAATAATATTGCTGGGGAACATGGCGTTGTCCTCGAATCATTCGGTCAGACAGCCGGCCGGACCGGCGTATTTCCAGTCGATTCATCCGACATCCGACCAATCACAATGCTGTCGTATCGAGCCCAGCTCCTCCATATTTGCTCGGTCGCCGTGTTTGCTTGTCACATCATCTTCCCTGTTGTCGTAATACGATGCTTTCCAAAATGGCTTCTCTGCGACGGAGCCCGAGCACGACAACACCAACTACGCGACCTGTTCGCCCGTCGCATGGGGACGTGACAGTTTGCTTGAGATCTATCGAAGAAGCCTGTTATCGGGAATCGAGTCGCCACGGGTAGTGTATTGCGAGTCCCAGATTCTCCTGCAGAACTCTGAAGCCATCGGCGTCTAGTCCGGAGATGACTGACGTCTAGTGTGGGTCTTGAATCTACCAATCTGTTGACGTTCGGCTGCAGAATATTTTGCTGCTCGGAGGGATCGTATGAGATACATGATAATTTGAAGGCAAATGGGTTGTGACGAAGAGGTATCGATTCCCGGTATTTCACCCGTGAGTCGGCGTACTCTCCATTAAAGATAACGTCGACACGAAGCGGAGCGGATAATACGAAAGTACTCGAAACATTGCTCGCTAGACCGTCGATCGACCGACTATACTTTTTTTGTACCTAACTCCTTTGAGTATCGGACGAGTTCTTTTTTCTATCCCCAATACACAACCGGAGTATTCGGGAACATGTGTTCACGTTTCCTGTCGCTAGCCAGCGTCGCTAATCGGTTGATTTTGCTCGAAGCGGAAAGCTCGACTTATTTCGTTGGCTCGGACAGCTCAGTCCCAGACGTTTCAAAGCGGACTGTCTGCTTGCGACGGGCACTCGAACAGTTTGGCTCTTATCCGAACTGACTGACTGACTGAGTGAGAGTGGCGGGATGATAAACGGATATATCGATGGATGGGCCGAATCATCTCTCGTAACTCGTAACAAACAGATAACGCATCCGATGTCGGGAATCCCCTCCTTTTTGGGGTAACCCTTCTCGCCGTCCGATTTTTTTCTTCTCCAATGCCGCCTTCGTCATCATGCACCCCCGGAACCTCTGTCCGGCCGACGACGACGACCGCGGATCTCGTGGTCTGCTCAGTCCGAGTCGCTCCTCATCTATCTGTCATTCTTTTCTCATTTTTCTGGTGCTCTTGCTGTCGTTTACTTGCTCTCTTCCTCCCGCTTCTTCGCTATCCGCAAAACGGAATCGGGTATAAATCTCACGCTGGCGTTCGTCCCCGACTCGTCGCTGTGGTATCGCCGTAGGCGGTAGCGGCTGCAAGGGCCCAATCGCAGTGAGCTCATACAGACTCAAGCACGCGAGACACTACTAGCTGCGGCTTCGCGACGGGACTGATATGAAAGCATTGTATAGCGCTCTTAGACGTCGTCGTAGCCGCACGGTGACGACGTGGTCGTCGTCGTCGTCGACGGCAACGACGTCAACAATGAAGCGATTAGCAGACAGCAACCCGTTGCATTAACGAGCCAGTCGAAGCCGCTTGGGAGGAATTGACGTTTGTGTGCCTGGAAATCTTTAGGAATTCCGCGGGATGCGGCGGTATGACGCGCGAAAAGAGCTCGAAGTGTGAATTCAGTTCTGTTGGTGTCGCTCCTGAGAGAACATAATCCGCTGGAAAGATATTTCCCCCCTTCCCCCCTCGAAAAGGAGGAGTTCGTCCTGAGGGTGTCCCAGGGCCTAGAGATTAGTGGATCGGGAAAATCAGGGAGAGGGTATTGATCGGTAGCTGATATGCTCATTCTCTTTGTCCCGGATTCGTACTAAGGATCGAAAAAGCTGGGCTTGCTCTCTAATATGCTCAGAGAAGCCTTTCGATCCGATCCGGAGGGAAGGCGTTGCCCAGATCCGAGAGGGAAACGGAAGTCCGTCCAGCGTCGTCATGGTTGCACTGATTCGATTGCCTCCCCGCGGAAGAATCGTATTACCGATAAATAATGACTCGATGAATGAATGAAATGAGAATGGATCGAATCAGCCTTTGAATCGCCGAGAGAGCGTGCCGACGCCATTTGTTCGCTCTGGGATTCGCAGTCGTTCCGCCTTTTTGATATAATCCGATTGAGCTCGACGGAAAATATCTGCAGCTTGACGTTTATCGGTTTTTCGCTTTCCACGGTTATCCGGATCGCATAGATTCAGGCTCAGGAGGGGGACATCGATTTGCCGCCGTCCGATGTTTCTCGGGCATCGAGTCGAAGTTGCTCCCTCTCCAAGCAGGACGGAGAGTTGTCTCGTGTATACACTCCACTTGCCTCATCCACCAGGGAATCTTATTCCGATCGCGGAATCTTATCTCGTGATACCTCTGGGAATTCTCTCACCATATAGATCTCACTCTTCCGACTAGCACGCTAATTCGCATTCTTCCTGATTCCAGACCTGGACATGACTCGGCAGCGTCTCCGTTCAAGCACGGCCATCGGCCCGGAATGAGTCCTCCGCTCCCGAGTAGTCGGGTGTATCCCTTTGCCCCCGGAGGCATTGGTTCTCAGGATCCGAGTCGACCATCCCCATATCCGATGTATCCACTCTACCGAGATTCCGAGGCGGCTGCCGCGGCCGCCGCTTTCCAACAGCAGCAAGAGTTACAGATGCACATCGTGCGTTACCAGCAGATGGCCGTCGCGCAGCAAGCGGCTGCTGCGGCAGCGCAAGCTCGTGACGAACCACCTGTGAGGCGGCGACCTTCGCTGCTGCCTCCGGCTGGACTACAAGATTGGTCCGAGCACAACGGCCACAGCGGAATAGAGGCCGCGGCAGCAGCCGCCGCCGCAGCTTATGGTCGAGCTTCTCTGTATCCAGGAATGGTGGTCGACCAGCGGGCACAGCAGCAGGCTGCGAACGCCGCAGCTGCGCTCGCGGCCGCCGCTGTCGCCGATCCCCACAAGCGGCCGCGCTTGTCGCAGCCTCTGGCGATCGATACGTCTGCGACCGTGGTCAAAAAAGAACCTGCATACATTCCGCAAGTCGAGGCCATTTCTCCCACGCTGCCCGAGGAACGGAGCTCGAAAGACGAGCTCAACGCTCAGATCAGCAAGCTCGGTTCGGATGTGAGTCAGCTGGAAACGAGTATCGCCAAGCTGAAAAAGAAATTGGCCGACCTCGAGGCGCACGAAAATCGCAAGGGCGCCGAGGGCGACGAGAGCGCATCGACTACCGAAAGACAAATGTCGCCTGCGCAAGTGATCTACGCGGACAACCGCAAGAAGGCGCAAGCCGCACACGCTTTGCTCAACGGCTACGGCCTTAAGATTACTCTACCTTTATACAATCAACCGTCGGATGCGGTCATCTTTCACCAAAACAGAAAGAAGTACGCTTCGTTCAAGAGCCGCCTGATCGAGTTCCTCAAACGACGCCGTCAGGAGACGTCCAAACGAGATGAGTACCTGAGTAGAAACTACACGCACCAAATGGGACTGTGGATTAAGCAGCAGGAGCGACACATTGGCAACAAGAGCGCCGCTTCGGCGCGACGCCAAAAGGACCAAAAGCTTCGCGACTTTTTCGAGAAACAGTTCACAGAGCTGAAGAAGCAGCGGGAGGAGAAGGAACGATTCTCCCGCGCGGGACAACGGGTTCGGAGCGACGCCGACATGGAGGAGATCATGGACGGCATTCAGCAGCAGGAGGACGAGGACAAGAGGATGCGTTCGTACGCCGTTGTCCCGCCGAGACTGCTCGATAATTGGGAGAGGAGATTTAGATTCGTTTCGGAGAATTGTCGGGTCGACGACTTCGCCACGGAATACAAAGAGTTCCAATCGATGACGATATGGTCTGATCATGAGAAGCAGATCTTCCGCGAGAAGTACGTGCAGTTTCCGAAGAACTTCGGCATGATCGCCTCGTTTCTCGAGAGGAAAACCACTGCCGAGTGCGTTAGCTATTATTACATGTCGAAGAAGAGCGAAAACTACAAACGACTCATCCGGAAACACAATGCCCGGAAACGCACTCGAAACAACGTGACCAATAATCGCGGGAGTCAGCCTCAGACATCATCGGCGAACGTCCTGGCCGGCGTCATAACGACCAGCTTGCCAACCGACTGCCGTCTGCCCCAGAGGCGTCAAATCCAACCGTCGTCTTCATCGTTACTGCCCTCTTCGGCCTCGGGGATGGGGTTGTCTTCGAGCTCGGGCCAAACGACCACGTCCGCGCTATCGACCACTTCTTCGACCGCTGGATCGGCTGCCCCATCATCGCCATCCGCGAGCAACGGCCTGATATCGGCCACGGAGTGCGTTCTCTGCAAAATGACTCTGCCTGCTGAAGGAACGAGTGACGAGGGCGAGAGTCGTCTCTTGACGCGAGCCAACTGCGATTTGTACGGTCTTACCGAAGATCAGTTGGCGGGAACGGAACTCCGGGTGTGCGCCGATTGTCGTTTCAAAACCGATGAGGTTACGGTGCAGTGCCAGATGCCGGGCTGTGAACAGAGGGTACGACGTCTTCTTCCGTTGCCGGCTGCCTTGTTAGAACAATTCCAGCTGCAGCAGCAGCAGCGTGACGCAGGTGTTGATCTCAAAATTCTCCACGGTATACATAAGTGTTGTTCGACGTGTTTCAATGAACTCCAGAAGAATCGTTTGGCGCTCAATAGTTTGAACGCCGCCGCCTCGGCAGCTGTCGACAACTGGACAGCTCCCGAAGTTGAGTCGATGCGCAAAGCGCTCCGGGACTACGGAACCGATTGGGCTGCGGTCTCCTCGGTTGTTGTAACGAAGACTCGTCAGATTTGTAAAGATTTCTACGCGCTCAACAAGCGCAAGCACAACTTGCATTATATGGTGAGTGGGCAATATTCGATGATCCATTCGCATTCGATTATTCCTTCGAGTCGCTTCTCCAGCGACTCGCATTTCTTTCTCCACCTCCCAATGACAGGATATTAATGTGCGATGAATTCCTCACAGGTTAACGAATACCGGAAGGCGGAAGGTCTTGACGAGCCCCTATCTGAAGCTGAAGAGGAGCCGTCGTCGGCGACTTCAACGCCGTCGGCAGCTGCATCGACCCTGACCACGAAGGGTATCTTGCCCGCTGCAGCTACTCCCACCACAGTTATAGCGAATACTCCCGCCATCGTTGCGTTAGGAGGGAGCAAAACTTCTCAAGTCATCAAAGAAGAACCGCCCGAGAGGAGGCACAGCACATCCACGACTAGCGACACGGCCAGCGCTTGCAGTCCGAAAGACATCCAGGATGCAGATGGTATTTTTCTTTCGTCCCTCTTGAAACAAGTGAAATAGCCTGAAAAAAAGAAGTCAGGCTCTTCGGGATGCCCAGGGGTGAAACTCATGTTTTCCTTCGTTTTCCAGGTAATTGGGAAGCCTCGGAGGGAGCTCAGACGGAAGGAGCGCGAGAACGAAAACGATCCCATCACTCGCACCAATCGAGTCATCATAGAAGTGCCTCGGAGTCCAACTGCGGATCATCCGCAGCGCTGGACGGCTATGACAGTAGTGCAACTGTTAGTGCGGATGAAGGGGAGTCGAACAAGTCGATTATTGTGGCTAGTAAGAGCGTTCCCCAATCATCTGCACCATCTGTTGCACAAACTGGCTGCCAGTTGTCGAGACCACCGGCCGGCCCGCCTGGATTACTGAGCGACGAGCAGAGGACGCTGGACAGTGGGAGCATTGCAAACGCGAGACCTCCATCGAGGCCGCTGATGCATCCGCTTGCCATTCCTCCGCCTCTGATTCAGCCGCCGCCACCCCAGCTGACCGGAGGCGTTCGTGGTTCATCGACGTCGTCCAGTGTCGGCGATGGGAGCGTCGGTCAGCAGTCAGTGCGCGATCTCATTTTCCAAACGATCGAGGCCAGTTTCCAGTCGTCGTCATCGACTTCTAATTCGTCGTCGACGGCGGGATCGTCGTCGTCGATTCCTTCGATAGCAGCTCTCGGCATCAGACCCAAACCGGCTCACACCCCCCAGACGATAGCAGCGGATTACGAGGTGCAAACACTGGACCTGTCGAAAAAACCCGCACGGTCCACGAACAGCCCGCAGATTTCTTCGACAGAATACCGCAAGGTCTCAACACCGACCCGCAGCGGGGTCGATCAGCATCGCTATTCGACTCCGCCGCCAGCTCATTCGAACAGCTATAGAGCTGCACCCACACCTCCGCCATCTGCTGTCGTATCGCGGAAAACTGCAACTCCGTCGCTTCACCCGCCAAAGCAACAAGGTCCTCCCCCACTAATACCCAAACAATTCGTACTGCCAACGTTGCCGCAGCAGGCAGGTGGATCGATCACTCACGGAACGAGTACAATAGCGGCTGCCCAGCACCAACAGCAACAGCAGCATCACCATCATCATCATCATCACCACCAACAGCCGCAACAACAACAACAGCAGCAGCAGCAGCAACAACAACAAGCCGCGTACGCAGGTGCAGCTGGGAGACACGGACAACCTTTCGAAAGGAAGGACGGTTCGATAACTCTCGGCACACCGAATATCGATTACAAGAAAATCTACGAGCAGCAACCGCTGGGCGTGAATTCTGAACAGTACTATCGTGCAGCTGCAGCAGCTGCTTACGCGTCTGGTTATCCAGGTCTTCCCCCGGGGAGCGCTAGCGCAGCTGCCGTCATCGCTCAACACCAGCAGCAGCAGCAGCAACAACAGCAGCAACAAGCATCTGCAGCTGCAGCGGCAGCTGCCGTAGCTGCCAACTCGGGTGGGCGAGCCTCGTCGCAATTGCTCATCGATTTCAACACTTCGAAGCAAATGCAGCAACGGAAGGAGAAGGAACGAGAAACCCCTCCCGTCGTGTCATATCAGCAGCAGCAACAACAGCAGCAGGCGGTGGCGGCAGCTGCTGCGGCAGCTGCTGCTGCGGCCGCCGGTCACTCGTTCATGCCCCCACCGATGGACCGCCAGAATGTGATTCGGTGGCCTTCGTCAGCTAAGAGTGTAATCCAGGCTCCACCTGCCAAGTCGCGATCTCCTTCAACTCACGTTCCTTTCCAAGCGCTAGTGAACGCAGCTGTAGCCCAACCGTCTTTGATAATTCCACCGAAAGAACAGGAGAAAGCCTCTTCGAAACGTTCTGTTGAGGGATTGGAGAAGTCGTTGTTGGAAATGCACGGTCACATCGGAAGAACGGCCGCACACTCCTTGCACGTAGCAGCCGCCAACGCGATGAACGCAAGCAGCAACAATCATTCGTCTCCTCTGAGCTCTTCTTCACTACAACACCAACAACAACAGCAGCAGCAGCAACAACAGCAACATTTTCAGCAACTTCAGCAACAACAGCAACACCTTCAGCAGCATTTGCAGCAGCAGCAACAACAACAACAACAGCAGCAGCAGCAGCAACAACATCCTCATCACCCGGCGGTCTCGCCGCAGATGAGATTACTTCAAGCGAGCAGGTCATCTGGAAGAGCGGAGCCTTTCAGCAAGGAACAATTCGAGAAGGAGATGCGGAGCCAGGCGCATAAAGCCGAAATGGAGAACGAAGCCTCGAGGATCTTCAGCGCTTCTTTTGCCAAGGACCCTCCCAAGAGCTCGGGCCTCACGGCAGCGAATTTCATTGACGCTATCATCACCCATCAGATCAATCAGTCCGACCCGAAATCCTTGGTCTCACCGTTCGGTTCAGTCGGAGGCGGGGGCTCGAGCCTGTCGGCGATCGTGGGACCGTCGGAAAAAATTCCCAGAATGGAGACCCCGGCCGTCGGCCCGACGGATCCGAGCAAGGATCCGAAGGTTTCCTTCTCTCTTCATTTGGCAACAATGATGCACAAGAACATAACCGACTCCGTGCCCGGGGAAACATCTGCAGAGTCGTGGAAACTGCGCAAGGCGCTCACCCCGCAGGCCGCGGTCTCGACCGGGGAAGCAGCGGGCGAGAGACCGCCGTCACGCGTGGGTCGAGCGACAAACATGTCCGCTCTGGACTACATGAAGAATCGTATCGAGGAAGCGATGAGGGAACCGCAAGACCGGAGCCCAAGACCCACTTCCACGCCGCCGAGCCGGCCCAGTTCGAACCAGTCATCGGCCGCCAGAGACGGTGCCGACGTTCGGGCCACCCCCCCGATGTCGCAGCAACAGCCGCCGTCGTCGTCTTCGCAGCAACAGGGCACCGCGTCGAACGAAGCGCGGCCGAGATCAAACCCCGCGAACATTGTTGTCGACGAGGGATCGTACCCGTACGCGTTCAGCTCGTTTGGTGTCCGACTCGGGGTACCACAAGGCTCTGCGACGCAGCCCCCCGTTTCGAGTAGCAGCAGTTCTACGCACAGCTCATCTTCGCAGCCCCCGTCGTCCAATGTCGTCACGACGACAGGCTCTCGTGGTCGGGATACGAATGCGCCGATCACGAGCAGCAGCACTACCACGACGTCGAACTCGAATCTGCTGATGAACCAGTATGAACCACTCTCTGATGAAGATTGATGCTTACGGAGACAATGTAAATTAGGGAAATGACGTCGTATGATGACGAGAATTCAAAGATGATTCAAATAATTATTCCTGTGATGGAATATCACGTGACGATTGTGGAGTCACGGACATCACAAGACATCCTGTTAAGAGCCCGCGTGGAAGTGGAAGTTTCGAATTCGCTGCGATACTTGACGACCGGACTGGCCACTTACGAGTCTGAATTATGGCGCGACTCCAAGGGGAACTGTAGTAAAAAATCGGATGCTTGGGTGGATGGATTTTGAACTTGTTGATATGAATATATATATATATATATATTTATATATATATATATTCCCGAGATGTTCTACTACGTGGACCTAAGGAAATTACTTTCAAAGGAAAAGATTCGATAATTTTAGAATAGATTTTTGTCGATGAGGAACGAGGAGAGTTAACTCGGAGCATGGACTATACAAGGAATTGATTCGTAGGATCCGGAAACAACGATGAGACCCACGATCGCTCGAAGCTAGGACTATAGAACATCCGAAAAGCCTTCGATTGAGAGAAATAGTCACAAAAACATCAAGAATTACGACATTGACGAGAACTTTGATACCGACTTTGATTATTAGATCGATTCTGTGACACTGTATATAAATTGTTGTTTTATCGTCATCACAATTGGATCGCTTTGACTTCCGTCGATCTGAGCTTCATCCAAGTCGAGAGTCGAGGCCCATCGACCGTCAGACACCTGCGTAAATGATTATCGAGAAATGGCATCCTCCCAATACTTTCCACATAGCTCCCATGTAGGATTTCCCCCGGGGTGTCTCTGTCATTCTCCTCTCAGCTGCTGTCTCATGGGGCTCGCTATGAGAGTTACGAAATCCTAATCCGATTGGGGGATCAACTCTCCCGCTCAGATCCGACTCCGCACTCGGGGCTTCTCTCCCGCTGCGGCTTGAAGACGTCAATCGGGTTCATGAAAGCGAGGGCTGCACGGGTTCCAGCTGCTTTCCTTGAGTCCTTTCCCCAGACCCTGAAACTTCTATCGAGACCTTCGTCGTTTTTTTCGATTAGTCAACCCGAAAGGCTTTATGAATTCGGAGTCTGAAATCGAGGAGAATCGGGCGAAAGAATCTAGAGACGGTCATGATAGCGTATGATGCGATCTCCCTCGAGCTCCCCTACTGAAGCTATTGACGGAAGGTCGAAGCGATCGAATCGTTAAGACGATCCGACTCTTGAATGATGAGCGTGCTCCATTGTGATTAGCGTGCCGCCGCGTTTTTTTTGCTCACTCCTTCGTGTACAAATCAATCAACAAACAAACGAACCTACCAAACAAACGAAGAGGTGGGACGAATCGAGAAGAAGAAGTACTGGAGAAACGGGAAGGGTTAGCAGGTAAACATTCGTATCCCCGTTCCCCCACCCTAAAGAGCGTCATCATGAAACAGATCGAGAACCATTCGGCCACTGCCTTAGCTGGTGGCGACCTAACTGAAGATGGAGTGGAGGGGGAAAACTGATTGAGAAACGCTGTGATTTTTGAGTTTCTAGCAGCTCACTGGACGGAAGCGGTGAATTTAACGGTTAATCCGTTCGGAATACGCAACCCACACTTACTTCAATTACAATTACACAGTACAGATGAACATACAAAAGACGAGCGAGGAGTGAACCCTGAGGGACTCTTTGAATTTCATTGACGTGGAGGCAGTTGTTAACAACTTTTTTATTCACAGATATTAAAGAACGATACCGCGACATTGATGATGACTATTGATATTCTTATTGATTGACACGATAATGAACGTTGGGATGCGTAATGATTAGCTAGGGTAATGAAAGAATGGAGTCGCTAGAGACGGAATGGAAAGTCAGATTGAAGCAAGAAATACGATTGGTGTAAATAGATTGGGGGACACAGAATATACAGTGAAGATACTGATTGATTGAAAATTATATTATTTGAACATGAATAAAGAGTATGAAAATCAAATGACCGATCAAGCGTCTTTCTTCGAACGGAGCCGGGTGGGATTGAATGTTCCGCCTATTTCCAGGAGAATTATCGAGCGGATGGGAGAATCCTCTGTCGAATAATGGGATGCTTGAGGATCGAGGATCGGGGCATCGGTCGGGATTCGGCAGCGTATCAATCGAGCCGAGCTCGCCTCTCCGAACTCGTATCGAAAGTCCGTCCAAGTTCGGACATCCGATAGGACGGAATCTCATACGAAATATTGATGCCGACGAAGAAGCCCGAGTCGATGCAGATGGGGACAATTCGATCTAGAGATTTATTCGAGTCCTCCCTCGATGCGACACCGATAGAAAAGGCTACGAGCGGTGATTAGTGGAGTTTTGTTTCTCATCCTGGAATCCGCAAGGCTGAAATGCCTGAGTCATCTCGAAAATTCATAAATGCATTCTGTCATGTGTCTCGAGGACCAAACCTCGCATATCTCCCGGAATTAATCTCTCGTCGGGCTCGAGCCAATCGATAGCGAGCAAACGGCTGCATCAGTTCTGAAATGTTCCGATTAGGAATCAGATGACGCAGCACGAGGCCAAATCACGCTCCGAGCACGATTCATCCACGGAACCAAAATCTCAGGATCGCTCCCGAATGCGAATCACGCGGTCAGTAATCCCACGAACTTCTATTTGCGTCGCCATTTTAATATTGCTTATTCGACAACCACTGGAATCTGATGGGCATCACCACCGCGATAAGAGCTCGCCTGAGCAGCATCGACCCTCGTCCGAAGCCCAGGGCTCACAAAGAGCTCTCACTCGCCCCAGCTGACATCCGAGCGGTCGGATGTCCTAATGCCATTATTCCTCTATAGTAGGGAGGCGGCAGATGTCATCGGAGCGCGCAAGTTTCGAATTCTCCGGCAATATTTGAGGGCCATCGTTCATTCATGGGACGTCTACGCTCGTGTGGCAAATTAACCAATGTGTCCGCTATATCGAACATCGTTGTGCAGGAGGGGAATCGGATCTCCTCTCATTTCGTCTTCTCCGGAGCTCGATGATATTGCGCGCCAGAAATCAAAACTCGTTAATCAAAAGAGGAAGAAGGACCGAAAGTTCCCGCATTCGTTGACGTAACTTTCATGCGCCCGCTGGAGTCGCGTCTCCGCCGTCTCCACATTATTGTTATAGTTTGAGCTATTGTTTTTGTATCTTTCGCGGAGCAGCGGCGAGGCTGTTCGTTCTTCCCTCGGAACGGCCGAGGTGGTATCGCCCGGTCTCCCGCCGACCCGCCTGCCCGCAGTCGGCGGCTGCTGCAGGCGGGTTGGCGCTCTATTCGTTATCCTACCTGGGTACCCGCCTCATAGCCGCCCATCGAGCCCCTCGCCGACGAATCACCCCGATTCTTACCCTCCCGGTCGTCCCTGGCAGAAATGGCGGCGGCGACCCGAAGGCATCGGTTGGATCGGAGAATGTCTCCGCTCCACGAGGAGCAACAACCCGTCCCTCCTCTAAGTGGACCGCTGACCTCGCTGACGGAGGATAGGATGACGTTGACAAAACCCGGGAAATGACGCCTCGACATGGGCCTAGGGGTGGGAGATAGCTGTTTCTGGGACCAATGTGACAGTTCACTAGGTGAAAACAGCGAGTATCGCTGGAGGTTCCTTTCTTGCAGACAGCCGCTTCTCTCGGATGGAGATATGTGTGTCACTGCACTTATTCCAGTTCAAAAGCATCGTCATTGATGCAACTTCTCAGAGGATGCTGTCCCTAGCGGGCGCATTTGTAACCGAAGAGAATCGTCGAGCCTCCGTTTGAACAGCCAGCTCCCCTACCGTCCCTCTTTCTTCGCGTTCCTGGCGAGAAATATGGTCGCAACGCCCCCGAGGTCACTCTGACCTTCATGCTTCGATTGATTTGGAGGCATTTGTAATTGTGGAGAATCCTTATCGGAATCGAAGTGGAGAAGCTACAGTTCCCAGCCGGTCGTCAGATTCCGCATACATGGCGATTTTTCCGATGAATGATTTTTCATTGATATAATCAGAATGTTGGGTGAAAATCAGCACTTCAAGGGGTTTCAGCCCACCCCGACGAGGCCATCGTCCGAAGGCAGGGAGCCCTGAACCACCGCGGCGTTACCACGTTGTATCTCAATGGAGAGCCCCTGGACCAGGAACTCCGTGGCCCTCCTATCTCCAGAAAGCATCTCAATCCTCTTCCCGAGGACTCTGAGGAAGGAGACCGTCTCTTGGCCGAAGGCCCCGAGTCTTTCCATCGCCACAGGCTGGAAGATGAAGCGGCCTTCGAGCTCTCGATATGTGTTGCGCTTACTCCTCTCCGCCGTTTCTGCAACCAATCCCGTTGAGCGTGCTGCAAGAAACCGATGCGACGGCGCCAAGGTAGCGACTTTTGACTTGTCTCTCGTGAAAAGTTTTATGCGCTCGAGAGATATTAGAATAATCGACTTGCACCTCTGACTGAGTCGGTTAATCATACATCCACGCTACGATCCCATTTTCTTTCGAATCGAGTCCTATCCAAGCGAAGTTTCTCGGGATAGATTTGGCCTCGGGTCGATTTATGAAGCCCATCTGCGATAGATCGGACTCCAACATCGGTAAACGCAAGGAATGCATAGAGGCATGAGGATGAGAACGTGAGTAGCACCCCACGACGGCTCACGACTCACATCATCAGAGTCAAATGTATATAGAGGGACTCGTCGATTCTCTGCACAATGGGGAGCAAGGTGTAACGAGGCTGAAGGCTGGTGTGAGATACCGCCCGCATGCACCCTACCATCGTTGAGTTCCTCACAAAGTTGCTCTCCAAGGAAGGTTGCAGACTGTTTTTGAATACCAGAGAGGAGAGCGATGCTATTGACCCGAACACTTGGAGGCGTTTTAGGGATGCGCGCCGCTATCGATTACTCAGTGTTGCTGTAAGCCTCCCTCGCTGTTGCTCAACTTTGAGCATACGAGATTGAAGCCGCGAAAATTCCTGACCTGAGGAGTACTTCATGGCGGTTAACGCCGCACGGGAATTCTCGGTGTCTTGGGGCGCGTCAGAACAAACCTCCGGAGGTCCTCCCTCTACCCCGGTACATAAGCGTATCGCTATGCGTCTCAACCTCGATACGCAAGCGGCTGAATACAAAACGATACGGGTTTGCCATGGATCAGTATCGCTTCCTCTTGTTGAATTGTGTACTTTTCGTTTGGGAACCTGATTGATGCTCTAGCGAGCGACGGCTCATAATATGTTGGAGAACGACATGATCGTCCGTATCAATCGGGTCTTGGCAACAGCTGTCCCTTCCGAAAATGAAATTTCTCCCCTCGTTCCCCCTATTCTGATCCCCGCCCGTGAAGCCAGAAAGAGTACCAAGCAGCATCCCTACTCTGTCCAACTTTTCTCCAATCGTACTGCTCGGTTCGCCTCCACTCTTTTCCCCCGCACATTCAGTCTATCGAATGCCCTTCCCCCTCATGTCTTCCCTCCGACGTATCATCCCAAACTCTTCAAATCCAACACTATCCGCTCCCTCCCTTCAGGTAAAGAGCCTTAGGTTTTTCAGTGAGTATAAAATACATGAGCCCCGTTCTCCAGTTGAATTTTCCACTCTTCTGGGTGGTGCGTCGATGCATTTTTTCCTTTGGCTCTTTTACCTTTTCCTCCAACCTTCCCCTCAGTGCCCCTCCCCCTTTTCGCACTCGCAGTTCCTTTGAAGAATCATAGGGTCACCCCTTTGCGAGCAGCTCCACAGAAAAAAAAGCTTCTAGCTTCCTGTCCTCGAGTAAAACACGATTTCTTGACGGTCCCGTGCTACAGCGAAAAAGAGGATCGTAACCGTACCCTAGCTCAAATCAGGCTGGTCAAGCCCTCTACCTTGCATCGACGGACGGAGGGATGCCATCCCTCCGGACAAAAATTATAGTGCGTCGTCCCCGCTGCGCTTGGAGAGCTGTCGTTTTCAGGGTGACGATGTTTCCAGACTACGAACACCCTGGCCAAATCTAGTCAAGGCGAGCTCGTTCAAGTACCGTATCACACACATTGGTTGTCGAGCTTTTGTTCATGAGTGGCCATTGAATTTGTTGTCGTCCCTCTCTATATCATGGTTCACAACTTCGGCTGTGAGCGGGCTATGCTAGGAAACAATACAGAAACCGATTCAATATCGATATGAAGAGAGCTCAAACGCGATTGTTGTACTGAACCTTCAGCCTAGAATTGTCAGCCGGCAAGGAGATCTTGACTGTCATACTTCCAGTGCAACTCAAGGAGCTCAAGTGGTGAGAAAAGATCCATTCCGTTCAGGGTTGTTGGAGTAATCTTCGTGGTCCGGGTATTCGGCTTCAATGAGGATTGGTTCCCACTCCATGGCTTTCAAATCTTCATTATTCGAATTCGCTCATCAGCACATCGATTGCCTCGTGGTCAGACCCCGCTCAGAAGCAATGAGTTCGCTCGACTCTTGGAAATTGTGGTCTTGAAAGATTAATTGCGGAGAGATTCAGAGACATTCTGTTACGACAGTGGTTGTGTAATCGTTTTGCGATTTCACAAAATTCGGAGACCCTTGGAATTTGGAGCGGTGAAATTCACCAAGCAGCTGATGTTGCATAAACTATCTACACCAGAAGCCTCCCGTAGGAGTGCATGACGAATCCTCAGCCGACCCGTGCAGAAATGATTTCGTAAGCCCCGCTCTGATTGATGAGACGTGGCGCGAAGATTCTATGCGAGCTGACCAAGTGGGAGCCTCAGGGAAACCTTGCCCAATTGGTCGGGGGTCTCCCGTGGGATTCGTTTCCGCGGGCGGAGAATGCGATGAGGTCGACCATGTCTTCATCGGATATCGCATAATCTCGGAAAGCTGCCAAGGAGTGCTGTCGGATGTCGTCTGCTGTACTCGAGGACTTCGAGGGGTGTATCTGAGTGGATTTGAATCATATCTATCAATCAGTCAAAAAGGAACTCATCAAACTTTCGCTCATATCCGAGAGCGAAGGTCCCTCTTCGATCCTACGGAGCTCCATGCCAATTCGGATCGATCCGCTTAATTAATGACTCAAGTTAGACGGGAGTTCGATATGCGATTTGACCGGAAGCGCCGCCGGAATCGCTCGAGGCTCAGAAGACTATCCAATGGGGCGCTTTCGTCGATGCCCGCTTAGCAGACGTCGTCGAATGCACGTTGTCCATCGCGTCTCGCGTCCAAGTAGCCGAATTACATAATCTGCCAGCTCTGGATCATACCCGCGAGGAGGAGCAGCGGATGATGCAGTCGAAGACAAAGAAGCGCTCTTGGCAGTGGCCTGCCAAAGCCTCGCTGGAGGCGTCGCCAACGTCACGGGGATAAGTGCCTTCAAACACATCGAAATTCACTGAAGCTGGCTGTGTGGCCTGTTACCGTCATCTATTCTAGATTTCTCCCGGCTAAGCGATAGAATAGTAATTATTGATATGCCTATGTCAAGTGCTGTTGCCTCCCGGATGAAGAAAGCGTGGCAAGATCGGAGCACTGTGTCACTGCAACGAAACAGTGTTGAACCGGAGACGCGTCTCAATATCCACCAGCTCTCCGATCAGTCGAATCGACTCCGTTCTAATCTCCTATATCAATATTCAAAATGGACTGGGCTCATTGTACTTCGCCGAGCCCCAGAGGCAAAGGTATACCGAGTTCCGCATCCGCAGTTCGGAAGTTCGAATTCCACTCTAGGCGGTCATGGTATGTAGGGCAGCTTTCCCGTGGGTGTGCGGACTCGGATACGAAGGCCCACCCACTCAGATGAAGCGGGCGATGAATCGAGTGGTTGACAGATAAGGAGATGACAATAGTACTTGGCTGCTCCCTTAAATCCTTGTCAACATCGGCCTCCAGATCGATTCTTCGAGTCTCCGCCCTGAACCGCGGTCGGTCACCCAGGTGACGCTCTGAAGCCCCTGGTTCACTTCAATGCTTGTCCGCAATCGAACAATCCGTATTCAGGGTGAAAGACGAAAAGATTCGTTTCTGTCCCAAGCTTGTATCGATTGATCGGCTTGTTGTTATCGATATTTCTTTCTCGTTGCACTGGTGGTGGATGCCTCACCCCTTGCTGATACTCTTTGTTGTTTTTTTCTGATAACATTATGACAGCTCGCAAGGCTCCAAGACGTCGTAGGCCCACACGTATGCGAACAATGTGAGAAGTGCTGGTTTTTCCCATCGGAGCAGAGTAAAGGGTGCGGTTTGTTGAAATTCGGCGGGATTCGACTCGCTGCACTCCGCTTGAATTTGGCCAAAGCCTTATGGGCCGGATGTTCTATTAGGAACGGTCTGAACAAAAGCAATTGATTGATTAGTTCTCATTCGTTTCCCGCGCCCATTAGATTTCGATTCACAGCTCTCGTCTATGCACAAAGTGATCCCGGCTTTGGAGACCAAGCGTCATGACAATTCCGGTCGCTCACTCGATGGCGTCCTCGGTGACTTGATTGACCGTCACGTAATGGAGCAGAGAAAGATACCGCATGCGTCTTCGTCCGCTCTAATCCTACGATTCGGAAATCTCCCTCCCCGTATCAGGAATACTGGCGGGAGTGCCACACGAATGGCCAACCAATAGCCACCGCTCTTGAATACAGCGAACACTCTGGAGCGATTTCTGTGCCGTGTCAAGCTTGTTGTTTGAACTGGGCTTCGTTGGGCATGAGTGATTTGGACCCATCCGAAACAGTATGCCTTTCTAGATCTCACTAAAACAGTGTCGATCGAGTCGGATTTCCCGTTTATCCGATTTTACGAGCTAGAGCGGATGCCCCTCGCGGCAGCACGCAGATGGTCACATTCGCCACAACTTTTATCCCTTCGCAGTAATCGGTTCCCGTCTGTATTCAACCCTGTCGCCTTGACTGAGAGAGAGATATAATACATCTGCCGATAGAAGCATTTCATGACGGTGGTGTCGGACGGTTGGTTCACTGACAGAGACCAGCATCGTTCAGGATCAGATACAATTTCAATAAATCAAACTCGCTTCGCTTCCGCCACGTAATCCTCCTGCAGGCAATATTTTAATTAATCCCGCCTCTTCCATCGACTCGTTCTCGATTATAACGCTTTGGAATTGAACTTGCCTCTCAGATTCAGGGAAGTCGAAATTGAGCGGGGACTGCATATTATCCCCCCTCATCATACGACAAATCTGGCGCGCAATCAGCGACGTGTTCCACGCCTCTCAACTGATACGCTGCGACGATTTCGAGTAGGTGTGCAGAAACGAAGGTAAGGGAACAAATCCCGGTTCAGTTTCCGTTGGTTTCCGCTCGCGCGGGAGGCGGTGTGGGTTCGATCCCTGCTGCCGGAAAAATGTGCAGGTACTCGGCCTTGATCCTCCTGGGTACATTTGCTCTATGGATCCATTCTCGGAAGCAATGTGAATAACAGTACCCGGGACGTTAAACCTTGGCTGTGTGGATCAGCCCGAAAAAGTTTTTGGTTTCCGAGGAAATATCCGATTGTCAGGGAAAGGGTTCTCCGGAGAACTTTGCGTGCGAGATCGATAAGGGACTGCCCGGCGTCCTCTCATAATTTCGCGCCCGTAGATCGGAGCAGTCGGCCGTAGAACTCTATGCGGCTAAGGTAGAGCGGTCCCCGGCCGATTGCTTACACTTACACACATGGACGACTGCTGCTCACTGTTCACAAATCGGGTTGTTGCGGCCGACTCCTGACCTCGAGTGGACGTACACACTGGCCGGCTGACAGGGTGAATAGACTAGCTCATTGGTAATGTACCGCGGGATCTGTTGTTCAAAGACCGCGATCGATTGATTTTGATATCAGCTCCGGTCGCAGGACTTTGTTCCGCTTTTCAGTGACCTCTCAAGAGCGAGTCGGATTACGTTTCTGAGCATTCCATTTCGGAGAAAAATCACCTGCAGCTCGCATTGCTGTTGTTCAGAACTCCTGCACAACATCAGCTCCTGATTCCCATCTTTAATGATATGCATGATTGATCTGATTTCCTCCCGAAATCGGATAATGTTGGAACTAGGGAGAAGGATGTCTCACTTCCGAACGGCAGCTGCCGCGGTCGTGGTCCCTACGCAATATAGCCTTCTTACGTCAGCAATCATAGTGGTCGTCGGTTTCAACGACCGCAGACGGGCTGGCGAGCGGTAAAGCGACATGTATTATACGAAAGGACAGACACCCGACGGAAAACAGATCGTACCTGAAGGTCAGAAAAAAATAGCGACCGACAAACTTCCGTAGCTCGGAGGCTCATTCCCCTCGGTTTCATCGTCGACGAGAAGATACCGATAGATCCTGCTGACCGCTTTCGGAAGCGAATCAAACGGCCACGACGTCATGGGCACCGGAGGCAGGGCGAATTGAGATCTTTTTGGATTTGGAACACGCTGCAATAAATGCAAGCCCCTAGTTGCGGAAAATCGGGGATGAGCAAGGCGACGCCTCGCACCGAATAGGCTTGAGAATCGTTGCGACGACTGGAACAAGTCTAGGGATTTCCGAAGCGACGAAATTAACAGAGACCTTCCAGTCTGCCGGATGATTTTCACAACGATTTCCCGAACCATTATCCCAGGAGCAAAATCTTGAAGCCAAGCAACAAAACCAACAGTCGACTGATGAAGGCATCAATTTTCCAAGGAGTTTGGGTATCAATGACCGCTTCGGGATATGAACGGCTGCGGTACCGGTAGTTCGAAGTGTGCCTCTAATTATTTTGAACCCAGTTGACCGCGGCAGGTCACAATTTTGAAAGTACTTGCCGGAACGAAGTGACAAAATGAAGCAGCGGATAGTATTCGAGACAACGAGGAAAAGCGACGCTTTCTCCATACACAGTGCTGATAAGGATTCCGGATGAAGATCTGCATTCACCGGAGCTTAAGCTGTCCCTCGCCTCCGTTCGATCCTTATCGGGACCTAATTCGGTGGACCACCGCGATTTCCGACTCCGCTCCCGCTCCTTCAAATCGATATACCATATATTGCGGCTATCGTAGCCATCGGCCGATCCTCCGCTTGATTCCCTTCTTCCCCTTTCAAGTGGGGGCAGCCTGGAGTTCCTTCCTCGCGAACTTTCTCTCGGCAACTCCATTTTCATGATCTCGTTGCAGTATAATGTCGCATCGGCGAAGCACCGAGGAAGAGACGCGTGATTGAGAGTCTCCGGATATCGAGGAATAGCTTCGAGTTTTCTGCTCCCTGCGCTCGCTCCTTTGAAATGTTTCGGAGAAATAAGGGAGCGCTGACATACTGCTATCGGTGTCGACGGCATGGGCCGTGGGCAATCGCTTCCGATCAGGCGGCGCGGCGACGTACTTCCGTCGTATCGGTCGATCTCGTCATTCTTATCTACGCGTGCGTGCATACTTTTCTCACTACGTCTTTCATAATCAGCTTCAACAGAGCTACGAGGACGTCCATATTTATCGAATTAGAGCCGATGGCTTCGACGGCAATAAGCTGTAGACTGCTTTCGATACGTCGGGTGAACAATTTGTTATTCATTTTTTTCGTCGTATCGCAATTATAACCCGATCACCAGAATCGAAATATTTCGCTTTCTGATACTTCTCCTTCCGATCCAGAGTTTGATTCAAGAGCTACTCGTGGTATTCGCTTAGCACAGAGGCCATGCCGGAGTCGAAGAGCGAGCGCTGCCGGCGCGGCCAGAGAGCTTGAAATTAATTTTGTTGAGTGATCTTATTCAGGGCGAGGAATCGGAGGAACTTGCCGCAATGAAGGGTTCGCGCTGCATCGAGTCGGGAAGACGAAGATGCTAGTCGACAGGCATCCATCGATGGAGCTTGACTTATCCGACAGAGAGGATGAAAGGATATCCGACCGAGACTAGGGTTAGTCCGTCGCTGGACTCACGCGGCTCCCCGCCTTCCGCGCTAGATCGTCCTTCACTACGCGGGGTCGTCTTGGAATCACTCGGGGCAAGCTCTACGGACAGCAATGATTCTTGCTCCTTAAGAAAATCCCATGGAATTCTGACAGAGAAATGCTACAGATGAAGAGGCATAAAATTGGCGGCTCGTGTCGGGCACTCACTCGACCTTGCGTGCATCGCATAACGCCCTCTCGTTTATAAAGTTGATTAATAGGCACTCGAACGCCATAAATAAGTGAATGTCCAGGATCCGAAGCCGCGACTGATAATCCCCCTCAGAATGGCTATTTCTGGCTGCCGTCGCCGTGGTGTAGTATCACTCCTGGATAAATCTTCCACAGATATTAGCAAAGTAGGAATAGACTGAATATGTAGTGAATCATGTGCATGGACCGCCGCCAGTAGCGTATCCACCTCGGGGTTGTATGGGGCAACAGCCCGCCCCCCCCCATCCCTCCAAGGAGAAATTCTGGGTACGCTCCTGACCGCCGCCAGTGATTTATTCTAGTATTTGGAATTCTTCGGTGAGCCTTCGTCGAACCCAGAGATCGTCGGTATTCTCTCTCCTTATTGGGGTACTCGAAGCAGCCATGGCTTTATTGGTGTATACCAATGTTTCCCATGGGTCTTCAAGAGATTGTTCCCCCGAGAGAAGGCGCACCCGACGACTCGGCGCGAAATTCGAGCCGAAATATATAGATTGAGCCGAATTCGCGTTCGAAGTGTGCGCGCGGGCAGCTCATGGAGTTCCGCTTATTCTCAATCGGTGGGACTCTGACAGCGATTCCTATCCCCGATTCCTCTCAAAAGTCATGGTGACCCCCGATGAGTCCTTCGTTCTGGTTTTGTTGGTTAGCGGTCATAAGCATGAGCGGCTCTCCCCATGGACCCTCATCGATGCGCACAGCGTCATTGTTCCTTGAGCATAGTATTCAAAGATTTATATTTGTTCACCTCTAATTGGTGCGAACATGACCGACCGCACAGCTGCTCTAGAGCACTTATTGACGGAATTGCGTATCGAACAGCGCGGCCGCATGTAGCTGCGGGCGGATCCCTCTCACGTACAGCACCCCTCATGTGTGTTTCCCGGTCACTTCCGGTAGACTGACATGCAAGGTCCGTCAGCGGTCGATCGATAGACGTACAGAGCGGTACAACGGGAAGCAATGATATTTCGCTGGCTTCACGGCGGCCTACATCGGAATTCGGCCGCTACGCAGATCAGAGCGGCGGACGTTTCTAACGGCTTCCCCGAAAATGTCCTTCGAAGGTCGCAGCGAGCTTGAGGTTTCGACAGGCCATGTCAAACACACGCCGCTCCGTGCGTCGATTAATCATGACTCATTCGGGTATGTTGAGTTTCCCTGTGTAACTGACTCATTAATCTCTGTTATAATAAAATGTATCCGCAATCATTGGTTTTCTAATCGGTTCGTCAAAACAGGGGCATGAGGAAACCGCCGGCGCCGACAGCTCGACTTCTCCGGAATCTTCAACGCTCTTCGAATTGGATTTTCTCCAGGATCTATTAGGGAGGAACGGCCGAATCTGGGAAGTATGTTCCATCGAGCTTATATCGAACGATCGGAAAAGACGAGGGAGAATAAGCTAGGTGAAGTTTCCTCGAAAACGATTCCATCGCAGGTCCGAGCGCGGCAGCCGCCTCAGGAGACTCGCGTGACATATATAACCGATATTTTTCCTCCCATGTAATCGCCTCTTCTGCTGTCCAACTCCATGTGCGGAATGAGAAGACGATCTGAATTCCGTCCGAAATAAGAGAGCTATTCTAGGAACGCTTAGGGAAACGATTTCACCAGCCAGCTCAGAACTCCCTGACATAACTTAGGCGGCGTTGAGCAATCCTGGCCTTCGGAGTTATTGAATCATGAGCCGAAACAATTCATGCGAATTCGACGCATACGAGTGAAAGCTGAATTTTAGGGCGGCTAAGAGCGTTGTGTTCCATATATGACGGACAACTCCGACTTCGGGGACGGAATAAGTCTTTTATGTTCGCCCCATGAGCGACACCTGGCTCATATAATATTCATATGATTTTCTCAGGGAAATGCTTCATTCTGATCCGTTGACCTCGGTCTGTTTGGAGATACCTGTGGAAGCCTGAGTTCCGGCGCGGATCTTCGTCACTTGTCAAACCACATGAACGTGGTTTCGGGCGTTGCTGGACAACGGAGAATAAATTAGATGGAAGGAGAAACTCTGAGTGAGTGGATTCATGACCGTCTATACTGACGAACCAACAGGAATACATCAGATATTTCTCTCAGTAAGAGCTAATAGAATCGAGCAACATGATTGGTAGCCCCTCGGCTTCCCGACCAGAGTGCTGCGATCTCATTTTGCGCTGCTTGCCGGTCTCACAGCCGCTGGGTGCACTGAGATGCCGAGGTTCCCCCGAAGAAGGCTTGACCGTATCACGAGGACGCGAGCCGTCAAGCTCAAAAATCGCTGCTGCGGAAACTCGACAAGAACAGTGGTGAGCTCAAGTTCGAGTGCGGCCACGAGCTCGAGTGTGAGTAGGACATTACATGTATTGTATTGGGTACGCGACCTCGATTCGGCCGCAATTCCCCATAGTTTCCATTGATCTCGAGAAAATTTAGGATCCTCTGGATATAATCAGTAGCTTGTCGTCAAGCTCTCCGCCTCACGTTGGATGAGGTGACTTGGGCTGTCCACATCCCTTGCGCCTTCTTTCGACGCAAGCCCCTCATCGATTCGATGAAAATCGATCAGAGGCTTCATATTGCTTTTCGAGAGGCAGCGGAATCCGGTCCCCCTTTTCCATGTTTGATGGACGGTTGAGAGGGCACGTAGATGGAAACGGGGGAAATCGTAGCGGAGCGTCGAAGCCCCTGCGGAACAATGTTCTCTCTTCCGGCGCTTCTAAATTCTTGATCGGAACATCCGCTCACAGAATCTACCTTCACGAAAGCATTTCACATTCTGCGACATCAAATTGTGATCTCCATATCATCTAGCCGGCGATATCGATTTCTCGGATGCCGCCGTCTGCTCCGAGGCACAGCACTGGAACAAAGTTCGCAATGATGCCCCCGATGGCAAGGATGCACAGTTACCTAGCCTGCTCGAAGACAACCCTGCACTCAATAAGGACTGAGTCAGCAATAAGTCTTGCTGTGTAACATCTTCGATCGAACCGTCGTGACTGTTCCGATTCACTTTTCGTATTCATTATTCCACGATTACATCCTGCTAAGTGTTCCACGTGAACACTTTTTTGTTTCCTACGAAGGAAAGCAACGAGCATCGAGGCGGGCCTTCGGCTGCTCTGTCACGTGAAGTTCTGGAAGCGTTATGGGTCTGACGAATTAAATTGGCGTCATGGAATCGTCTTGTCGGAGAATTCCAACCTCGAGTCGTTGACTCGAATAGCCCTCACACGCTGATCGAACTTTGAGAAGAGACAGATAAGATAGTTTGAGATGTGTGGTAGCCGAAGAGGACAATATATTTGGATGTCCGATAGACCCCCAGCATTGTAGACCCATCTGCGTCGCATGCCGCACGGAACTCCGAGCTCAAGGTTCCCGCGTCCTAGTGTCGGAGTACCGAGGGGTCCCATGACGTACCTGAGAGCGCAGAAAGTTGTGGCATAGATGTGAGTGGGAATTTGTTTCCGTAGTTTTACTCCCTCCAAAAACGAGCCTTTCGAGGACAGGAGATTTACCGATTAAACGTGCGCCTCGGAGCTACCGACCCTCACGAACAACGTCGTGACGGGAAGAGTCACTCCTCGCTACTACAACGCATGATATTTTGATTTATGATATACTAGCGCTCCCGGTCGCCGCTTCGCGGCGACTCGGTATCGCTAGACTCACTACACATACGCTAGCTCCGAGTGCGCTGGCTCCGAGTGCGCTAGCTCCGAGTGCGCTAACGCCGAGTGCGCTGGCTCCGAGTGCGCTGCCCCCGAGTGCGCTGCCCCCGAGTGCGCTGGCTTCGGTCGCGCGTGCTCTTGGTGAGCGTCCCGTTTCCCTGCTTTCCCGTTTTCCCACTTTCCCGTTTCCCCGCTTTCCCGCTTCCCCGCTTTCCCGCTTCCCCGCTTTCTCGTTTCCTCGCTTTCCCGTTTCCCACTTTCCCGTTTTCCCACTTTCCCGTTTTCCCACTTTCCCGTTTCCCCGCTTTCCCGTTTCCCCACTCTCCCGTACACTCGCTTCTAGTCCATATGTTCTCCGGAAAATCTACACCCTTCAAGGCTTCAGCAATTTCCAGCGAGATTCATTAGTAGAGAGACAGAGGCCAATGATGACGGCAACCCCCGATAGTCTTCTTGGGAGCTCCCGAGAATCCACCTTCTCATGGCGATCGGTCCAGCCGATAAGAAATTCTGAGAATTCCCGTCTTTCCCTTGATAAAATCTTTGATTCTCGGCAAGAGGACCACTCAAATAGTTTTTTTATGGTAGAAGGACTCATCGCATCGGGGAACTGACCCCCCTATAATCACCGCTGGTTCCCCCAGAACACGCTCCTAAATTTTCACGACGATCGGTTCAGCTGTTTTAGAGTCTAAAGGGGACATACAGACAGATTTATAGATTATGTGAAGAAATCACGAAAATTCAGGACAACTCTGGAAACTCCCGCCGAACGATTTCCGGTGAGGGACCCGGTACTCAATTTGCAAGGAAGAAAGAGTTCATCCTCATCATACGGGCACGACGACCCCCTCATCGCTTTTCTACAACTCCCGAGAACCCAACCCTGAATTTTTACGGCGATCGGTTCAGGCGTTTGTGAATTTTGCGAATTTCGGATTTTTCAATTTTTTTCCGAGTTTTCGTATTTTCGTCACTGGAGCACTCAAATAATTTTTTTAAGGTAGAAGGACTCATCGCATCGGAGAACTGACCCCCCTATAACCACCGCTGGATCGCCCAGAACACGCTCCTAAATTTTCACGACGATCGGTTCAGCCGTTTTCGAGTCTATAGGTGACACCAGAACAGACCAGACCAGACAGACAAACAGACAAACAGACAAACAGACAAACAGACATACGTTTTTATATATATAGATGTGAAGAAATCACGAAAATTCAGGACAACTCTGGAAACTCCCGCCGAACGATTTCCGGTGAGGGACCCGGTACTCAATTTGCAAGGAAGAAAGAGTTCATCCTCATCATACGGGCACGACGACCCCCTCATCGCTTTTCTACAACTCCCGAGAACCCAACCCTGAATTTTTACGGCGATCGGTTCAGGCGTTTGTGAATTTTGCGAATTTCGGATTTTTCAATTTTTTTCCGAGTTTTCGTATTTTCGTCACTGGAGCACTCAAATAATTTTTTTAAGGTAGAAGGACTCATCGCATCGGAGAACTGACCCCCCTATAACCACCGCTGGATCGCCCAGAACACGCTCCTAAATTTTCACGACGATCGGTTCAGCCGTTTTCGAGTCTATAGGTGACACCAGACAGACAAACAGACAAACAGACAAACAGACATACGTTTTTATATATATAGATTGCGGGCGGCGGATTCGGATGGGGGTGGGGGCGCGCCGTCTCCAGACTGCAGACCTGTACTCCGTACTCCGCTTCGACCTCGCTATCGAGGGATTTTGAATTGCCGCTGCGTGTGTGGTTCATTTATAATGCTCTGCGGTGAGGAAAAGGGAACAGGTAGTCTGATTGGACTAATGATCGTTCCTATGGATCAGCATCGGCTCGCTCCGATGATTGCACTAATAATAAATGATGAATCGACACGCAGTGCCAGTATTTCGGTAACAACCTGATAATGTAACACTTAACCAAGCGGGCGATAACTCCGATCTTCGCATCGTATCGAGCGCCGCCCTGGGCAGGTTGACCGAATATGACCACGAAGATGTGATCACGGAGCTCACGGTGATGTAACTGGAGCTGGACAGTGTTTTCAGATTAAAACTTCGTTAGCAAGGATTTTCATCGTGTGTCGCATACGTTGATCAACCCAAGCAATAATGGTCGATAATCGGAGCTGCCAATGTCACCGGGAGTCAGAGCTTTCAGCAATTTTCGGCGCGTGAAATCCTGTCTCCAAGAGCACTCCGAGTACGACGAACGAAACATTGGGGAACCTGTCGCTATATCTTCGACTCCCTGGAGATTCGAAGGCATAGTCCTACAACTTCCAGACATTCTTTCAGCATCACGAGTCTCAGGAGACCCTGAAAAAAACGAATCACGATAAGGCGTAGATTTTTTGTTCGTGTCAACCGTACGTCGGGACGAAGGATCTGGTCACAAAGGGCTGGGCGGTGCATTAGCACAGAACAAAAACGTTTTTTCGTGGATCGAGCGAAAACCCCTCAGAAAAGGCAAGAAAATTGTCTTGACGAATAGATGAACACACCCGTTCGTTTATTATCTGCTCGCGCACATTCAACGATAACGGGTCCTCACGTGATTCCTTATCGGTTTCAAAAGAGCGAGACAGAGAACTCCTATGAATCCCCGGGAACTCGTGAGAAGAAACCCCAGGATTGCTTTCGTCGGTTCTCCTCACCTCGATTGCCTTGCGAATATCTCCCAATCACTAGGGGGCAGACTGCGACGAAATTGATAAGGTACGTGGAAGATCTCATATAGAGAAGATAGTATTGCGGCGACGCCGATCGCGACAGTATCTGCTGTTCGGACAACAATGATTGTCTTGGATCTTCGTGTCATTCATGGGTTTTGGCGTTTCAATGTCAGAGTCATCCAGCGGGAGGGTAATCGTGCAGGCTTGCAGCTGTCACCTCGATCATTCGGAGAAAAACAAAATCGATAACGACGTCGATGTATTATTAGCGAACTTCCTCATCATCCGTTAAATTTTTCGCTGTAGCGGCCGAAGAGTATGTGATACATCACTCATTGACAGCCGGACAGCAACGACGGAATGCGTTCACGCATGGAATGCGGTTTCCTCCAGCGGACTATACAGCGGACTCGACTAGCCGATCGAGAGCCCATGGCTCCATGAATGGGTCTTCTTCGGTCGTCTCTCAATCTGTCTGTGTCGCTATGCCCTGATTCAGGCTCGTCGTCGCCTTCCTCGCGTAAATACCAATGATGCTTATTCAGGCATAGTGAATCCTTGGTCCGTGCTTTTTGATAAACTTTTCGCTCCGGAAGCCAGAGCTCGCCGCTAGGAAGACATTCTGGGTATCACGAGCGAGCGCGATCATCGTGCGAACCTGGGGTCGCCTATCGGAGCACGAGCTACCAGGCAACGCGTGTACTGAAAATGAGCCACAAAAATCTTGTGCTCTGCGTACCGTTGACTCACCATAGTCTGGAACCGAGCGGCGGAGCTGTATAGATCAAAATCTTCGATAGAGCCTTCTACAATCGATATACTTGTAGTAGATGCGTCGGGCAGTCTGTTTAGTCGCTCCAGCGTGTCCGTAAGACCGTCTGACTGATTGAACGCGAATGTGCTGCAACAATCTGAAATGGAAGCGAAAGCTGAATGCATCCCGTTGTCGGGCGTCGGAAATGTCTATTGAACGACCTGCTCTTCTGACTGAATATTTTCTCGGCTCGAATTCTTTTTGTGATCGATTCCAAACAACGAGCGGATGCCGGCTCGGTCACAGTTTCCCAATTATGGCATCCTTCAGAAGGTAATGAATCGAATACTTTGGGTTTTGGAAGCAATTGTGTAAATTCGACTCTCACAAGCACGACCATGGTTCGATACGCTTTGGATTCTCGCTGATTTTTTTCAATGGATTAGAACTTCGATAAGCTGTACAGGTGTTTCCACTCGGTTTCCGACCGCAAAATTGAGTTCCAGTGGAATCACTGATATAGCCCCTCGAAGATCGAATATGAATCACGGAAATCAGCTTCGATGGACTTCGAAGCCTGACTTCTGAGTCCGTGTCAGACGTCGAAATGAAGTCTTAATAAAATTTCAGGCAATGAAATCGTCTCCGAAGGAGTCCCCCAGGTCCAATTCATCGAGAGGTACAGCCCGATCATATTGTCAGACCGATGCTCTGGCCACGACGGGAGCTGCGTCCATTTCAACGAAGCAGCTTTCGTCGAAGTGAAGAACGCATTCTTTTGTGTCGAACTAATTCTCGCCTGCTCGGTGAGCATTTTCTCCCTATTGTGACGTTGTTTCCCGGATCGTTGATCATTCACCAAAGTTCACTGTCAGGGTCGGAGAAATGTCCTTTGCCTCACTCATCGTGACTACGTTTTTCTCTTCTCGCGCCTCGTTTCGCGGTCGGCTCCGCCGGGAAGATCCTGTCATTTGGGGGATGGGTCGGCAACGAGAACACGGGTTTCTCATGAAATTATTGCTTGCTATCATTGAGCCAGAATGCTCCCCCAAGATAGAAACGACTGTGATTAGGGTCTGATTCAGCCGAAAGGCCGGGTGCGCTCTGAATACGTATTTGAGCTCCCACCAACGGGTCTTTTGGATGGACTGGAATGTCGTCTATTTGTTTGTCCATCCGTTACCAAAGACTGCGGTAGGGAGGTTAGGTCGCCAGATCAAACGATAAATTTATCTGGCCAAGCCCTGTAACCTCATAATTCGCCTCACATCTGCCACTTCGGCTTGTTTCCCGACGGTCATGACTGTAACATTTCGGAGTCACGCCATGGATAAGGATCTATCGTATGGAAGTATGTGACGCTTCCTGGAGGATATCGGCCCAGGATTCTTTCGTGTTATATAATAATCGATGTGATATCGAGCAAGCGCTCGAAAGGCAAGCGAACGACCAGCCAGCCCTGAGACGGAATCCGCCGACAAATACATGATAAGGACGCTAGACAGACGGGGAATTTTCTCGTCCCGCTCATGTCGTCCCGACGGCTCGCAAGTTTTCAACGGAATTCGAGTCGGAGCATGGCGCGGCGCTCGGGCACAGATATCACCAGTTGGGAGCGTTTGTACGTACCTTCGCAAAGCCGGGCTGGCTGATTGTCTGGGGTCCTTCAAACGATTTAGCGGTCCGTTAGACGTACGAGAAGTGAACAGGCGTATGTCCGGGCACCAGGGAAAAAATCTCCGAACGGACGCTAAACGACGCAACACTGTGAGCGGACAGCGAGCACTTCATTCGATTTCGTAATCTGTTTTTCTTACGGTTCGATGGTGGCGTGAGCTTTCATTTTCGGTCCGTGTTTCCTACAGAGCCTCGGCGAATTGGGACAAGATTTCTCTTTCTTTTCAGCTCGAGATTAATTGCCCCGCAACGCTAATGCGTTCAATCAAGCGGATTCAGTTCAGACAGAACAAATACTCGACTTCTGATTTTCCTCGCTCTACCAAAATTCGTCTGAATGTGGGGAATGAATTCGACCCCTTCGAATAGAGCTTCGCCTGTTGTACATCTTATTCCCTGAATTCTGTGTCGCGCCCTTCCATTCTCAACTCGGTATCCTTCTGTTTGGTTCTCAGCCCGCTTCATCAGAGTCTATCGCGAAGGTCGACCTATCCCGTTTTTTTCTGAAGTTCCGTCCCGGCATTCTCGCCTACCGGCTCTGATGCTTCTAGCTCGAGACAATGGAGGAATAAATTGAATAGTCCACTTTTCTGCGGTTTAATTCTTTTATTTTTTTGCCCCTTCACAGTGTTTTTACCGAACTTGTTCTGCTCAGCAACGGTGCAGAGTGCGCAAACGTAATCTTATGCTTGCATCTGGAAGCGGTGGATGATTATTTTCGCTAATGTTAATCTACTGAGTGGCCCGGTAACGGAGCCGTCCTCTCAAGCAATATCGTTCTGATATCTGGATCACAGAAAACGCGCCTGCAAGCAAAAACTAAGCACAGGGCGCGAGAATCGTCCTGTTCGACTACATATCTTTTCGTCTCCTCTCACTTCGGACCCGTGGTTCTATTTTCTGGATACACCGATTCGTGCAGGGGGGGAGGCGGAAGCCAGCAGACAAGTCCTTCTCTTATGCGTCCAGAACCTCTGATTGTCGCTCCCGTCGATTGGGACCTGCCCAAATGAGACAGCCGGTGTAGAGTGCTCAAATTCTCCGTTGGGGAGATCGCCGAGTATTCCTCGAGATGACTCTTCGATCGAGTTTCCCCGCTCATCCTCTTTCCGGGATCCTGAACGATCGAGCATCAGATCTTCCAAAGAGAAGAGTCCGGTCGGCTCGAATGCCACACCGTTTAGATCACGGGCTGCTTTTTTTCCTTGTGCTGTCGATAAATACCGAGATATCCTGTAGCAACCGCAGCTCCGTCCCCAATATGTCTTCCCAGTCGTCGAGCTTTTAGACGTTCACAAGGTGTTTCTCTTTCACATCTCACGATATTCGTGCTCACATCTAAATGAGCTTGTCTAAAATCCGGAAAGTTCCGAGCCGAGCCGACCCCGAGTCAGTGTTGTATTCACGCTGCTCCCGTCCAAAGAATCCTTGAAGCTTTCAGATGTTCATCGGTTGAAACACCGTGATGACTCCTCCGATTCCTCGCCGCAGATTCGTGACCGAGGTGCGCGGGAGCCAAAACCTAGGATGAAGAATCGCGTGGAACCGCGAACTAGAAAATTGATTGTAGTCGATCTAGAATGTTGGATGAATCGGTCAATGGAAGCATGCACTATCATCATTCACGCGTCCGCGATCGGCGGAATGATGCACTCGTGCCCGGGATCATTCGAATATTCGTTTACCCGAACGGATTCATCAATGTAAATCATTTCATTGTTGACCAAACCGATGAGAATCTGTTGCACCTCGTCCGAGCGACAGATGTTCCAAGGTCAAACGGTCCGTTGTGGGCATTTGTGTTGTTTATACAGACGGAGATAGTGGACCGAGTCAATCCGAAGACGCTCGCCATTCCGTCGGGACAAAGCCTCGTCCGCAAGATACTTACACCTCGTTGCAGGACTCACTAGTGCGGCAGCAACACCATAGACGACAACAACGGCGATATCCACCGGGCGCATGCACAAGGATCGCACGAATGTTCACGCGCGCGCGCGAAAATCCCGGAGCTAAACCGTAATCCTGCTGTGAATTCCGATTAGAATGATTAACCGATATTTTTATGTTTTATTCTCGCTTCCATCCTTTTATTCCGAATCGGTCGAACGTGCTCATGGCATTCAGACACTGTCAGGATGACTGTGAACAGTACAGCTGATCTTCCGACGTAACGGCGCCGCTTTCTCCTTGGCTTTCTTACGTTCCGGTCTCACTCGGCTTCCCGAATGTATGGTTCTTTGGTATTTCACCGCTCTTCCGTTCCAATGTACCAGATAATCGGGACCTTAAACCTCAGCCTGAGCACTCACGACTCGCTCAGAAGCGGTTCCTATAGAGTTAGAGGAAATATCAGCTCTTCCAGGCGGCTGGTTAGAAGCCACGGTTGCCTAACGGTACTTTCCGCTAGGCAGAAGAACGTCGGCGAGCGGACATGCTCCCTCGACTTACGCGCATCCATCAGAAGGGCGTCACGATGTTCCCGGCGGATTTTCTCAATGATCGTTCTGTTACGTCAAATCTGAATTATCCACGATATCTGAAGAAAATAAATATTGGAGTCGAATGAATTCATATCTTCGGACGACAGATTCCGCGTTATCGCCCAAGCTAACACACCAAACAGATGCTTTAGAATGTGGTTGACGGTCACCACAACCATAGCTTATCTTCGGAACTCGGACATCGGGAATAGCCTGCAATTTGTTTTTGTTAATCCAGCTTTGTTGTTGGATTTTTCCGAAGCCGGACATTATGATCAAGCTCCCCAGGTCAGAACAGATAAACGAATCGCCTGTTGCACGAATTATGTAGATCAACAGAGACCAGGCATGTCGTTAAGCCTCCGAAGCAAAGCGGCCCGATCCTTGTGATTTTCTGAGTTTCTCTGCGTCGTTGGGGTGGGTGTATACCACTCGTGCGGATTCTTGCTGGCATCCATCTATCTATCAATTCGTCATGTCAACGAGCGATCCATTTTCTCATAGATGCATTCAGTCACTCATCGATTCCGACAAGCTAGATCGCCAGCAGAAGTCGATAATCTTGTTACCCAATGTGCAATTCGATGTAGACGTCGCGACTGTGCTTCGTAATTTTCCGCTGATCTTTGTCCGTCGAATTTCGATGACTCGTTTCACCTTGAGGTCTCGCTGCAACTTCGATCTACATACAACAACAACCAGTCACCGCACGAGCCAATCCACGAACGGGCTAACACATGGATGAACAAGAATGGCGGAGAAGAAGGGAAAAAAGTATCGCAAACCATCTGCGTCTGAGTTGCAGCGGCCATCGAACTGTCTGCTGCATGCGTTTCACAAGGAGCCTCCTCATTCACTCAGTCATTCTTTCTTTCCGAACGCTCACTCATTCTTCGATTCCTGATAGCAGATCATCGATTCGCAAAACCTTAACCCGATTATAAGGTATTGCGTGGAAATGATTCTCGCAAATGCCGTTACCGATCTTGGTGGATTTTCTGACACCAGGGGCGTCGGTGCCCCATAGCGAGCGCGAAGCAGAGTCTGCCCGAAAACCCTGTACGACGCGAGAATCCACCGAACATTAGAAGCGGGGTGAAATCTCGAGGCGCTGAGGAACCGTTGAAAATTTATTCGCACCTTTCTACCGGGCCGCGGAGATCTCCATCGTGTATCGAGCAGGATTTGCGCTCCCCAAAAAACGATGATGTAAGCCGTGCGCAGCGCTTTATGTCAACCAGAAGACGCAGGCGAGCGATCCTTCACAATGTCAGTCGTCAGCCACGCCGAAACGCTCCTCCCATACTGCGAGAGTATTTCGGAGTTCTGGCTGAGTGGAAGCGTATCAGCTTCCGGTGAAAATCGGTGACTGATCGGGAAACATTCAATCGCCCACCCGAATCGAATACGAAGGCTTCCGATGCATGATCGGGAGGGACATCTCGGGACCTGTGACGTATTATGGCATCACAGTCGGCCGTACAATGAGTAAGAGATACAGGGAGTCAAACTCGATATGATCAGTTCACGAATTTACAGTTATTCACCGAATTTTCGGGCTTTGAATTTTTTCCCCATCGCTTTCACGGTGAATCATAATGTAAATCGTTTCCTTGTGCCTGTATACTTGGAGCGGAGGTTTCGTTATCCGGGTCTGATTGAGCGCTGACGTAATCAATCGGTCGGCAAGACATCAATCCATCATAACTAGGCATTGGGCATGCGACCACCAGCAGGGACGAACGTCGCGTTTGACAACCAAACTCGGGACCTGTCTGGTATGGTTTGAACAATCCCGTACGCAGCTTGTCTCCATGGGGAAAGCTTGTGAATTGCGACTGACTGGTGACCCGCGGACACCGGAGACTCCGGGACAGACCTGGGCGATGCCGAGAATCGCGGCGAATCTCGTACCGGAAACCCAATCGGGTGTTCGCGAAATTACCTCTCTCGCTTTTTCTCGATGCCAGTGCCGAGGGAGCGTTCCGTTAATCGAAGTTCAAGTTTGGAGCGCTTCCACATGGGTACGGGCTCGATGCCTTCCACACCACCGAAGAAGATGTTTGCACGTAGATCTTGATCGAGCAGCGCGGTCTTGGAGCTGAAGCCTCACCCAGTGAATAAACGTCGGCTGAGTGATCGTCTGACGACCATAATTGTGCCGTGGCCGTCGCGGACCGTTTCCGCATTCTTGTGTATTCGTAAGTGTTTGTATAAGTTTGTGGATCACCTCTGTCTCGATCAGTCTATGCGACCACGCGCTCGCCTGCCGATGGGCAAGCAAGCCCTTGGAAAGTTGGCGCGGACGGACATCGTGAGGAAACTGCCCGACCAGCTTGACCGCATCCTCTCAGCTTTCATTGATGACGTTCCGTGCGTCACGTTGACCGGTCGAGAGGCACGCGAGCCGAAATCCGTCCGAGAATCACACGGCCTCTCGAAAATTTTCCCCCCTCGAAGAACGCTCGAAACAAATTGAGACACAACTGGGCTTATTCTGTATTTTCCCGTAGTACGTCGGAAGTTTCTGTAAGAGGCCACTCGTGGGTAGATTCGCCCTGCGGACATATTTGACGAGCGATCGGAACGCGCTTCGGAGCGTCGAGCCGGACAGGGCACTTGTAGATCGGACAGGTCCGTAACCTGTTACCCTGAACTTGAATCGTATTACTCGAGTTCTGTGCGACACTTCTCGTGAACAGGGTGACGGTGAGTTCTCATGATCTGTTTATCGTCCTGGGGCGATGCAGCCGGCGACGACGCTGTGTGGGCTGACCACTTACAGATACTCAGTCACTGTTGGATCTAAATATAGCTCGAAAATCGCTTTCGCTGTCGCCAGTGAACGGAAGTTCAATCTACGACGTATCCAGCCGTTGATTTCCCTCTTCGTGTTCCATTTCTCTCTCCGAGAGACAAGCCGGGTGCGATCCGCTCCTGTCCCAAAGATTGGTTTAGATCTCATTCCGGATCCCCGTTTAGTGCGAAGATCGAGGTCCGCGATCCGCTACGAGAAAATCCAGAGGACTACACGGGAAAGCCATTGGAGCCCGGCATGGAGTAATCGCTTTGATTGAATTACTCGTATTTATCTCGTTCAATCGGTCGCTCAACGCGGCATAGCTCGATTTTGAGTCACCAAGTTCGAATTCCCATCGATGGAGCCTTGTTCAGTCGGGGAGGTTTCGAACGGCGAAGTCGCCACAACGGAATCTTTCTGTAGCCGAAATCTCTCTCGCTCTGCCGAGAGGAGCGGGGGAAAATACAGACCTCCAAGGGTTTATCGAACGAAGCGCAATTCTATACCTCCTCAAATTCTAGCATCGTAAGGCGGAGATGATGATGCTGATTAATTTGGCGAAAAACAAACACAAACACCAGCTCTCGTCTATCTCCGGTGATTATATGAGAATAAAGCACCCCTGCCTCGACAGAGATGTCCGACGCCATAGCACGAAGCGATAGCATCCGCGAGCTGCGGCGAATGATACCGAGTTTTCGGACTAAAGAAAAATCTGAATTAAACTCAAGGTCGGTATCATTGGAGGAATGAATAGGAGCTTTATTGTTCTCCTCCCAAGGCCTCATCAGCCTATGAACTTGGTTTCAAGTCCCTTCTGTTCTGAACAGGACTCGTAGAATTCGGCGTTGCGTTGCTGCTATCGCGAATGTGGTCCGTTTGTCTTCTTGAATACTCTCACCTGCCGTCTGAAGTGTCCGGATTGCATTGACATACACTGAGTCACTCGAGAGTCGGAATTCCGATTCATAGACGAAGCAACTAGGGCTTACTCTCCGAGTAGGTCCACGAATGAGCTTCCCCCTCTCCGATTCTCGAAACACGCCAGTTTCGTGGAGAGTAAAATCTCAGCTCGTCATCCGCAGCAATCAAAGATGCTCGATCCTCGCGGAAAGTCCGGGAGGACCCTAGGTTTAGAAATTAGATCAGATATCCGAAGGAAAGCCCCACATAGACAACCGTTTTTCCGCGCCCATGCTCTGTCTGTCGATATGGAAGGAGGACGGAAAGCGAATCTGTCGACATTCTCCCACGCCACGAAAATGGACACATGTAGCTATCGGTCACGGCATCTCGTGGTCTCCGAATGTCACGCCAAGAGGAATGCGAGGAATTCGCATCAGCGGTCAATCTTGCGCAGCTGTTGCAGTGTCGCTGCTGTCGATCTTGGCCTTGCGACTACGCGATACATAACATCGATGAATTCTTTGCAAAGAGAGAAATCTGACACGTCAGCGACGTGGCCCGTGGCAGCAATAATTACGCAGTGCGGAAATCGAGCAGCTCATTGTGGACGAGCGGGCTGAAAACGCGAGTAGCGTGTTTATCCCGTTTATGAGTTCGCATCGATAGGAGTGATAGCGGAATTAGTTCATAGACAAAAGAGAGCTCCCTTGATGCGGGTGGGCGAAGTTTCTGTCGCCTGTTTTTACGGCCACAGAGAATCGGAGGGAAAGTATCTCGCCGGGGTGCCGGTGTTGTTCCGTGCGCAACCCCTTCGGCAGTCCTTTGGGCGGACGGATTAGAGATGGATTTGTTACAAGACGAATATTCGGCGCGGAATATTCGATCGGGCTGTAGACAGAGGTAGCTTCTAGAAAGTCCTGCGAGCTAAACGGAAGTTATGAAAATTCTGTCTGATGATTGACTGGCATCACGATAGCAATAGAAGCATCGTGGGGTTTTGATTGATTTCGCGGGCGAAGTTTTTACAAAAGAAAGAATACGAGACGCAAGGACCAAGATTGTCGGTGAACTTGAGGAAAAGTTCCGCTCTGTCCTTTCGTCTTCTGCTTGTTTCGCGAAAACCGAATTCAGATGCAGAAGTTTGACAATCTTCCCCAGCCTCGAGAGAGAATCCCCCCGACCGCGTCTATATATTCCGGCTCCGCCGGGATAATTGACCCTGTGGCCCCTTCGGTGAACTCCGCGACAGCCCCGCAATATCTGTTCCCATTCGAGCGCTCTTTGGATATCTGGCGTAAGAAAATGTGTGAATGGATTGATTCGCGGGCACACGACAAAAAACCGTGGGCGTGTCTAGCTACACAAGAGAACTTTACATCGGCGCTGACAACGACGTGTTAAAATTTCGTTCTAAACGTAAAACATTTGTTCTCCTCCTCTTAGCCGTCAAGATCCCTTCTGTGCGTAGGAATCCGTTCGGCCGTCCTTGCTACTGATGAATTTGGGAGCTCCGAAGCTCAAGGATCGATAGCCACCGTGGAAACGGACAAGCTCCATCATTCAGATCACGGAATACTTCATGAGACGCGGAAGATCAATTTTCCACCTAGTACAATTTATACCAGCTCCTGTCAGAGTCGAGCCATCGGGGAAGCGGTTCGCATCGCGCCTCTATCTCCCCTGCTCGCTATGCCCGATGGGCCCATCGACAGTCTTCGATAGTGATTGCAACAGGAACAAATTTACGTTGCCTGCCACAATGGGGAATGTCGATGCCGTCCGCCAATGTAGAAGCATTGATTGGTGGGAGAAAAAGCTCCAGGAAACTTCGAGGGACACTCGGAATAAGGACAAAGTCCAGCTCTAAATACGATGAACGACTCCACGTATGCAAAAACGGATTAAGGCCAAATTACCTTTGGGCGCAGCAAATCGTGGTCGGACTGTTTCTTTCTTTCTTTTTCTCCGTCTGATGAATTGCACTGCTCGGCGCTCCGCCTTGAAGTTCTTAGGCGACTTGGAAGTCTTGTGTTTTTCCGCTGTTCTCCGGTGCTCGGAGCGAAGTAGCGCACCCTCGAATACAGCGACCGACTGCGTCTTCTGGAAGCGACTAATGAATGAGGCCGCCGCGCCGTAGACACCAACAAGAGCGCGGTGGCTTATGTTCTAGGCTGATAGAAGAACCTTCCTTCCGAAAGGATCACACCATGCTCTTCCGGAAAAGAGCGGAGCGACAAACGAAGAGCCAAAGGGTCTTACGGACTACGGTGGGGAGACATTTCAAGAAGCACAAACTGTGTGACATCTGCATTCGGTCATTGTTGATACAGTTCCGGAACAAACAAACTATTCAGCTGGTCAACCAGTGAAGCGACCACCGGAGGCGCTTCTGTTGTGGGTCCCACACCAGCGACGGCACTAGCTCCTTGGAAGAAGCTTGCCGAGGGAAAAGGTTCTTTGAGCCTTGGCCTCTCCAGACTCTTCTCTTATTCAACAGATGAGGTAATATCGCCCCGCATACCTCGATGCTCTTGAACTAGAGCGCCGAAACCGCTCTTAAGCATCGGGTTCCGGTGCCATAACACCGTGGCCTCGTATCCGGACGAGTTCGTATCTAGTTTTTGAACGTCGAAGTGCGCTCATTTATTCCTTTCTGAATCCGTAGAAGGGGACCAGGGATGTTGAGGAAGACGTCGAATTCGGCGCTCAGCGGATTTCCAGGATGTTTTCACAAGTCGAGATATGAAATACCATATACTACTACTACTACTTACTGGCAATAAGAATACTGAACTTACAGAACAGGCCGTCTCACGTCCCCGACCGATTCTCGATGAATCTATATTGGGAATCAGATAAAAAAAGAGCTGATTTGATTTCCCGAATGTTGAAGAGAACTAGCCTTCCTCAGAGTTAGTAGTCGGCCAGGAAAACCTATGCTTTCCGATCGCTGTTAGCCTCCCAGGCCGACGATGAATCGCTCGGCAGCCGAGGACTGGCGTTTTCGCTCGTCGATGATCGAAATAAAAGGTTGTCTCAATGGATAGACATTGCGGATAAGTAACCCGGTGTCGGAGTTGACCTCAAGTTCAACGCACACCATCAGATAGGAATGGCTCAGAGTGATTGGAATCGTAGCCATAAATCAGCTGCTACTGCAGCTGTTGCGCACGGATATGATTCTTTGTCAGCGTCCAATTACTTAGCAGCAGCAGCAATACTTGCCGGTCGTTATCGTCGTCATAAATTGGTATTCATTCAGAAAAGCGGACGCTCATTAATAAAGAGCTTGGTGAAAAGTCGGCGTCCGACAATTTGCAAGGAGCGGAGAGCTTTCGCTGCGACCAATGTCACACTTGTTCATCGTAGAGCTCGACGTCGCCATTTTCATCTGATCGGCAATCAATCTTCAGTGGACACGATCAGAGTCTCATTGAGTGGTCACCGGAACCGAAATGCAATTAGCACCGAACTGCATGCGCAGAACGTCACCCACCCTCCCCCTTGCTTACTCGCACTTCAGTCGATAAATCGAATGAACTTCTGTGTGTCTCTGCCCCTGAGCAGAAAATCTCGCGGCAGCGAGGAAATCGAAATTGAGGCGTGGGTCTCTGACAGTTTGACTATCAGGGCTCTGAATACGCGATTTTTATGCGAACAAGCCCGCCACAGCCGTTCGATAGACGCGGTGGTTTTGGTTTTATCAATTTTTTATCATTCATTTGCGCCATATGCTAGCCCAATACTACTTCCTGGTGATGATGAGTCACAAATAGAGCCGATTGGAGCCAGAGATGACCACCGAGATTGATTTGGGGACCGCAAGCCAGGACTAGCTTGGATGCGCGATGATCCCTGCGAGGGTTGCAAGTGCGTCCCGGGAGCTCGGGGAGTGGACGGAATATGAGTCACAGTCTGGAGGTAACTTCATGAGCGAACCTCAGGGCGAGGGATCTCAGAGCTACGGAGGCGAGCAAAATAATTATCCCTACGGCGACCAATCGAGAGAGAATTTCCGGACTCCCTTGAAACCGAGCACCTCTCGCGATCGATAGCGCCCCGAAGGGTCCGTCAAGCGGTTCCCGGCTCGGGGGGGAGCGACCTCTCCGACGCGGGAGTCTCATGGAATCTCGACGAATTCGGCTCCCTGAAGCTGTCGTAGAGCGGTTCCGTCGCTGTCTCCGCCGACGTTGACTCCTTCCTGCGGATGAAGTGCCACAGGGTGAGGAGAAGCGAAACTTCAGCGGCTACGGCGCGCGGTGGCTTAAGCGGCCGCATGTGCTGCTTGTTCCAGGAGAGAAAGAGGATCTGCGCGAGGAGAAAGTGCAGAAAGCGGAGGTAGCAATGTCTTTCTTCGCAGCTTCGACACAACTAGAAAGTCTTTGAGCTGACCCATATTCTTTCAGTCTGCGCGATTTCTCTTTACCACCGCGCAAGCGTTTGCGCGGAGCTGTGTGTGATATACCCTGTGAAAGTCTCGTACGATAACGTGTCTGTACTGAGGATACTGCTGCCTCTCACCCAGCCAAACTATCAAACAACTCCGTGGAGAGGTGAGTTCCGACATCCATGACATTAGGCGAGAGACACTGTGCTCCTACACTCGGTGCCCCGTACGCCGGATTTGTGTCTATACATCCCTTACATCGGACGCGAATAGATGAAAGGAGATTCGATGTTCTCGAGCTCTGGATACTTGATGCAAACGATGACTGGTTGGACCTATGTCAAACGGAGTTCGAGCGCGAGTGGTGCCGACAGCCCGCGAATCCATCGCGAGGGGTGAAGGAGGACTACGGGATCGTCCTCGCTGTATGTTCCGCGACTAGATCCGATGCAATGCCGGATTATATCTCATCGATAATCCTATCAGCGTTGTGTGAGGATTTGAATCGATCGGAAAGCCGATGCGACACAGACAGAAAGCTTTTAAGGAGTCCGCCAGCGAGCCCTCGAGCTTCGGTCCCGCAGCTGTAGGCTAAGGTTAAGACAGGCCAGGCGTGAAGCACCCACATCGTCATAACTTCATCGCGCTTCAGGGTTGCTATCGTTGACGTTCTAGGTGCCGACTACGGTGCCGGTGCTCAACTTTGGGTCCACATGATCCCTCATTCCCCGGCCGTCGTTCCGCCGTCTCCGCACTTCGTGTCATTGCCCTGTCTGAGCGAGATATATTCATAAACATCAAAGCATTGATGGATTTGAGCGAATCACATCTGCCTCCACGATCGCGAACACGGCGTTCTCGATCTTACGGTGCGGTTGTCGAGGCGTCATTATCATTATCATAGTACCGTTTGTCAGGGAGCAGAATCGGACGCGCGCTCAGAGAGATAATAATTCATTGACCGCATCCTTTGAATACACGCGTCTGGTTTTTCATCGGATCTGTTCGCGCTCGATTCGTGGCCCTGTTTCATTGGTTTCTTTTCACTCGTTCGGCGGTGTACGTACATCGAGACGAGTGCGGATTCGGTGAGCGGGAACACCCTTCAAGACCCAAGGTGAAACTATTCGCGAATAATTGGATGACAGACCAAGGAATCAGCTGCGCGAAAGAACCCTCTATCGAAAGTAGTGTTGAAAGAAGCAAAAGTACTGAGAATCATCTCCGGCACCGTTATCTGTAGAACAATGCATCCCGGCCGATGTGGGGTGGCGGCGGCCTGCTTGAGGAAAATCGTCTATGAAGCGTCTGTTCCACCGAAATATAACCTAGTTCGCTTCTGCATCGTTCGATCAATTCAGGAAACCGACGTCGTTCAAGGGTGCTCGAATGATTGTATGAATGAAGCGTCGGATTCGACGTACGGGAGACAGAGCGACCGGGGCATGCACCGTTCGGAGGCATGGTTGGAGAGATTCAGCGGCAGATAAAAATGTTCGATAGACGCGGAGAAAGTCCCGGTGTGCGACGGTTTTTACAAACAAACAATATTTCTTCCACGGGATGATCTGATGAAAAGGCTTATTTTTTCTCTCTTGAATTCGCCTGGGTGTGAAGTGGACCCGACGGAAGTGTAGACGGGACGAAGATTGAGGACTTCAATTGAAGTCTTGAAGTTGTCGGCGTTGCGGTAGCTCTTTCCAACCGCCAGAGCTGTGTTGATGGTGGTGTAGCGGTGATGATGTTAAAGTCCAGCTACCGAGTCTATTCGGATGGTATTTCACGCCTTCCGATTCGTTCGGAATCCCGAATTGTTTATCTATGATCCATTGACGTGGTGATTCGGACCGCTTTCATCGTCGACTCACGCTATACGATCGCGGCGGAATTCAAGCATCAATGAGAATCAGACAGTCGATCTCGAAAATGACGGCATTTTGTATCGGAACGCTATCACTTGCGGAGATTGAGGATTGAAGAGTTCGGAAGCGAAACTTGTCGACGATTTCTCATTGGATCCCAATAGCTCCGGGTGAGTTGAACTTTGGCATGGTTCGCTTATCGGATATTCGCTACGCGAGTCGCCATTCCTCCTGGGGACTGCTCTCTCGAATACTATCCTTGTGGGGGCACGAGAGAGTGAGACTTCCGGCAAACAAGATATCCAGATTGAGATCGCATCTGAACTGAATGCTTGTTTATTACGGCATTTATTTGTAGGTCGAAGCAACACGGACTGTAAGTTCGCCGTTCGATGTACTAAAGAACACGAGTCTTCTTCGTCACCGAATACTTTGACGACGCATGGGGCGCGTGGTTCGCAGGCCGTAGGGCGCCTGCCGTGCTTCGACTGGTTCGACTTCGCTTCGGCGCCGGCGCGGTGTTGGTGGCGGCGACGGCTACGGCGATGTGAACCTTATCTTGAACGTTGGCGCAGTACGAAGTCGGAATGACTTGTTTGCTAGGTAGACAGGAAGCACGCGGAAGGAAGCGAAAGAAAAGACGTCGGGTTTAAAGCCCCGAGATGCCCCGGGCCAGACGTGCTCGCTGCCGACTGTCTACAGCGGGCAACTTCGAGTAATTTGCCAATTCGATGGCTCCGCTCGGGTGCTATGGGGCGCGCGGAGCAGCTCGCTCGCACAATTGCGAATGTTGGTCACATTATTCAGCTCATTTTGTTGTTGTCGGCACAACGACTAATCGACTGACCATTTTCCAATAGAAGGGAGGGGGCAATGGCCGAGTGCTACCAAGGTTGCCCATCGGCATAACAAACAAGGTATTGACTCTAGCAATGCTTGTTACGGTGCTTTCGTTGCTCACGAAGTTTCGGACGCCGCTGCTAAACTGTGAAGGTCCTATCGAAGAGCTCTTGGGAGAATGTCGGGACGGATGCATGATTTTTCACGCGGATCGAAAAGGGAGGCGATCGTTCGAAAGATTTTTCGAGGTACTCGAAACTCATGACACCTAGAGCTGTTGGAAGTGCCTCGATGCGTAGAAATTCGCTGCTGCTTGGCTGTCGGAACGACGACCGGAATGTTTGTTGTGCGCGAAATCTTAACCAATGTTTCCGCTTCGACTCTCAGTTTAGAACCGAGTAGTTATTTTCTGTTAAGACTCCTGTGTGTCATGAGTTTTGATTAGCTGAAAGAAATTCTGTTTCCTTCCCGTGAGCCCTTGTGGAAGCCGAGTCTTCGGCGTCGTCGTCGCGTGAACGACGCTCGCAGGCGAAAAACTTCCACTTCTGCACAGAATCTTTCGGTGCTCACCGGGATCGGAACGACCATTCTGTGCGGCTTTGTTCGCGACCCACACGTTTGGACCTGGAGTCGCGATTCTGTGGTGATCCAATAGAGAAAGATCTTATTCATGAGGAACGTGTCCGTAAGACAAGCGAGAGATGTCTCCGTGAAGGGGGAGCTATATTCCATGAAGTAGCATGCTCCCAGTTTCCTCTCCGTCATACCTCGGAGTTTTTACCTGTTATTCTGCGCACAATCCCTCGCTGGCTTATCAACGACGAGCAAATTCATTCTCAAACATATATTCACTGGGCCAAGGATCGATGTCTTGTGCTTCTGGAAGAAGATTCTCGCTGGTACAGCAAGCGAAGAGCGCGGATCTTGTCTGGATCGCTAACGAGGCCTTTGGGGAAATCCCCAGTCGCCGGTCCATGCTCGTAGTGCTCACCAGAGATCGCAGTTGATTCCAAGAGACGGTCCACTCACGCAAATATTCGCGATGACAGTCTGCTGGCAGGCGGCGGCTTCTTTCTCCCGCGCGACATGCGGCTGCAGAGAACTTGCTGCACTGGATTCGTCGAACATTCCCGAGGCGGTGCGATCCGCAGATTGGCTGAAGATCGCGTGTTCCAAAGTCTGAGGTAAAATTAACTATACCGGTGCCGGCTTTGTTTTCGTCAGACTCCGAGTCATTCGTATCAGACGCGTACTGTTGCCGTCTGGCCTGCATATCTCTTCGGGCTATGTTTACGGATCGGTATCTTTTGCTTCGCGAAAGAATCAGACGCCGCGCAGACGTTTGCTCGCTTGACCTTTCCTAGTTCAGAGTCTCTATCCGAACGAAGGCGCACCGCGCAAGTGAGTGAAGTTTCGGAATAAGGGTTCTGACTTCGTTTGCCGCCTCGCTCGCAGGAAAGAGAAAGGATCCGACCCTAGTTGTCACAGTTGACAGCTGTTGGCGACCGAAGCGCTGAAGACGCTTCTGTGGCCGACGGGCTCGAGGCCACGTCTTTCGTCAATGATTCCGTTATTATATCACGAAGTTCATCACCGAGTCTCTCGCTCTCCGCCGTCGCTACCGCCGTCGCTTCGTCTTTTCCCCTTGTGGCTGGCGGGGTCGGCCACTCCACAGTTAGTCGAGCCGAGGTGAATTAAGCTAGGCTGCGTAAGGCAAAGGGCAACACTCGTTCACTGATGGTACTATATTTTCAACCCATGCGGACTCTCGGTGAACGGGTCTTGCTCTGCTGAATGTAAGAATGAATGAATGGACAGATAAGCGAATGGATGGATCGGAAAGGGGGCCAATAGAAGAGAAACAATGTATGAATGATCAAGTGAATCAGCAGTCAAATAAAAATATAGCGGCGGCGGTCAATGCCAACCCTTTGATCGGCGTGAACAACAACGAGATGACAAGTGACGGTCGTGTCTTCGCAGACAACATACGACGGTCGGTGGTGTGGTCACAGCGATGAGGAGCACTCATAGTTTCTGGAGATTTCGATCAATCTCTTAGATTATTTTTCAACTATTCACATATCGATCCATTGGAAGTCGATGGAAGCTTTCCAGTTTTCTGATGAATCTGACACTCTGATCAGATACGCTCTAGCTTCCATGAACTCCAATCCATAGGACCGAATTTCCACTCCGGAATTCACCGTCGGAAATTGCGGAAAAACATGGTCTCGACGAAAAACTTCCGACTACGGAATGTACGCTCCCCGGGAATCGAACAGGGAAAAATTTGGATGACAACATCCCTCTCCGCGAAAGATTTCCTCTCCCCGATTATTGGGTAACCTCCGATCCAGTGACCAGATCTTTCTTGTCATAAAGCAACAGACTTTCCCTCTTCGTTCGATCACCGAGTTTCTTCTGGAGTCGATGCTCCCTCATTTGGAGCAAGCAAACAAAAGCGAGCTTTGTTGTCGGCAAAAACTCCCGTGATTCCCCTCATGGCGTAAGATATCAGATGTTCAGAAGGCTCACGTCCGAAGTGGTTCCTCCACTTCTCTATCTATTGGTCGGAGCATCGCCCCGATTCGTACATTTATTCGTTCCCCCGTGCGTTTTGTCGCTCGTAATGCTCTTACATCCGAAGTTTATTGAGGCTTTTGCAAACGTCTCAACGCTCTGTTACACATTCTTCCCATTGCTGTTCGGCTGTTTTCTTTTATCTTTCTCGCGTTCCTCTATAGGAACGTTATTTTCCATATTTTGAATGTCCGTGCGACGTTACTGAACGACAGCTGCGAGTTCGTTGAGCAACAACTCACTAAAGTTGACTGAAGAACAACAAGAACGACGCCGTCAGCGTTGCCCGCGAAACTCCATTCATTGATTCATTTACGGGAACCTTGCCGACTCGCCTCGTTGGTGCTATGCCATGTTGTAATGATATGCAGTTTTCGATTTTCTGAAATTTCGTCTCGGTTTTACGATTCAGTGAAAGGATAACTATTAGGTAGTAGTCGGTGACGACACTCGTCACTGGCGCCGTGTTTTAGGGTTCCTTGGTGGCGGCAGCAGCAGCGGCGGCGTTCATTAAATCCTGCCTCGCCAGGTGCTGTCAACCTGAAACAAGTTCAACAATGTCATGCCACCGGCCCGCCAATTTCGTAGCTGTGTTCACTATGACCGCATTACGTTGGGAAACCGTTTTTTTTGTCGTCTGGACTATCTGCCGGCCAAACGGTCAGAGGCGCGGGCCCTGTGTCTCGATGGGGCATCTGCCGTGGCATGAGAAACGTTATGAAACAGCTGTGGTTCGTTCCCCCGTTACGGAAAGATTCCCGATTCAGGAGGGCCAGTTCGATGGAGAGAATATTGATATCGAAGTCGAACGAGTGCTCGTTTTGAAGAATCGCTGCCCAGATCTACGGATTCTCGCATATTCTTATTGGCAACCATTACGGTCACGGCTGATTTGATGTCAAAATCCAGACATTCATCCCGCCATTATTCCTCTTTATCCGCTTTTCGCTGCATTGGCACGATTCGGACGACTGTTCGATGCGATGGAAACCGTCCCAGTGGAGTATCAGTGATTTTAGTCGCTGGGCGATAACGGGCTCGTTGGGCAGCCACTCCGATAGCGTGTATGACTTGGCGGCATCAAGTCATGCGATCCGAAGACTGGCTCGACAAAGCAAACAACATTCAATAAATCTGGTATCCAGACGCCGAGAGAGAAGGAAATTCAGAGGGGCCCCGTGGCAAAACGCGAGACGCCGAACGAGCCGGCCGACGCATCGAGCTCGAAAGTAGACGCGAAGAACACCGGTTTCACTCTCGAGACTATAGATGTCTCATCATTCGGCGCGCCTGCTTGAAAGCAGTATCGTGCAGACCAGGGAAGCAGCTAGTGCCGAATCGTTGCGGCCGAACACCGTCACCGGATGGATCTTCGAGAAGAGAATCGCTTTCACTTTCATTTTTTTGATCTTGTCGTCAACGGAACCGCGACGAGCGCTGCTGTGGTTCGAGGTCGACAAGGTTCGAGTCCTCGGCGATCATTGAGACGGAGCAGAGACCATCGGCGTCCCGACGAGGATCAATTTCACGGATGATAATCCTATTGTGGCACGGGACAGTGGGTCAGTCCGCAGATCAGTTTCTCGGACGGTCGCACAAATCAAAAGTCTTCGTGTGGGACCGGACTGCGAGGGAGCTCTTACGTGCACGGCGACACAGCTCCAGTCTAATCTCGCCTTAGATCCGCTCTTGTGTCCATCCCGTCGACCCCTAACTCAGTCTGTCCGAACGTTTGTCAACCCTGAAACGCCACGTCGGCACAATGGGAGGGTTGTTGAGTGGAGAAAAAAAGATAGAGAAAACTTCGCTGTGCGCTCATTGTAATGCCCGCTCCCCGATACGACTTGAATAGCGTTCGGAAAGCGTAATGAGACAGGGGGCGTGACGCGGCACTTCAACTTACACCTCCCCGACCACGGTTCTTTTCTCTTCCAATTATTATTGTGAACTTCTGTGTAAACACCTGATGTCTAGTCAATTACTGAGGTCATTCAGAAGCCGGACCGCTAATGAGGTCGTACCACTGAAATTTCTGCTCTCATGTTTTTCGTCTCGGACGTTTGTGCCCACTCCTGAATACGCCAGCATGATCTTCCTTATGACACGAGAGGAGGAAGACCCGAGGAAGGTGGCGGCCGCGCAAAACGCTCGTCGATGGGTAATCTGCGTTTGGCGTGCTGGAACCCCCCGTCGTCTGGGACTCACCGTCGAGCACACAATGTTATCTCGCCCCGGAGCGACCGGTGCATCTATGCGAAAATAGCTGCTCGTGTCTTTCTGTTTAGGAACACCTAAATGTTCGAAGTCGACATCTTCTCCCGCTCGACGATCCTCAACTTGCAGAACACGTTTGCTCAAACGTTGTTCGAGCGTCGACCAACTCTTCGTCGTCTTCAGTGGGGCAAGGTCACCCTGGTTTTCGGTTAGCCACGCGCGCGCAGTCGGCTTTATAATGACGTTCACGGCTGCCTTTGAACGTGTGGATAGAGACAGAACGCCGAGGATGGCAGATGGGAGGCGGGGGAAAGAAAGCAGACCTGTGATCCGATTCAATTGTTCCCGTCCAAAATGTCGCATCGTATGAGCTGCGAACGTGGCCTCGTCGACGTCGTCGACCACTCGGTGAGTCCTATGAGGGGCAACAGCCAATTTCATCACCTCTTCGGCTTCCCATCACCTACTGATTGCTGTACCTCGCGCCATTTTCTGCGTCCTCATAATCGTCGTTGACCGATTAATCTATACCAGTGTTCGCTGCCTTTTTCTTTCGGATTCGGAGAACGTTCGGCAAACCTTGGCGAAGCAACAACTGCCGAATTCTGTGCTACTGAACCATTCAGATTTGCTTCTGTGGCTACATCTGCGGTGGGGCGGGTGACGCGGAATCTTGGGTTTCCTTTTTCAGATAAATAATATTCTTTTTTTTTTCAACTTTTGCCCTCGTCAATTATTTCTTTTTTACTCCCCTGTGCTCGCCATCGTATGGCTGCTCTGATTCGAGCGCTCAATCCAACGATTCGGAGAAAAAATAAATGAGACAACCTTCATCGCTGCTGATGCGGGTGTTCGTGAATTGTATCGGACGCTCTACCGTTGGTTCGAAACTTTTCCATGACCGTTAGCGCTTCCGTAATTTTCGTTCATTATATAAAGGGACGTATACAGGATCGAATCGTCCATCGGACACTGGCTCACGGCAGACGCGTCTCGGTCTACGTTCATTTCGTCACACTGATGCGCGATAAGACGAATCTTTCCCTCACATCCCCTGCCCACGAGTCCTTGGGCAAGTATAAAACGAAAGTGGAATAGAGGATTTGAATCACATGGGACCAAGGCAACATCGTCGAAGCATCGCCAGTCGCAGGCGGAGAAAATATCCGGTCCAACTCGTAATGTCCGTCCCGATGTGATACCTGTCCGTCCTCCGGATTGGTATTCCAGTCGTTCTCCTTCAATTTGGCCAGTATAACACTGTTTACCAGTGCAACGCTCTCGATGCAGAACCAGACAGAAATTTTACAGGTCTGGGGGTTTCCTATCCGCTGCCAAAACTCATTGCCGAAGGAGCGCTTAAGTTCTGAGGAAAGAGCAGGCAGCTGGACGAACAACAAGAATTGCGTTCTCGAAATCGAATATCATAGAGATGTTTGTGACAAACGCAAGATTCTACAAGTGATTGTCGATTGACACGCAGCCATGAATCGGGGACAGCACCATAGATAAGAAACTCGACTGCACGGCAAATGCATCGCGTCGGATAAGTCCTCGATCAAAAACTCCTTCCTTGCACGACGACGATATAACATCCTCCTCGGTGCGGTGTATGAAGATATCGTGTTCGCGTCCTTGATACAGGAAATGTCTTCGGCGAGATTGATCACGCTGCAGGATCACACAACGATGCAAGATCAGCCGCTCGATCATCAACTGGGGAAAACTGGTCCGGGTTGCTCCTCCTGCCTCCGGGTTATTCAACTGACTGCCTGAATGAGTGAGCTACCTAGCCCGTCGCAACCGATCGCCGGTAAGCCGGGTGTTAGCGCTTTATGGCTTTCGGCAACAACCGATGCTGATGATCTATGGGAGTCGTTTCCTCTCAGGATACGCTGTGAGAGCTATCTGGACAGAGATCCTGAAATTCGCAAAAACGGCTATCCCGAAAGACTACAAGAGTTCCGGAAAACCCAGTTTCTGGTGGTGGAAGAATGAAGAATGGAAGATATGTCGGAGTATGCCCGCGAGAAGCATCGGGGCTGAGGAGCCAAGGCACTGCCTGAGCTTTTGCGAATAGACTCTTCCGCGAATATCCGCAGAAAATTACCCGAAGCATGGAAAGGTCAATGGGAGAATCATTCGCGCGGGAAGGCGTCGCGTCGTCGACCTTCTCTTGTTTAGACTCGGAAGTGGTACGATTCTATCTGACGCGACGCAGCCTACTGCACGCTACGCATGATTGATGCAGGTGGGCGCACGAAGTTCTCACGATTGAGACGCCTGAACGCGGCGGGCTATTGTCAAAAGAGCTTTGATCGTTGCTCTTGATTCTTCATTGTATGCGAACGATTGATGCCTCATGATAACTCAGGGGGACTAAGCGGTGCAGATGGCCTCTGGCCAACAACGCCATCAGCGAAAACCGCCGCATCACTTGCCAACATCTACGCTGAGGGAGTCCATACAGTCGAAATTACAATGACATGTCTTGTGAAGGACCGAAAAGCTTTCGACGGGGCAGGATTTTCTCGATCCTGGAAGCGAGACGGTTTTCCGACGCGTATCTGACAGGAGACTCTGAATCCGCTCGATATGGGAGCTTGTTGATGGTATTCAATGATCAGGGATGGCTTTCAGCCACGAGGGCTCCCGGCGAGTCCAGACCCAGAATCATCTCCGGAGTTCTGAGATGGAGGAGCAAATTATGCTTTTTCTGGGAAGTGGGCGATACGAACGGATTCCTGCAGCCCAAAGGATTCCTGTGATCCGTTATGAGCGCCACGAGCGAGCGTGACGTCCTCGAGAACTGTCCGCTGCGTGGACTGACTTCTCTTCTAGGAATGCAAACGCTTCCGGAGCGATCCGGGGAGGGTCCCTGATGGGGAGTTTGTCATAAGAGGCTACGAGGGTTGCAGCCCCGTTTCCGAGCAAATACCGGCCGTGTCCGAGCAAATGTCGGCCGTGTCCGTAGGTAATGATAAGGAGGATAAATTATGTTGAGCGACAAGTATTCAATTTATATTAATGTAGCGGGAATAGGTGACAGTCTTGTCGCCGTGACGATGGTCGGTTGCAAAGCTCTACATGGTAGACGATGCTGTGCGGCTCGGTAGAGATGTTTCTGCGTGTAACAACGACCGACGGGCGCGTCCTTCAGTGGACCGATTTCTCACCAGCTCTCTCGATCAATTCCCGAAGTCGCGAGTGCGGGCTCACTCAGAAGGAGTCGGCTACCAATAAACAGGCTGAGAGAGTGGGTTGGGGTCACCGAGGCACAAACGTTCATGGAACTGCTCTCAGGTCGGCTTCCTCGGTCATCTCGAATGGGCTTGCACGATTTTTTCCGCGATGAACTCACCGATTTCAGCTTCCCCATAGAATCGCGAGAGAACTTCCACGGTATGTTCGCCCAACACGGGCGGTGCACTCCTGACGGCGTTCTGAGAATCACTGAATCGGACGGCGGGTCCGACAAGACGAACGTCCCCTCCAGCGCTATGCTGCACGGTGACAACCATTCGGCGCTTTATCTCGTCGTCTTCGAATACGTCCCGGGGCGTATTCACCGGACCGTAGGGCATACCACAGCCCTCGAGCTTCTCGAGCCATCTTTCGTTGGTTTTCTGCGCGAATCTCTCCTGGATGATCGAGTCGAGCTCCTTTCGGTTGGCGACTCGCAGAGCGTTCGTGGAGAATTTCTCGTCGAGAACAAGTTTCTCCAGACCGAGACGCTCGCACAGGATGTTGAACTGTTTCTCGCTGGCGCCGCCGACAGTGATGTAGCCGTCTTTGGTGCGGTAGGCTTTGTAGGGGACAATACTCTCATGGGAAGTTCCCCACCGCCTGGCTTCGGTCCCCGCGTTGAGATAGTTCGAAGCGATATTTACAAGAAGTGACACTTGAGTTCCCAGGAGATCACATTCGATCTTCTGACCCCGACCGGTTTTGATTCTCTGTAGAAGCGCCGTCAGGATGGCACCTTTCGCATACAAAGCCGTTGCCAAGTCCGTGACCGCAACGCCGACCTTGCAAGGTTCTCCGTCCAGGGGTCCCGTTATGTGGAGGAGTCCACCCATCGAAGCTGCGATGACGTCATAGCCCGCGCGATCTTTATACTTCCCTTGAGTTCCGAAGCCAGTGAGAGAAAGATACACCAGCTTGGGATTGATCTCGCGGAGCTGTTCGTATCCCAAACCGAGCTTTTCGAGTTTCCCCGGCACGAAATTTTCGATTAGAATGTCGGAAGTTTCCGCCAGCTTCTGGACTATCGTTTTGCCTTTCGAGCTTTTGAGATCAACCGCAACACTTTTCTTGTTTCGATTGGCGCTCAGAAAATAGCAACTCTGACCATGCACGAAAGGTGGACCCCAGTTCCTGGTCTCGTCCCCGGTTCCCGGTTTCTCCACCTTGATGACTTCGGCACCGAGGTCTCCCAGGAGCATTGCGCAGAAGGGTCCGGCTAGAATTCTGCTCATGTCTAATACTCTCGTCCCTTCCAGGGGACTCATTGTGCTACACGGACGGAGTCCACTACTCGCCGCCGAGAGAAGGTATTTCGATTTCCGCAGCATCTTCCTGCGAATTGACACTAGCTATACTTTGACACTCACAAAGAACGTCTGTTGTCAACGGTTGCGATCGAAAGTGTTGGCGTTCTCTCCCCCCTCTTGTGCTGTAAAGATAATGCGCGATGATTCTGGCTGGCTACTCGGCTTGTGACGGGCGCTCGCTCGACTCATCGCTTCTGAAAGCTGTTTACCGACTTCGAGACGCTGACGTGGGCAAGGATGCGTCCACGGATCACCTTGCGGGACGCGCGGGTTCAGGAGCGACTCCATCACGTCTCATGAACGCTGAATAATTCTGCGGCGCGCTAACGAAAAACTCGACGGGACCGTGAGAAAACCCCAATGAATATTCCGGGAATCTATTTTGCAAAGTTCTTGACATTCGAAAATCGCTGTAAAGCACGCTTAACGGAACGAGCGAATCCTTCCGCAACGAATGAATGGAATTTCCTCGCTTGGAGATGGATGCTTCGTTTCTCCCCTTCAACGCGCCCCTCAAACTGTGCAAATGCCTCGACATTCCAAATAGAGGTGGTCCGTGGAGGAAGGTGTTCCGTGACTGTGATGGCTTTCATTTCATTCTAGCATAAGCGGCAATTTCAAGGCGAGACTGTTAAACGCTCCGAGTAGAGTCCGCCAAGCGTTCAAATTTCTCGGTGAAAAACCGAAGCGCAAAGCGCTTATTCACGCTCCAACATGGATGCCAGCGTACGCATCAAGCGATCCCGTCGAGCGGAACGCGAGTCTTCAATAGTTTCCACCCTTCCTGCTGGAATCCTGAGAGGTCGTCCGAGAGTCTGAACTGAGTCACGATATTCCGATCACCGACTTCTGTAGTTTTCACCGGAACACTTCTCCTGTCTAGCTGAACTTGGAATAACGCGTTCCGGGTAACACTTATCCATAGCCAAATCCGACCGGATATAGCGCTGCTGTTCCCGAGTCGTATTCCGTCCTGAGTCAGGCCCTGGCCCGCTGAAGCTGGGCTTGCGGCGGGAAATTAGCCAGAACGTCTCCTGGTGGAGGCGAACTCTCGGAGACGATCGCGAATCGCGGGGCCTCTCCGAAGAGTCGCTGGAAGAGGATCCAATCAAGTTTTGGAACATTCCAATCTCCCCCATCTGCTACCGACCAGGGCCTTAGAATTTCCCATTTCTTCCCTCTCCCGCTCGGTCCTTTCTGTCCGATCCGTCGCCATCAAGGAATCACTGTCCCCTACCAACTGGACTGGAATCTCCAAGAAAACCCCTCACTGACTCCTCACCTGTCTCGGCTTTTGAAACAACGAATATCGCGCGATTTCCTGACTCCATTTACCTTTGTCGTTCGCGTTGTCCGCGCTGAGACAGGGCCGAAATTGACTGAGTGAGACTGGGCACACCGATCGCAGACAACTGCAGAACTTTCCCCTCGGGCGCAGACTTCCCGAGCTCGGGATCAGACCTCGGGCGCTCGGGATTTGAACGTCTGCGAATGGCTCCTGAAAAATAGGAATGCCTGCTCAGAAGCCTCTCAGGAGTCAAAATAATTATTTTTTTTCGCATAGCTCGACCGCGTGTCGGCATCATTTATTCCGATTCGCTCTCGTCATCGCTTTCCGTCTTCAAATTATAATAGTTGTCAGACTAGCATTCAAGTTATGCTAGTATATATGGCGGGATGAGCAGACCAATATCACTTTTTCCATATTGATTGTCAAGGTCGATAACTTTCTCCCGCTAATGGATATCCTCCATATCATTACGAGCGTGAGTGACCTCTGATCCAGATGGAACCGACTTATTGCAAAGTTCCTCCGACTAATAGCTCTCGGTGGTATGTTGCCAGCCGCTATGCGGACTAGTGTGCGGCCGGAACGACGACCGCAGAGCCGGTTAGCGCGCGTTCGCTGTATCGTTCCGAGGGACGATCTAGCCTACAGAGCCCGCAGCTGTGTCGTTTCGTTGCAATGTCCCAGCGGACCGGTCTAATGATCGAGGACCTCGGTCGCTCTCCTCTGACCAGAAACAGAGGACAAATGCCTTATTAGCGGTTGGTGCGCAACGATTTATCTACGGCATGGAATGCTCCGTCCGCTCGCCATCGAGCTCTGGCTTACTACTCGTTCGGTGGGGTCGCTTTGCTGCTTCATGTTTCAGATTCCGAAAGGTTCCACTCCTCATGCCGATATCGTAGTCCGCTCGCTCGGCCGTCGCAAGGTGTTCATCCCTTACCTTAAGAATCGGATAACACGATGCCACAGCGAAGCGTCACACGCCATGCGCCGTCGCACCGGGGCTCTCGTCCGCCACCATCGTTGCGACTGCTTCGGCGAGCGAGCCCCTTGCACCGTGATTCGCGAAGCGATCGACAGTCCGATAGACTGGGTCCGGACTCGGACTCGGTTGGTGAGCTGATGGTTCGGCCTTAGGTTAGATTTCTGTCGATTCTTACACGGAGCCGTCGAGCAGACGGGCGTCGTTGAGAATTGAATCCCCGAGCTGAACAAGAGGAGTCTCTCGTAGAGAGATGTCCTCTCTACGAGACTTGGCACACTCTCCACCCTCTCGACGGGTCGCGATCTCTCGGGCGACGAAGCAGACGAAGCTTGTACCAGGATGGATGTGGGAGCTAGCGGTGGAATTGCCGGCGCCGCACCGCCGTACGCTCCGGCCTTCTTCCGCATCGATCAAACATTGACACAAGCGGTTTCGAAAAGGAATCTAACGGCCATGACCGTCCGGTAGTTGGCGAGACGCGAAGTTGAAGAGACTTAAATTTTTCTCTTTTGATCGTTAACTCATCCATTCTGATGTAGTAGACGAGGAAAGCATCCCCTGTCGCTGGCGGTGTCTTCTACAATGGGACACAGAGATTGAATCGCTAGCTGAGACCTCGGATTCCCGTAGATGGAGTCCTCGGGATAATCTTGGCTTTCTTTGATCTGAAGAGAACTCCATGCCGGGAATCTCCCCCCAGAAAATTATTCCCTGGGTTCAAGATGGCGAACTCGAGATGGGTTGAGCCGCAACATGAGCATGTTGCCATCAGAGTGTATTTTTAATAATCATCACCTTTGTGCCGGATAGGTATTATCAGACAAGAGATTTCCGCTCCTCCCGCTCGCTACGGCTCAAGGAGTTCATCATTCTATTTGCGGTGCGCTTTTTTTCTCTTCTGGCGAGGAAAGTCTAGGGGTCCTCCTCGACGATATGATCCCCTGACCGGAAACGTCTCCTTCCCTCCCCATCGAGTCTCCGGCAGCCGGCCTCGCCCAATCATATCGTACCTGTTCGTCGACGACAAGGACTCCTGATTACGATCGCATTCGGGAACCCTACCCTTGCCTCGAAAGCCGCGGAGCTCCGCGAATCCGAAGAACCCGGGGCTCTGTCTGAAAAACAGAGATGTAGTGCCTCTGCATCTGAAATCTCCAGCTTTATAAAATTCATGTAGTACGTGAGCTCCTCATGAGCTCCCAGAGGATACGACGGACCTTTCTTAAACCGAACCGGCGAAATTATCCGCCCGAGCACCCGGAAGGTTCCTGGCGGGGAATCTCCTCGAACCTTAATTATTTCTCCGTGAGCTCCGTCTTATGACAGAATATTTCCAGAAAGCATCGACAGGGGGGCAAATATCTCCCATTCCCAGAGAAGGGCGGGCACATACATAGGTTTTATATAGGTAGATGGATTATATATATAGATAGATGTACAGCTGTACCTATGTTGTAATTTTCGATCATTTTGCACGCCGTGATCGTCGGGGGAATAATGCTCCAGCTCAAGAATGTTGACGCGGGAGTTTTTACTGCTATTCAGCTAGGATTGATGGATAAAAACACTCGGATTCTCCTCTTCAGATCTTTAACTCACCAAATCTGATGTGAGAGACGAGGAAGGCACTCCCTGTTGTCATCGGTGTGTTCTACAATGGCACCTCGATCGAACCGCTATCTGAGGCCACGGCCCCGAATTCCCATCTGTAGATTGAGCCTTCGAGAAAATTTAGACTTCTCTTCTCTATCTGAGTAAAAAGAGCTCCGAGACGGGAAACTCTCGAACATGGCCCCAGGGCTCAGTATAGCAAGCTCAATATTTGCGAAGCATATTGACATCAGCGTGTATCATCATGCTGGGAGGTATCAGAATGGCGATTTCTATTCCTGGCGCGCCACGCTTCGAAAATAAATTACTCTATTTGCACCGCAATGGAGTCTTCTCACCGACAGAGGAGGTCTGAGGGTCTCCTTGAGGATGTGCTCCTGTCAACCGGCCGCGTCATCTACCCTTCCCATCGGATCTCCTGTCGCCAGCATCGTGTTTCTATACCACGCCGCGCTCATTGGTTTTCGGTGAGGATTATTCATTACGACGCCATTCAGAAATCCAAGCATTGCCTCGACAGCAGCGGGATTCGTCTGAATCGAAAAATTTGAGGCCTCACTCGAGTCCCGGAAGAATCGCTGCCTCCTAGAAATAGAATCCGTGCGACGGATCTCGGAAGATCTTCAATCACTACGAGACTCCGAAATGGATAAGTTGCAATGACTTAAACGACGAAAGCATACCACTCGAAGGACTTCGAAATTCACCGCGACCGATATCTCTTGCTCCGCTCCAAGTATGACCATACTTATCCGGTACCTCGAAGACTCCACAGAGACAACATTCTGGACTCCACCGTGGACTCGGATTAAACGCTTGAAGATGCCATGAAAGAATCCACGGAATTGGAATGGCGATTAGAGTGGATCATCCTCGGACGAGTCGTGGGAAAGATGTTCCGTTATCGGCCTTACAAGGGACCTACGGGAGAAAATATGGAGGGATTCGCCAGATTCCACCCAAGTATGGATATCGATACATGGAACGACGGGCAAGGTATCCCCGACCTCAAACCTGAGTGAGATGATCACGCTCATTTTTTCTCAAGATATCTTCGGAGAAGGTTTTTGCCTTATGGAGTGGCGACACATGAGAATCGGAGAACACGGACGGGATGGAGAATATTCATTATTATTATTATTACCAAAAGACAATCGAAATCATGAGAAAACCTGTAGCAAGGTCATTCATGCCCATACGATTAAACACCACATCTTGACTAACACCCTGAATTGTTCATGGATGCGGGGTGTGAGGTTTGCTATTCACAAAACTTCGTTTTCAATCACAACATATGATCCGATCATATATTTCGCGATTCGCGATAATTATTGTCGAAATCCTGCTATTCGTGTGTTCTTGCAGCGGGCAGGTCTCAGGGTCTCTCTTGACGATTCGGTGTACTTCTGATCCCCCCTTTTCGAGCCGCCGGAAGCCACCATACCGTTCAGATGACATCAAGCCCTTCCGCCGACGACAAGTATTTTCGTTTACGACGGCACTCGGAAATCCAACCATTGCCTCCACGGCTGCGGTACTCTCAGACTTTGACGAAGAGGCGTCTTTCGGTACCCAGACAAATTAGTGCCCCGGACACTAGAATACGGACGGCAAATATTTGGGAGCCTCCGCGGGATCCGAGCATGTATAAAAGTCAATGAATTCGAACAACGAAAGCATATTGACCACTCAGAGAACTTCAAAATTCACCAGAGGGCGGGAACCCAAGCCCTGCTTCAATTATGACTATATCCGATACCTATGCGCCCCCGGCAAAACTCTGCAAAGCCAACACGCTGTACTTCACTGTGGATCCGCAGTTTGAGCTTCCACAATTTCTGGATGAAATTCAAAAACCGAATTGGAAATTAGAGTGGATTATCATCGCACGAGTCGTAGGAGACAAGTTCCGCTATCGGGGGTATCATGGAAATAAGGGAGAAACGATGGAGGGATTTGCCAGGTTCAACCCAAGCATCGATATCGAGACTTGGGAAGTGAATTGCGGTATATCCGCGCTCAAATCTAAGTTGACTACGTACTGTGCCATCTACAGGCCGGATAATTCTCATTTCCAATTGGGACCGGTTATCTTCGAGGAAGGTTGTGTCCTCTACGAGTGGCGTCACCCAAACCTACCACCAGACGACGATTGAGATACGCGAAACCGACCGCGAATAAAAAAATTGCTGCAGCCCATCTGAGTTCTCTCAATACAGTAATGAGGCTGCATACATCTGAGATCCTCGCTCCTTTCATTGTGACTAGTCGTGAGGTTCGCTGCTCGCGTGATACTGCTCTCAATGACCAGAGGAACCTCCATCATTTCGTCAGCAGTCATCATCGTGGGAATCTTGCCTGAGGAGTTGCCCATCAGAGTATTCAGTGGATAGATGACCGTGAACGTTCTATCACCCGGGTGGCGGAGGGGGTTCGATTCCATCGAGAATTATCTGCGGATTCAGCGGGACGGATCTCTGTTCTGCCGCTGAGAAACAGATGGGCGAGAATTGCGAGCTCATGGTATCCGAGGGATCGCTCAGAGTCGGTATCGTTGTAGAAACGTTCTAGGAGAGGCAACCAATCTTGGTCAATCTTAGCTCATCACGATATCTCCTTCCTAAGACAGACGCCGATCTCATAATTTCATATTTCTTTCTCTTGATTTCGATGATAAGCGGACGATTCGGAGCACCCTAAGAGTCAGAGATCTTCGCTACGTCTCGTACATGACCCCAGCGAGTCTGTTCGAGGAACTCGATGACTTTTGTCTTTATTTCTGTCCGATGTATGATTTTCGAATTTCTGCCCCTTCGTCAGATCACCGCCCATCTGACCACTGTATTCGAATTCCCGACAGGGTCCCTGCTTCCCCGACGTGAGATGTTGCGTTCGTGCGGAGACCCAGAACATTCACTTACCGATCAGGCGTACCAACGATTGTCCGAGTATCGAAGAATCCGAGGCAAATCACAGTTACCAGACCGGTGGATTTCGCCGTAGGTCGTCGTCTATGTTTTCCCAGCGGACGCAGAAGACCTGCCTCGTATTGGCCCACGACTTGATAATATTGTCAACATCAAACAAACGATCGCTAATTCGACAAACCGACGCTGATATCAATCGTCATGAGTCGTTTCCACTAGTTCCAATAGGGGGTCCTTCTGGATCTGCGCCTCTCATTCTCCATCAATGACAGCCACAAATCAGTGTTTTAGTAAGTCACCCTACAAGGTGACCGTAATCTGCCGACTTTTGCGGATTTGTCTATTTGGGATCCGGATCGAGCTGGACGCGACCGAAGCGAGCAGAACTCGACCGAAGTGATTACGATGATACATCTGGAGCAGTCCTTGTCTTCACGCTTGTTACACTCGTTCCCTCGATGGTTCGAGCTCTTCGGATCGAGAAATCGAGTGACGTCATACCGCGTCATCGCGAAAGCTGTTCGGAGATGTACCGTTAGCCGCTTCAAGTTCTTCTGAAGTCGCATCACGCAGACGTGTCTGGGCGCATCCAGAAACGGCGGGAAAGACTCGGAGCCGGCAGCCAATTTTTCTACCTTGTAAAATCAGCTTTCCTTTTCTTCTCCTCGGCATCGGATCCTTCGCTTAAGGCAGGAAACAAACGGCTGGAAAGTAAAAAAAACTCGACATCGAAACGACGCGTCTTGCGGCTGGTCACGGTCGCCGCATCGCGACGGACAATCGAAATTATTGAAACGACGACGAACACTGAAGGAAGTGGAAAAATAGCCGTCGAGAATAAATTTAGTTGCACACAAAAAACAGCGATCGGCTCACCGATTCGCTGGACGTGTTTTCGAACTCGGCAGAAGGCGACGGTGATGATACGCTTAGTTTTTTTGCATGATTTTTTCTTGCCTCCCACCGCTGGCTGGCTCCACGTACATATAATGTTCCTCGTCGTACTGAATTCATTGGCGAACCGATGGACTTATTCTGGTCATTAGCCGGTCGTCTTCGACGGGAGTCCGACTTGTTGTTTGCCCGATGAAGCTATATCCGATCACGCCGCGAGTCAAACCTGACAGTTTTCGAGAATCAGGGTTCGTATCCTCCAGAAACAGCTCGCGCACCATCGTGACCTGCTGGTAGGGACCAGGAAGCCTGTCCCTTGAGCTGAGCCCTTTCATGCATTCACCAATGCAGTCGGAATCCAGTGGCGCTGTTCTGTTCCGTTTGCGGCATCGGTATTTGATCGCTCCGAGTTTTCAATGACTGCGCATTAGGCGTTGGCTAAGTTTTCGCTCCTTCATCCGATCAGAGTGCTGTCGATGATGAAATTCGGCCAGACACAGCCATCCTGTTCAATGCTACGTTTGTAGACGACGTCGTCGTCGTTGAATCGATATGCTCAATGGCACTCTCAGGAAACGACCCACGAAAAAGTGCCGATGAAGGCGTCGTCTTCGCCGCCGCTGGATAAGCCAGAAAAACGGCACATGCTGCTCTGGAATGTCCGATAGGAATTAATCATTTTCCTTCGTGCTGGTTGCTTCCTCCGCCTGCTCCTCAACGACCTTCATCGGCCTTGAGATGCGTGCGCGCGCCCGCGCGTAGAGGTCACTCGATGGTCAGGTGTATCAGTTCTCTTTTCCATGAGACCAGCATCCACGAGGCGACGTCGACGAACGACATGGGTGTTTCAATCGCTGACTGTCCCTTCCGTGAGATTCAAAGTGTCTGCTAGCGGATTGCGAAGCTCGGTGATCCACAGCCCGCTTCACCGCGAAGATCGGATCGGATTGCGAAGTGTGCTGCTCCACTGCAACGGCGAGCTATAGCAGCGTACCGCGCAGCCAGTCGCTCGCTCGGTTAGCTGGCTGAATAGCCGTCCGCGCGAGCCTTACGACCTGTTAGCAGTTTGATTAGTCGGAACGCACATCGACGTAACGTTGTATTTATGCCACGCAACGACCGACCCGCCGGTCAGCCGTTCCCCGAAACGCTGCCGTATGAAGAAGTTTTCGCGTAGCATCCCCGCTCGGACGGACGACTTTGGAGCCGGTCGCAGCCAATGACGTCATCAGCAGGAACATAAGGAAGCAATTCCACAAAATGTTCAAAGGCTGAGTTATCGTCGTACATATAATTAGACAACTCGTCGGTGGGCTTTGACATGGTGTGCGTAATGCTACACCCCGCATCTATTTGCCGCGGGACGGGTCAACTTACTCGAGTTGATGTAGTCTCACGCAACAGCGTCTGATGATAAGGTACTCCTACCGTGAATGTTAAGCAACGAGTGAATTCAGAAGGATCTGATGGGAACGCGGAATCTTCGATAAGAACCTTATAGTCCTGATATGAATCACCTGAGGCTTGAATAAGAAATATGCGACGGGGGATCTTTTGTTCGATATGCTGATTAGGGGAAACGGACTAACTATAATTAGGTATGATGACGGCGAACTATAATTTCAAATCGCAGAAGCTCTCCCCATACAGCTCACTGCGAGGAACCAGAAGAGACCGTATGTGTGTACTTTGAGGCACATTGACGTACTTCCGGAGTTATGCGAAGTAGTCGCCTCCGGGAGAATAAGCACCAAGTCACCTTGCCTGGAATCAGAAACTTGATTCGAATAGAGGCAGTGTCGGGTTTTGGGTGCGACTGTTCTGGTCAGTGTCTTCTAAAAGGCTTCACACCATCAACCGTACCGTGAAATACGAGGAGCCCGGAGCGATTTGACAACGAGTTAGTTGTACATTTCACGCTTAGTCGGCAGCCTTCGCCGGTCGGACCTTCCCTCGAATGCTTGGTGGTGTTACATATGCGACAAATAATCTTCTGCTTGCCATGATTTCCATCATTCAATTGTTCCGTACCCCACTTCCGGTCGTGTCCGTACAGTTTCATTCGACAAAGTTCCTCTCTGGTTCCGTTCGGACTCCATTCTATTCGTCCGTCATCACCGGACAAGCCCTACGGCAAGGTTGCGTCGCCACAGGGGCAGTTGCGTTGCCCGCGGCGAAAGCAACAGGCACCGCTGAAGATGCAGTATGGCTAGGGGTGAGCAGTGTTTTACCCGCATACGAATGAATTAGACGACCGATTCCGGTCGCTGATTCGCTCGGTACTTCGGACGATGAGGGGGCGATTCGGCAGAGCAACGGCCGCTGAGCGACGCGACGTGGTTTACCTGCCTGCCCCGCGAGCCATCGTTCGCCCGACCGGTGCTTCGCTTGTCCGTCTATCCATCCGGCTACGGTCTGTTTGTGGCCGGTCGTCCACGATGATTCCGGGTCATTTCCGTTACATTGTCGTCGACGGGATTTGGCGCCAGCGTCACCCGTTACTTCCGATCCGGAGCGACATTGATGATGATGATGTGATTTTTTTATTCAACTCTCCTTGCTTTCTTCGCGTGCTCCACCGCCCGAGCCGGTCGTGTAACCATCGTCGGACGGACCACGCGATTCGTCGGTGAGGTCAGAGCGTGTCACAATTCTGGATGAGCGAACGCTTACGTTGAACAATGGACAAAATACCGTAGCGCATTCAAAAGCCATTGATGAGATTTCTCTCTTTTCGGAGCCTCAGGTGTTGTACGCACGCGGTCGACCGCACTTCCATTACGCGGACGCTTACGTGGAAACGTACCTAATGCTAACCACTTGATGGTTCTCGACCGCATAAAATCCGTGAACCCTAAAGAGAGATGGGACGGCGCTGAAGTTGCGTAATTCTCACGCGGGATTTCCGCGAAGTAACTTCCGAGATCGCCGGACCTCCCTTCGTCTCGATATATCCCCTTGAGTCTCATGTCGAGCTCATCGAAGGCTCCAATACAGAGAGGCCTCCCCGTATTCATTTTCTTTCTCGATACAGCGAGGAGAGCTCTGCCGCTACGGTCATTCATCCTACAGAGTAACGGCAGGAATTTCCGCATCGATGCCTCTGTGTATAGAATTTGCTCGACAAGGGAGTGGGCGCAGCTAATTGTCCGGGGCGAAGCTCGGAATTCCCTCACGGTGTTCCCGAACGTTATCAGCTCGGAGTCTTCCGTACGGAGAATACGTAATACACGTGCAAAAAGTTCGGGTTTGATATTCGCATCAGAGTCCGAGCCACCGGCGATGTCTGCAGTCGGCGGACACTGTTCCAAGCGCTAAGCCCGAACGTCCAGTAGAGGTTCTGTCACCTTGCAATGTGGTTGAAAGATATTTTTCTTTTTTCAGGCAACACCACGGCAGCCATCAGACAGAGTTGAGAAAATGAGGTGAGTCCGAAGTTCCCATCAGAAATCTTTCTGCACATTCACATTCATTCAGTGTTCCGACAGAGGAGTCGATTCCACTCTTGCGTTTTTTCTTGCATAGGTCTATTTCGCGCTCCGAGCTACTCAGGAGGAATTCACGGACGAGCCATAGAATATTGCACTCTTGAAGGGGGGCTTTCCCCAAAGTCCGTGCTGCGATCAGTGTGATAAGAAGAAAGTAGATCCGCCGGAATTCACTGGAATTTATCGGCTACTTTCACGCGCGTCCGCGTACTGTCTTCCTGGGTTAAGTGTGTGGGCACGATTCCGTAAACGTAAATACTTTCCGGCCGTTTCTCTCCCTTCGAAAATCGTGTCCCGTGCTTGAATGAATGCCCAGAGGCCGACGTGAGAACCCCTCGCCCTTATTGTCTCGGCCGCTACAGCGATCGAAATTGATGATGATTTTTATCGGTGTTTCATCTTGGAAATCAATGTTGCCCTCGGCGCTCTCGTTATGTCTTCTTACATGAGATGTGTTCGAGTTGTGCCGCTCATGCCGCAGAAGCCATTAGGTCCGCGAAGCTTCCAAGGTCGCTGTCGGCATCCGAATTTTACGCGACGGGCAGATATTTTGCTGGCAAACTAGTAGATGACGACGACCGTTTGTGGTACAACGATTGATGTCGCCTATCTAGTCCACTGGTGGACGGTCCAGTCGAACAAATACAGTGACCGCGGACCGACGGACTGACTCAACTAATGGAGCGAGACTGCTCGCAGCAATATCGAGCGAAACCGAACGACGCATTGCCGTACGTCGGCACAACGCTCTCTTTATCAATCTAGATCCGTTGTCGTCGCCGTGTCGTCTCAGAAGTCTTCGTCGCTCGCAAGTCGGAGGATGCTCGACTCCCCTGATTCGGAAAAAAGGATGCATCGTCAGCATACAATGTATTCGGAGGAGCGATTCCTCTTCGTACGACGAGAAGACAGATTGTCGGACGGAGGGGAATACGGACGGTCGGCCGGTCGATCCATCCCTCGACCGCCTCGCTGCCAGTAATCTAGCGTCCAAGCGCTACGAGATGACCGAGAGAGCCATTGCAATCGTACTGAGCGTGCCTCGACCAGAAATACACAACAATTTCGCCCACAGGGAAGCCGACGGATGCTCCCGCCGAAAACGGAATACTGGTTTCTATCATTCCTTCCTGTGCCTAATTATTCATTTCGGCTTTCTCGTTTCGTGGCCGTGATCAGGAACCAAGTATGCCCCCGCTTACTCTGCGCCGCGGATGCTCCCGTCGACACCTTATTGATTCCGTGGTCACATGCGATGAGGCTCGTTCCTCACTAGGAGAATGAAACGAATCGCCGGAGAACGGAGTTCCCGATGGGAGGCGCAAGCGGCGAGAATCCTTAGAACGAATCCTATCCTCCCGGACTGATAGAATCCGTATCTTCGTACTCATCGCTTACTGGCGCTTCTATTCCCTCCAGTCCTCGGCCCTAGGTCAATGCTTGGCCTGTGATACTTGAATAGGCGTCTGTCGTGTGAAGTCTCTGTTGTGCGTCCGCCATGCTCCTTGTAACTCGCTACCGTCTTTGAGAGTTTACGTGAACGTGCGTGCAGCCATCTCTCTTCGTGGCTGATCACGAATGGAGAAGAAGGAGAGAATAGGTCGTTGCCATGCCTCGCCAGCATTGTTTCCAGCTGCTCATGGATTAAGAGTAGACACGGGTCGCGCCTGCATTATATAGCCTATCGTCCCTGCTATGTTTGGTCAGACGGTCTGTCCGACAGCTAGACGGTTCGAAGGTATAATTGGTCGAGGAGTTGTTGAGCCATCGCGGCCGAAAAGGGGAGTATTCATCCTAGCTTCCACGGGCATCTTGAGAGCCGGGCTTTCGCCATGGGTCAAAAGATGCCGGCCTTGCTCATGAACTACTTGGGCGCGCGAAGGAGTCTTCTGAAATTCCGCACTTTCCTTCACGACGAGCACCCACGATTCGTTTCACGCGAGATTAAGTGAGAGGTTAAGTAGATGATTTTTTTTCTCGTCACCGAGTGAAATTATGACGCTCATGAAGGACGCGATTTCGTGAGTGAGAATCTTGTTAGAATCCATATCATGGGGAACTCGAGCTGCATAACGATCAACGACCTCCATTCATGGTGTAGCGCGTTTGGGAAAGCTATTCGGCTTTTCGCGGCTCCCGCTCGTCTATCGGAGTTTCCGTTTGAGGGGGTCGGGAGCTCACAAATGGAAATCAATGCAGAACTCGATTCGGAACGGGGATGGAAGACACAAAAAGGAACTCCTTGATCTCGATCCGTTAAGGCCGGGTCTGCCCGTGCAAACAAATGCGCATTATCATGGCAATCGATCTGTGTCAGCGAAATATCTCTTGATGAACACTTTGACCGAGGGCTTCGATGCTCGAATGACCATCTCGGGTGGATTCTTCGCTTGCTTGACTGGAACCGCGATGTGGAATGCGCGAAAATATACCGCTAGTTTTCACGTAGACCGAGAGTCTCTCGGAATTTCGGTCTGCTGCAATTCCAATGCGCTAGCGAAATCGGCCAGACACGGAAAAAAGGATCTAAGACTCCAGACATTCCTGGGTGTCAATCAAGGCCCGGGAGGAGAGCTCGACCTCTCTCTCTGACGTTCTAGACACTCGCTCTCTACATTTTCCTGTTCTGGACATACTCCGAGCTCAAAACTTTTTACCCGAAAAGGATGAGACGTGATTCGAAACCGAATAAGAGAATCATGGCTAAATTGGCAGCGAAGAGCTAAACTAAATCATAAATCACAATGAATCATCACAAATAAGTAGGTACTTTCATTACGGCAACAAGCGCGACATTGACCTACGTTGTTCAGACGAAGCGCATAAAATGTTACAATTGAAGCTTCCTGAATGGTAGCTGCTCCTTGAGAACCTGCTGTTGATCACTTTGTTTGTTGTGATCGGTTCAATTTATCGTTGATGATGATGTAAGATTCTGGCAGTTGATCTGGAAAGATTAAAACGGAGCATTCCAAAAACTTTTGTTTCGAAAATCGCTCACGGCACGCAAAGCAGAAATTTCTGCTGAGTGGGGCTTCGCGCGAACTTCTTGTTCGGTGAGCGTTTCCGACGAATGTCTTCGCTGACGATGTTCAGCGGGATCCGAGTAAGAAATCCTTCACTTTTGGAATGTTTCTTGACTTGGTTTTCATCAATCTTCCGGACGAAACCAAATGACTCCTGGCGATTCCGATCCGTTTTTTCTTCCTTTCTCTCGTTCTGTACGGCCTCGCACACGATCGTGAGCCGTTTTTTTTTCTTTTAGACCTGGATTGAAAGAAGTCCGCTCGTTTATTACGCGGATTCATAAGCCGCTACGAAGAGATACGTTCATGCCTCGTTTGAAATTTGAAGACGGGCAAGTCGTGAGGTCAGCAGACACAACGGTGCGTTTTCGCGGAATTCTCGAACAGCACTATACCGATTTCACGCTATATTCTCCTCGAGCGGCTGTTGGCAAAATATCTAGATCGTCTATTTGCCCATCAGACCAGCTCCACGCCTGTCATCATCTTCCGTCTTAGTTTCCGCTGAAAATTTCGAAACCTACAGAATACGGACCTGAGGACCGCGAGTTTTGAAAGAGCTCCCAATGTAAGGCTCAGAAGCGAGAACCTTGGAAGAAATAGATAACTCCCTCGATGTTATATGCTCAGCTCCTAATGGAGAGGTTTTCACCTCGACCCGGAGTCCGAAACAGGAAGAGCAACGGCTTTCTGGCTTCTGAGAGCTCGCTATGACGGGGCTGCACAAAAAAGGGGAGTTTTTGAAATTTCTGATCGATATCATCCAGACGACGCCCTGAGCTGACGTGTATCCATCGAAATGTTGACCTCACAGTCAGGCGAAAATGGAAAGCAGCGAGACGAGGACCCACTAAATAACGCGCACAAAATTTCCCATAGGCGCAAGTGACTTCGGATACGGTGTTCTTTTCTGGAACAGCTCGTCCGCTAAATTTCGCGGTGGATTTCTCTTTGCGTTGTCAACTCGTTCGCTGACGGGGGAAACTCTACCGTTTCCAAGTTCACCCAGCTGACGATTGGAAAGCACTCGCTTGTAAAAGCGCATCTTCCGCCACACGAGTCTCGCGATCAAGTTTCTCAGGATTCGTCCCGATTGTTTTGTCATTTTTGGCACGTGGCAGGACCGGCGTCTAGTCATGCAGAATGATATCCAAAATGCGACCTTGGCAGCTTCGGGAATTAACATCCGAAATTCGACGATTCAGTCGACCAATATCGGCTATCGACGAAGGTCTCCTTGCGAAAGGATTTCAGCAATAACTTATGTTATGACGATTTAATTTAGCCTGGGGTCTAAAGATGATGTTCCTTCAACTCACCTTTAGAGCCGAGTTCGATCATCGGAATCGCTATTGTCATCGTTGCTGCCATCCTTAGATCGTCGATTATATGTTTCGGACTGCGGCCCGATCCAACTCCTAATTATTGTTAAACCCTGGTTATTGCGACCTCAGTCGGTGTCTGTTTTGATTATCGCACAACTGCTTCCGAGCAGAACAAGGCACAAATTCAATTTGCCAAGTCGCTCCGACTCACGCATGTTGCAGACGAGTGTTCGCTTCTCCGTTTTGACAAAACAACCCACATTCTGTTTCTTGTAAGCAGCGGCAATTTACAGTGACCTTGTTAAGGTCATTGTAGTTTGAGACATGATGCCGTTGCTTCTGCCGCTCGTCCTGGAATGGAAAGTCGTTCTTCTGCGGATTCCGTAGTTTCGCCTCGTCTGTTTCGGATTTGTTTATTTGAAGCAATGATAAATAACCCCGAATTGCTATGGCTTCCTTCCTTGTGATATGAGTCCGCTGATGTTGCCGGGCACGATTCCGAGCACCGCGGCTCGACTCTCGACGACAGCGATTTCGATGAAATTCGAAGATATTTGTGCTGCACTTTGCCCTGATGGAGCTAGAATGCCGCGTAATTCACCTCGAATTCGACGAAATCACCTATCGACCAAGCCCGGAAATTTTGCACACATTTTGTCGCGCTGGACATTCACCCTCTCAGAGCTGAGGTCTCGTTTTCTTACGCCATATAAGCCCCAATTCACACCAGAATCGGAGTACCTCGAGTTGTCGCTGGAGCCGAGTTCCCCAGAATTAGGAACGGGGAATCAGCGCCGCTCCTGGTTTTGCTTCGAACGAGTTTCCAGTAAATCTTGTTGAAGTATTGGCGTTGTACCTCATTTCAGTGACATCGATTTCTGTCGGTGAAATAGTCCGGATGAGAACCGCTTCAATAATCGCCTTCGCCGAAAAACGCGTGTCTGACTTTGTTTGACACTTTCGTCATAGTAGCGAAACTCAGAGAATGTCACATTTTAATCCGCAAAGCGTTGCGATCCAAGTTCGTCCGCCTGATCCTTGGGATTACCCGGAGATTCAGTGCTCCGATCATCCCCGATATCCCGAGGTCGAATATCGTAATCGGAACTCGCGTAACAGGCTCAAGCTCCGGAGAAGACATCGCCCAAAACTCACAAAGCTTCATCATTCCTCCCCGCAGGGTACTCTTCATCCTGACAATGTGCTTCGGCACTTCGGTGCTCGGCTATTCAGACCATGCCGGTTTGCTCTGGCGACCAAAGATCAGTTTCCCTGTCGACCCAACATCGCCAACGGTTCCTGATCTTCATTCACACCTCATCGATCAGGCGGTCGACGAAGCCCAGACTATAATCGTTCAGCAGAAACTTTTCGAGAGAGCAGCACGTGAGTATGAGCGACAATTATTGTTGGAAAAATTCTGTGATTCATCGAAACAACTGAAGTCTGCGTCAAAACCCTTGCGCTCGAATGTTAATTAATTTCTTCCTCACGAACAGTCTCGAACAAGGCTCACGCATACCCGATGTGTCCGGCTGCTCAACGTCACATGCAGTTCCGAGCTGCTAAAGGTCCCGCCATGCATATGGACGACATGAGCACGATATTCGAGGAGACCACCAAAGTTCTTTCCAAAAAGTAAAGCTGAAAACCCAAAGATCCGACTTTCAATCACTGAATTTCCGCGCTGCCCTGAGTGCTGGGCGCCTCATGAGAAATTGTGCAACACGCTAATCATTGATCGATTTCGTTCACTAATATCAACGAATGCTTACAGGATGAAAATGTTTTGGGAAGATGAGTTCCACGGCCTGGCCCGAGCCAATCTGGCCGGCTCGAAACTAGAGCACGCAGCTGCTCAGTGCCATCATCACTCGAACATAATCTGTACGGACAAGCCCTACAGAACTGCGGACGGTTCCTGCAACAATCTCGAGCATCCCGATTGGGGCAAGGCGTTCACATGCCTCCGTCGACTCCTTCCGCCCAGATACGCTGATGGTATGTCGTTCGTCGGGGAGTTTATCGTCTTCCGACGACTTCCTCCGTCTGCCTTCATGACTTGATGGCATACATCAAAGCAGAAAAAATCGCTTCTCGTATTCTTCCGTAAATCGCGACTTGGGAGAGGAAAGTAATCTGTGAGCTCCCCGGTTCCCTTGGCTCGATCTCAAGCGCTGGGAAACGTGTTCCTTGTGACAACGCGAAATTACGGCGTTGCGACCCCCGTATAAGCATAACGATGTCTCGAGCTATTATGACTGTTGGGATACGTTGAATAGAGCCTGATTCTTGTCGCACCGTTTCGGCGCCCTTTCGTCACCCGGGAACCGAATGCTGGGAGCACGAGTCGCACGAGCCAAGGGACCTAGACCCCTGGAAGTTTCAGAAATTTTCAATTAAGGCAGGGTGAAAATAAAGAATGAAATGAGAGATGGAAAAACATAAAAACACGAAAGAAAGGTCCCTTCCTCACCTTTGATTGTCCGACGAGAGTACTTCGAGTGAGTTATCCCCGATTGTGCCTCACAATTCGAGTTTTCAGGTGTCTCAATGCCGCGAATTTCCGAAACTGGGCTCCAACTTCCAAACCCTCGGCTGGTGTCCACGACTATCCACGTCGATTTGGACCGACCTTCGCGTCACGTCTCCCACATGCTCATGCAGTGGGGGCAGTTCCTCGACCACGACTTCGCGCTTTCTCCCATCATGAGTCACCCCGAAGAAATTGTGGATCTCGGAAGTAGGTTCATTCGGTCACTCATCGAAGAATCCGCCTTAATAATCGGAGTTCATCCGACTCCTCTCCAGTCCCCGTCTATCTTGTGGCGGCCGTCAAAGGAAATGTCTGACATTCGATCGATTTATTTCGCAGATCCCAACGACGTTGTCGACTGTTGTTCGGAACACAAACGTGATGATCCCAAATGCTTCTCGTTCGACATCCCGGAGAACGATAAATTCTACAGCAAGTATGGAGAGCATTGCATGAACTTCCCGCGATCGGCCCGGTGTCCGCAGTGCGCCTTGGGTGAGTCACTTGGGAGACATTCCCCCTCACTGAGAAGCACACACAAACAGGGGTTCCTGGAGTCAACGGTACACCTCACTCAAATAATGATCGAAAAATGATGGAATTGATCGGAAATTTCCTCGTCCAAAGGTCCCCGTCAGCAAATCGACGCCCTCACCTCGTACATTGACGGCTCGAATATTTACGGTAGCAACCAAGAAGACACATACAGGTTGCGTACGCTCTCTGGCGATGGTCGTCTCAAGTTCGACGTCGGTCAACGCGGTGACATGATCCTTCCCGCCTCTTTCCACCCCACCAGAGACAGGTGCTCCCGACCCGAAGAAGGAGACCTCTGTTTCAGAGCCGGTGAGTTCCGCAATGTTCGCCGCATGGCTCTTGTTCTCCGTTCCGCGCAGCGATCATCTCTGCCCTCGGGTCGCACGCGCGTTGAGCCTGTCCTCACGAAATATAGTTCAACCTCCAATTAGATCAGAAAATGTGCCTCGACTCTTTACCATTCGGTTCTACTTTTTTTTCAGGAGACGAGCGTGTGAACGAACAGCCCGGTCTCACCGCTATGCACACCCTTTGGTTGCGGCACCACAACACGATCGCCGACAAACTGGCTCGTCTCAACCCTCACTGGGACGACGAGAGAATATTCCAGGAAGCCAGGTTTGTCATATGCATCTGAGACTGAAAATGATCAAATGATAAGAACCATTGTCGAAATCATCGGAAGAGCGGAGACTCCGCCCTTGGAAGAACCTTAAGAGTCTAAAACTTGAGGAAGCAATGACCGTGGTAGGAGCTGAAAACTCTCAAGAGCGACCGGTCCTCGTCATTTCTCCCGACTCCACTGATATGATGGTGTCAGAGATTGTAGTAAGGACTCCCACCGAGCGGGGGCTCGTCTTCTCCGAATCCTCGCGGACCCACCATGGGAATAAACATTTGAAATTCAGAATGGAGAGCCCAGACGAAACTACGTGATCGAATGGTGGAGAAACCTTCACGGACATTCGACTCTTCGGCAAGAAGACGCGATTGGGAAAAGGGCATTTTCCCATTCGAAACTCCCGAAAAGTCGATAGCGCCATCTCGTTCACTCTTCTTTCATATGGAAACGACGGACGCCGGCTCATCGGTCCGTTCTGTCGTCTCTCGGGTCATTTATTTCTTCCTGGAGGAAAATCGCTGGAAGTCTGTGCTGTTTCCATCGAGTTTCTCGGTTCACGGAACGAGTCGCACAGCTGCCGGCATTGACCTGCTGCTGCTGCTGCCGCTGCTTGTATCGGGGACCTCCCACAAGGGAACTGAGCGAGGATATCGGGGGAACCGGCGAACTCCGGGTGTTTCCGAGCGGCAGCGGGTCCGCAACAGCAGCACCGGATATCACGTCTGGACACTTGGCGGCGACAATTCGTCAATTCAGGCAATTTCGTTCCTTTGTGGAAATAAACATCGTTCCCAGTCTGTCCCTAAAGCTCAGGGTCAAGGACCCTGGGCAGTCCGCTCGTCTGTGTTGAACTTTAAAATGAATTTGTCGAGATTCCACTTTAAAGTTTCGTCTTCGCCGATATGTTCCTCGTGGACCTGAATGTTGTGTTGCCTTGCGTCTAGTCGTTGTTGCGACCGGTGTTTAATTGGTTGGTTCATCGATAACTACTATATTTGATTGACTGACTGGCTGATTGATTGGTTGAATCGATAGATCTTCATCGAACAACGAGCTACATGAACTAGCTGGGAATAGATTCGCTGGTTGAGGACCCTACCTAATTAATTGGAGCTCGTCAACCGCAGCTCTTTTATCGTTAAATACTTGTTGCTGTTTCGTATCCGTTTGGACTAAAAGCTCTCGGTGGAGGTTTTACGCATCGATGCGGTCTGGTCACTAATCGCTGCTTGATCTTATAGGCGCATCGTAATCGCTCAAATCCAGCACATCACATACCAGGAGTTCTTGCCCCTCATTCTCGGCAAGGCTTTCTACAGGGAATTCGGACTCGAAACTCTGCCCTACGGATATACGACATACAACAAGAACATTGACCCTTCGGTACTGAACGAATTCGCCGGAGCCGTGTTCCGATTCGGACACACGATCCTCAACGGTCACTTCATGGAAGTCGATCCTCACGGCAACATCAAGCGCATTAAGCTCCAGGACAACTTCTTCAAACCCTTCGAATTCCGTACCGGCAAAATGGAGAGGATTATGCGAGGTCTCCAAAAGCAGGCGTCCCAGGTCTTCGACAATTTCATCACCCACGATGTGACGAATCATCTCTACCGTTTGTCGAACGAAACGTTCGGCTTGGATCTGATCGCACTGAACATCCAGCGCGGCAGAGATCACGGTCTCCGGGGATACGCCGATTATCTCAAGGGATGCTTCGGTATCGAGGTCAACACTTTCGAGGATCTTGACAATGTCATGCCTCGGCCCGTGCGTCAGCGTCTTGAGAGTCTCTACGCGTGAGTAAATTTCGAATTTCATCGTTTTCCCGCTCATGAATCTAGGTCCGCTCCCGGAGAGTTTCTGCTTCATCATTTCCCACTCGGGACTTTCCCTCTAGCTCGACCGAGAGAATGAGTCATTGTTCTCGGAGTCTAGGTCTGGGAAGTGAGCCTAGGGATCCATAACTGAGGACTTACGTAGCTCCCCAGACATGGGTGCGATTTCTCTCCATATAAAGGCTCGCTCCTGAGCCCTGTTCTCAGTCCTATTCGAGAATAATAGACTCGTCAGGAGTCGATCGATCCCAATATACTCTCTCGATCCATTCGTTACAATCACCGACAGGAACTATCGACAATGAGAGTGACTCAGGGATAGTCCAGTCCAACATCTGACAGAAATCGCGAACATTCCTCTGCGGAGGATACTGTACCCGAGCAATCGATTTCAAGCAAAAAATCCTCATTTTGGAAGTCTCCTCAAGAACGTTTCATTTCTCAGGCATGTCAACGATATCGATTTGTTCACGGGAGGTGTCTCAGAGTATCAGCTTCCTGGAGGTGTGGTTGGCCCTACCTTCGGCTGTATCATGGGCATTCAGTTCTGGAGACTGAAGTACGGAGACAGGTTCTATTACGAACATGGCGGTCAGATCGGAACATTCACTCCATGTAAGTACTTCCATTTTTTTCTCGGTTATGAATGTTCTTTTGTTTCCGGTATGGACCGTTTCAGAAATCGTTCGTGAATTTATAATGCTGCTGAAATGTCCTCTCGATCTATGATACCTGAGGGCTATGTGAACCTGTCCCTCATGATTCGTCTCTTTTTGCCGCCAGCTCAACTCACGCAGATTCGTAAGATCACAATGGCGAAAATTGTCTGCGATAACAGCGTCGGACAGCAGTACTCGCAGCAGTGGTCGCTGCAGATGCTGTCGAACAGCAATCAAGAGCTGCCGTGTGAATCGTTCGCCGACATGGACATGAGCAATTGGATCGAGCATGGCGGTGACATCAAGAAGAAGAAGAAGTAGATCAATTCCCAACCTCGAGCAGTCGGAGGAAGCCAGGATTTAAGTGTCCGAGGAGGAGGAGGAGAAGCAGCAGCAGCCGCCATCTCTGACCGAGCAACTGTACAACGCCAACCGACAACTAACCGATCCGTTTTTCCCTGTACCACCCTCACTCGATCCAAGTGTTCAAGCCGTGACCTCAAGTCAGCTCGAGGTCCGCGGCAGACATCGAAGCGGAGCATAAACAAAACTCACAATCGTCCGCCGTCGACCACTCTGGGGCGAGCCGCTACCTCCTAGGATGAGTCCTAAGTGTAATTTAATTTTGAGTGGAGGTATCCGCTCGCCTCGCTCAAGACGCGAGTTCGCACTTTCGATCTGCGTGCATGCTATTTGTCTTGAGATCCAGAAGCCATATATTATATATAAATATATATAAGAGAAACGAACGAGAGTACGGGAATGGAAGCGAGAAACAATCAGACGACGGCAATTTCGTCGCTGAAGGTGATCATTGACGATAATGAAGAGGCGATGACCTCCACATAGAGCAAGACAGGATGAATGATAATAAATCTACTTACCTTTTTGTCGTTGATTGAGGTGACGGAGGACGGCCCGGAATGACGCTCAGTAATTTAATTTTTGATTTGTTCGACGGGCGCTTTTCTATTTGCTCTCGCGTTTTTCTTCGACCCTTCATTCTTTCCGAAGAGAGCACCGTTGCCGCAGTGGTGGAGACGCCGCGAATCGTCTGCGATCGCCGGCAGCATAACAAGCGGATGCGAAAGAGGAAAGCAAGCAAGCGAAATTAGTATCGCTATCGGTGCAACACGTTGAGCATGAAGTGAGTGGCTGTAGTCGCATATTGTAAATACGGAACACAATTGTCCGATGGTCTTGCGGATTGGCTTTTGAAGGATTAGGACTATCGACGGAAGCAAAATAAACGCGATGTCACCAGTTTGACACCTCGCTTTCGACAATTGCGTAGCCTGCAGTTTGACTGTAAATAATAAATGAGTGGTCTCATTGAAATTTGCGGGAAGGTGTTCTCTCTTATTCGTGTTCTTCCCTCATTATGTGAGCGGTGATTCCACCAGCCCAGTCATCCGAATGGTCTGGGAAATAATTTCATGGGAAGAGTCTTGGCCCTCTTCCGTGACAACCGAGTCAGTTCGATCCCATCCCTCATATTCAAGGTCTAAAATCTAAAACAGGAGTGTCGGACTTGAATTTTTGGCGGGCAATTGAGCGCCGCAGGTGCCCGCGGGCCACATCAAAAATTTACTTTCGTATAAAAGGAGAATATATGCCTATCGTCCATGGAAGCATGCTTTTCCACCCTCCGGGGATCGAGGGAAAACTCGTATGTTCGGTCTTACGGAGGGAGTCATTCCACCGATCTCATTCAATTTCCACGCACTCATTCGGGCAACGGATTTAAGACCCCAGGTCTAAAATGATCGCTCTCCTCCAAAACTAGAGCTGTCTTCCGTCTATGATCACATGTGCGCTGGGCGGCATACATCAAGACGATCCCAAGAATGCCCTCACTGAGAAAGAAAACTCTCTTACCAGAGCTCCGGATGATCGTCCCCCGTCGGCCCCAGAAACCTAATGGCTCCGAACATGCAAGACCCGAATCGTTCGTCATATTATTATCGGCGCACTCAGAAACGCATTAGTCTTTCTCGAACCCGTCGAGGGAATCTCACCCGAATTATTCGCCTGTAGGGAGATCCTGTTGCCTGGTCCAGAGCCCCGACCCACGCTCATGTGTCACCAATCACCAACCAGCTCTGACCCGTTTTCGTCTAGGGGTCGCGTAAGACTCCACTCATCGCTCGGAAGAACACGCTTCCGGAAAGTCGGTTATACGTGCGTACATACTTCTGACCGCATTCTTCTCTGCCCGTCGCGGAGATGTGGCCGGACGCGATTAGGCATCTGTTCGCATGCATGGGATAGAGCGTCTCCAGGATCAAGTCAGGAAAGTCAGGATTCTCATTTGCGCCGGATTTGCAAGAAGAACTCGATGATTCCTTGAGATATTGACAAGCTCGGTCCGTCTATATCTGTCTTTTATTCAAAAACACCGGGATTGGTGGACAGCGGTAATGAATAGGGCCCAAACTCCAGAGCATCCTTGATCAAGGAATCGCTAGAAGGAGAGCTCCGCTCAAAGTACTGGGTGTAGGAAGCTCAGGGCGCTACGGGAAGAGGATTCGCTAGCATCAGACAACGTGTGAGAGGACGGAGTGAGCTTCGTAGGAAGATGAGTTTCGCTCCGACGAGACAGTTATCTCTAGCCCATGACCAGCTGTCGTCAAGCTCCGATGGGACCTGAAACTCGCTCTCTCTCAGTCGAGGGATTCGGGACCAGCGGCAAGAGTCAACTGATGATCTCATTCTGAATCCTGAGAACCTGATTTGAAGCGGACCAGTCGTCGAATCATCAATAAATTCCTTCACCCCTCCCCCCACCCCCCCCCATCCCCTACGGACTACACTGGGAGCTCGGACGAAACTTCTTCGCGGGGACATAATTCCGGCTCTATCCTCCCTTCTGAAAGATACTTTCAGGCTATCTTCATTCTGTAGTAGCGAAATTAGGTAAGATATTCCATAGATTGACCGAGGATGTAACCGAGCGATGACTCTCTAGCAAAGAGCAGTGTCGAGTTTCGAGTACGGCTGCGGTCAGCGTTTCTGTAGCGTGTTCTGGCGGGCTATCGCTATCGCAGCAGCCATGATTTTGCATCGACTAACTGTGAAGGACTGATGTTAAGTACGCAAAACCATTAGATAGCGTGATGGCAACGTTGTATCAAGAAGTCCCACATTGTTGCTACGCGTGCTCTGGCAGACTCAGTCTCCTTAATCGTAATGTCGTGTCCTCCGCCGCCGGCGTCGCTGCTACCCTCACCGGAGTATCACGTTTTCGAGATTTCGATCGATTGGGCGGGCGAGTGAGCGAGCGAGAGACTATCATCCACGGGCTTGGCGGGCTTGTCATTAGATTCGGAACATTCTTTTCCTAGAGTTCTCGTATAGATTCCGCAGAACTCGAAGAATTTCACGACCAGATGTTTCAACCTGGAAGAGAAAATGCAAGAGGGAGATTCCGAGCCACGATCCGACGAATCCACCCACATATCCGGAGACTTCGAAGAGCTGTGAAGGGAGAGAATATTCTTATCCCACCGCTTGATCATTTCCAAGAGCAGAGACCCGCCAATACAAGGTGGGGCAGTATATTCTCCCTATTTTGTTTTGCTCATGGAATCCGAACCATGAGGGCTAGCGACGTTCTCTTTGCGGCAAAATGTTTCGGAGGACTCGGCCTCCCAGGAAAAAATTCATATGGTCCGATATCTCCAAGCTGGAGAACAAGAATCAGCGGGAAAGCGAGGAAAATGGGTTTTCCCGCAGAAATCAATACCGAGCTTTATGAAAATGACCTTAACGGAACTTCAAAAAGTCAACTTTGAACGTCCACCTGGTGAGGAGTCTCGAACCAGAGGATTCTTTTCTGGAACTGCAAGTCCTCGTGGTCATTCTGCTGCAAGCAGAATTCCGCTGGCCGCCTTGGTTCATATTTCATGGGGATCATTCAAAATGGAGAATTTATACTGCCCCACCCTGTATAATCGGAAAAAGAACTGTTCCGGTCGGCTGTCACTCTGGAAATCCGAAGTTCAGATTACTCGTATTCGTCCCTCACATTGAGCGATGGCTGTTCGATCGAGTATTCGACGCTGTCCGTTCTGAATCGCAACTTGACCGTCACGGAGTTCCTGAAAGCGTAGGGTAGGATCGAAAATGAAGCCCGACCTACTGTCGAATAACGCTCGAAGCCTCCCAGAGATAATCGAATATGATTTTAGTTTCGGAACAAGTTGTAAAAGTTAGGTATGCTATCCTGGAAAAGTTCATGGAGGACGGGGACAAGAGCGATCGAGCATCTTTCCATATCGATTCCATGTATACGGAATCGAGAAAGGTGAGATACGCTCTTTTCGTGACGCGCCCCTGCTCCTCTTTCGAAAATATCACTGCGTAATATCAAACCTGTCTATGGTGCCATTCTCGTTGAGCTTGTCTCGGATCCCGCTGGTTCGAAGATCGTAGTAATAGTCTCTGAAAGTTTGGTATCCGCACTAAGAATGATTCGTCTAGCATTCTAGGGAGCTGAGAATCAAATATCCACAGCGGAAGAACCCGGAGATGCTTTGCAGGGCTCCCGAATCAGGATTATATCCAGAACGAGAAGCTTTTCCCCCGAACTAGAGCTCCAAGAGTCCTTCGCGATAGAAGAGTTACTAACCGGCAGGCTGGAGGACATTCCTTAGAGCAGTTTTCGAACTTCGATCGTATGTTCTCGACACACATGACTGGAAACGTAAGGTGAACTGAAAACTTGAAATCTCGGAAGGATCCAGATTACCGGATAAAGTGAATGTCAATAACCTCCAGGATACGTACTTGACGTCACCAAGGAACAGCACTCGTCGTCAGCCGATGAGTACTGGTGCAAATGGCAGACAACGCAGCCACAATTCGCCCTCTCGACATTTTTCATGCAATCGTGTACGCAGGCGTCACGTAGAGCGTATCCAAAGGTTTCGGCATGGAGACCAGAAGCATCGTAGTTCTTACAGTTTGATCGAAACGGCTTCGGAAGTCTCTCGGAGATGGTCTGTTTCAGGAAATCTCTAGATCAGTCGCCCTCGATTATCGACCTGAATCTTGCTCTCATAGCTAATGGAAAAAACTGCTCAGCGGAAGGAACTATTCACGTTGATGAGAAAAACTATTAGCGACCATGGTTCCGAGATGATTAGATTGTGTCTGTCAACGAAGGAGATCACATAGTTCGTCGATTCAAACGAACCTGTCGCATGTTCAGAGAAAAATCCCTCCCGGGCTCGAGATAGATTTGAGCAAGCTGTTCAGGTACAGCTGTAAGAGGTCGCTGGACAAAAATCGGCATCGAGCCCGTGTCCATAATCGCCACGGTATCGTTGGTCCAGACGTTTGTGATTTGCAACTCTAAGGTCCGGAACGAACAAGGCGAAAACCGTCAGAAAATATCTCCCATCACATCGCACAGCGAAATCCGACCGCTTACCATACATCCATTTCTTGGTGCACTTGTGGAATGGGTGGATGCTGCTCGAGTACATATAGTTGTCCATCGTGTAGCAGTATTTCGACGATGGCCAAAACATGGTGCGAGCCATGCTGTCCGGTTGATCGAGAAAAATAGTGATAAAAATGATAGTGGTAAAAGAAGCGAAATCAGATATCTATATATATAGGATCGAATAGCTTCCGAAACATCGCCGCTACCGCCGCTATGCTCATCGGAATCTTTTTCTAAGGAAACGGACTCACTGGATCGAGCAATCGAACGTCGGGCATTCCGCAACCAGAGACTTCATAACACACTTAAATATGTCTCGCGGTTCATGTGCCATAGACGGAGCCATGGCCGGGTCGAATTGTACGCGAAATATTCCGAAAGTTATGTGTTGGCCTTTCCACGAACATAGTTCCGGCTCAGCGACACATCTCGCCGACTTGGTATTCATCCTTCGATTATCAAGAAGAAAAAATGGTCTTCATTTCGCATTCGGAAGATACGCGGGAAGAGAGAAGAAAAATGCTCTTTGCTTACAGGCATTCGAGAAGCCTTTTAACCTTTTCTCGCTATACTATCTTGCGGCCTTTTCGCTCAGAGGATAGTGTGATCGGAGGGATATCGAAGATCTGGCGAATCGTCGAGTCACAACGTCCATGAAAAATTACACGAGCGGCCGCACTCACCAGAAATCTGTGCATATGGTCACCGAAGGGAATTCAATGTTGACCGCACGTCTTCCGATCAGCAGCACGTCGTACGGGGACGAGTTATAAAGGTTGTAAAGGAAACGGATCTGTAAGCTGAAGCCGACGAAGCATCCGACGAATGTAAAAAATTTCGCCAGCGAGCGCAGAGCGTTCAGCACGGAAGAACGTTCATTCAGACGCATTCTGTTTTCTGCAGTGATCAGGCAGCACAAGAGGACTCCTGCTCTTAGGAGTTACTCGAGATAGGTCTCGAACGAACATCGAGGAGTTTAGCGATCTAGGGAGGACGACGACAAGAAAATTGCGGTCCATCGAAGGTATCGATTTCGTGTAGAAGTCGACTGACTCATGAAGTTTCGAGACGACGACGTCGACGACAATAACGCTGAACGCTCGACCATTATCGAGGTCGCGTACGAAAAAAAATCGAGGATTTCTTAAATGTCCCGAAGCGGAGCCCGAGAATTCGCGAGCCTTCCGAGGTCATTCTCTGTTTATCGCTGTCCCCTCCCACTCGAATTTGAGGCGACCATACCGCGATCGAGAGCAAATCCGAATCACCGAAGCCGTCTCGAAGCTGAGCTTTTCGCTCGGAGAGTAAACAAAATGCATCCCGATAATCCGGCAGACCGTCGGTATCGCGCTACGCGACGCCGCTGGTGGGCCAGCCTCCAAAAACAGCATCGAGACACGACGACGATCATCGCGAGCACTTCGGTCCTCCAGCGCCGCCTCGGCAGTATGACAGTCGAGTACAGGTAGAAATTATCAGAATGATATGACACTACTCCCAATAGGCTCACTCCGCGGCTCGCTCGGCAGACTGGTTAGCGAGTTCGACGGTCGGTTAGTTAGCCGGTCGGTCGGTTGGTAGCTCCGTCGGTCTGTCTATCCGTCCTTCTATCCGTCGGTCGCCTGGAACGGAAGGATCGTCTTTTCTTCGAGAGCTAAGTAGAGGTTGACCGATTCTCGAGCCGCGCTACAGCCTATCCAAAAAGATACACCGTTACACTTCTGGCCCCCCTCGCCGCCGAACTGGCCAGTTCACATATAAAAGCATCGGTTACCCTCAGAGAGCTATGCTTCGTGGTCTGTTAGAGCTTTAGCGATAAAGCGTTGGCAGATCGCTGGAAGCGTCTGAGTGGATCTCGACTGCGTAAAGTTAAACATCGAATTGAGCCGCGTACAAGTGAACGAGCCAGGATACTGTCGTGTTTGTTCTGCAGTGCAACTCGAGTCTGGGTCTCTCTTCGAACCGAGCGACCATGAAGGCTTTCGGGTGTGTAGCCGCGCTCGTTTGTGTCACAATTGGATTCGCATCTGCGGGTGAGTTTTCCTCCTCTTTTTGACTGTTTGTGTTTTAGTTTTTTATTTTTCTATCGCCGAAAAACATGCGTTTTCCGGCAGACTGTGCCATCGACCTTTTTATTATTTGAGTGACGTGTCTCAACTCGGCATATCTCGCTGAAAATCCGTTCCTCATGAGTATCGAGTTCTCATACGAATCATGGGAGGAAGATGATCGTTGAACTTTTTCGCATAAAATCCCTTCGGTCAATAGAATCTGAGGGCGAACAGGAACGCGAGTCGACGCTGTCTGAGACCCTCAGGTTCTAGGTAAGACGTAGTTTTTCAGGTTCTATCGGGCCACATTAGAAAAGTGCTTCCTCTTGCAGGTCCAGTGGCCGTGAGCGGCGATGGCAGCACTTCCATGTGTGATATCCAATGCGGTACTCAAAACAAATTCAAGTACAGTCCCGGTCAGAGTTATGTCTACAAGTACTCGACGAAAACAGAAACCGCTCTCGAGCAGAGCTCCGACGAGAAATCCACCATGTATCTCGACGCTGAAATCAGTCTCCACGTCATCGATTCTTGCCGATTCGCCCTGAAGGTCAGCGTTCGAACCCAATGATTCTGATTCTCGAGTGTCCTATCGCCTGGTGGATCAGAGAGAGACAGAGGGAGGGAGATAGAGATCATGCGTCGGCTACGAACTGTTGAACATCTTTGGATTATTTTGGAAAACTTTCCAGTATCTCGTATGTGGGTGTAGAGGATGACGTCACGAATCCGTAACGAAACCCCCTGTTTTGGGGTTTGGATCAGCGCTGAATGAGCCGCTTTTCTTTTTCGTCCGGCTGAGTCAGCTGAGTGGCCATTAGGCCTCATCGATTTGCAAATTCCAGGTGGACTCTGCAAAACTGGACGAGGAGCTTGCGGGCGGTGTCCGCAAAGCTTCGCTCGGAACTCAGGAACTCGCCGAGTCTCTGATGAGGAGCCCGCTCGTTTTCAACTATGAAAACGGCGTCGTGAGCCGACTGTGCCCGGCCGTGCACGAGTCGAAATCCGCTTTGAACATCAAGAGAGGAATTCTGTCAATGATCCAAAACAAAATGGCAGATTTGACCAAGGACGACACTACTTTCGAGGTCAGTATCTTGTTACCCCGAAATCCCGAACTTCACGACAGGGAATTGATTCGAATAATTTAGACGCGATACCACCTCCGCATCTTCCCCAAGGCCTCGCCCCAGGCAATGGATATGCTCTTTTGGAAGCATCTCGTAACGAAGATTGATCCCCGACTCAATGAATTTCCCTCCAACAGGACGACGTCGTCGGAGAATGCCGCGCGGTATACACTGTGCAGAAAGGTTTCGGCAATCAAGTGAACATCGTCAAAGAGAAGATGTTGTCTGAATGCAAGCGCGACAACGACCAACAGGTTATCAACGCAATCGCCCTGCCCCGTCGAATGGCGAAATCTTCGTCGATGATCAACGGAACTCAAGAATGTCGACAGGTCATCAAGGACTCAATCTACCAGAGTGTGGAATGTCACGAGCGTCACGTCGTGAAACCCTTCAGCCGTCAGGAGAAAGGCGCCGCGACCGAAATCCAACAGAGTCTTCGATTCCAGCGAAGTGGAGCGAATATTCCTGTCAACGAGTTGCGTTACCCTGAAGCCGAGGAGGAAACCATGCAATTCGACCCCATCGCTGAATCTGAAAGCGCGGACAACCAAATGGAAATGAGGGCCAAGGCCATCATCCAACGGCTAGCGGGCGGAAAGAACGAGGACATCAAGGAAACGAACGCTCAGTTCTCGGAACTCATGGAATCTCTCCGCAAATTGCGCTACGACTCCTTGAAGAAGCTCGCGACCGAGTTCGGAAACGAGCCCCGATTCGTCGACGCTCTCACGAGCACCTTGAGCGGTGACGCCATGAAACTCGTTGCGGAACGCGTCAAAGGACGACTTTTGAGCACTCAAGACGCAAAACTCTGGCTCTTCCGAGTCGCGCTCGCGACTGATGTTGATGCTTCCCGAATTCAGATGCTCATGGTAAGGAATTCCCACCCCCGAATTCCACTCCCTTTACGGGAACACTCAGCCAGTTTGATCGGGGATGCTTGTCTTTCTGAAAAATGTCTCCTTCCCCAATTGTATTCAGGGGAACACCTCTCTCTTGTGGGCTAATGCCTCAATTTTACATCGTACATCGATGATAGCTAGGGCTCGAATTTCGTCGCGGCTCTTTAGCCGGAAATTCGCGGCATTTCCAAGCTCCCAGAGACTTTCGATGGGAAATCGCCCCGCAGTGCAACCAAAAATCGCGGTCACGGACCGCGACGAAAGTCTAGCCCCAACGATAGCTGATTGGCTATAATTGCTCCCCGATCTACGGAGAAAATGGTGCCTGATATTTGGTCGATGCGTGATAGCGTCCCGTGGCTGGGCTTTGACTTGTGACGCAAAGCGAATCGTGGACGAGGTCTGTGACGCGAATCGCGCCTCGGTCACAGCTAATGGAGCGGTCGAGATCCTCAATCATTGTCCTTGTTCATTTGTCAGAATACTCAGAATACTCTCGTTCTTCCCTCAGCCCCTGCTCGAATCAGAGGACATCGTCGTTGAAGCGCACCTCGCCGTTTCTTCACTCGCTAGAACCTACATGGAAGAGAATCCGACGGAGATTCCCGAGGAGATCCACGACCTGCTCCGTAAGCTCTACGCTCAATTGAAACCCGAGACTGATAGCAAAACCTTGTTGGCCACCCTCAAGGCCATCGGCAATCTCGGCATCAGCAATGGCCAAGAGCAGAAGCTCCTCGAGACCACCGCTCAGAAGAGTCTGGAGACTCGCCTCGCCGCCATCGAAGCCTTCCGCCGTTTCCCCTGCGACACGGTCAAGCGCGATATGCTCATGAACATCTTCACCCGGCAATCGGAGGACACTGAGCTTCGAGTCGCCGCTTATCTCAACTCGATCATGTGTCCCACCGAGAAAATGCTCGCTACCGTCAGAGACACGATCATGAAAGAGCCGAAAGACAGTCAAATGTCCTCCTTCGTCTTCACCCACGTCACGAACCTCGCCAAGCGCTCATCGTTCCACGAGGACGTCTCTATCATCACGTCGAACGAAAGCCTGAAATCGCTTGAGCTCGACCGGCCGCAGTATTCGAAGAATTATTTCTACGAGATGTTCTTCAATCCGTTGGACATGGGATTCGAAATCGACGCCAACTCCATCTTCACTAATAAAGTCAGCTCCTTCATGCTGAACAGCACATTCGATATTTTCGGCCACAAACTCAACATCTTGGACTCCAAGGTGCGTGCCCAAAACGACCTTGCCCATCTCGACGGTTTCCTTCGATTCTTCGGAAAGGAGGTTCTCTACAAGAGCGTGAACGGAAAGAGCCACCACGCAGAGGTCGACGCCCTACTGAAGTCCGTTCTGTCGAACGCTGGCTGGAAGTTCTCACGGTACGTACCGGAACCCGAAATCTTTATCCTCCTGCTCGGGAAGAAGTCAAGTTTTTCTGTTTCCATATTTTTTATTCCCTCCTAAAACCTGGGGTTGCCTACAGATCGATGACGCTCCTCGACTCGGAGTCGATCATCCCCACCGGAACCGGTCTCCCGTTGGTCGTTGCCGTCAACGCCACCGCCTCGCTCGACGTGGTTCTGAAGGCCATGCCCCCGCAAGGACAACGAAACTCGAAGTTCGTCGCTGACGCCCGCTGTGCACCTTCGCTCGCCGTACGTTTCGGAGTCTCGATGATGACGAAGGCGCCGAAGACCACGTCCGGAATCAGGATGGTCGTCACCGGTTCCTCTCAATGGGATCTCAGTGGACGCATCAACGTCGACTTGTCGGACTCCCGAATGATTCGCAGTATCCAGATCGATGCCCCCCGTGACCGTTCTGACATCATCGACATCAAGTCGGACGTCTATCTCGTCGGTGCCAGCTCGCAGCGCGGAATCGAAGCAGCCGGAACCCAAAAGAAAAATTGGCAATGGTGCTCCGGAAGGAACACTCATGTTGTGACCGGACACGAAGCCTGCGTGACCGTCTCGTACCCCGAAGCGACCCGCGGCAGCGACGCCCCCCACGTTCTGCTCAGGGGCCCGAGCCGTTTCAACGTCAATTGGATCAAGACCGACAAGTCCCTGAAGATGTTCCAGATCCAATCGTCTTTCATCTACGGACAACGAGAACTTCTTGAGCTCGCCTTCGAGATGGACACCCCCGGCTCAGAAGTCGACCGCAAGTTCCAGGGCAGGCTCTACAGCAATGTCCGCGATCACAAGTTCGGTCTCGACCTGATTTCCCCGATGAAGAAAATCAACCTCGAAGGAACCTACCAGGAAACGCCCTCCAACAAGAAGACACAATTCCTCGTGAAGATCGACGGAGCCACCGAGATGTCCGTCGTCGGAAATATGGACGTCAAGCAGGGCCGCACCATGATCCTGAGTCCCGTCGTCGAAGTGTTCTGGCGCAACGAGCGCGTCATGCGGGTCAAGTCCGAGATCGCTTCCAACGGAAATCAGAAACTCGACGGCGAAGTAGAGATCCAATCGATCTGGAATCAGAGACCCATCAAGATCGACGGGGAGTATTCCATCGTGAACAAGGACAGGCGTCTCAGCCTCGGATTCGATTCCGCCTGGCTGCAGTCCAAGATCCAGTCCAAACTGACGACTAATCAGGGTCGTAATTGGGACGTGTCCGCGGAAGGCGACTACAGCTACCGGCAGGGTCCGAAGAACACTTTCAGCATCGGCGGTAAAGTGATCGACGACCACGACACGATCGCTATCGATGGTCACGTGAACAGGAACGGCGTTTCGTACGCGTCGGGCCGAGGAAAACTCGCATGGAACCTTCCCGCCAACTTCGACATGGCCTTCGATTTTCTCGAGGGTCGCTACAAGGGCGCCCTGGGCATCGCCACCGAAAACGACGAGATCACCCTCACCGCCATGGGTTTGAAGGACAAGGAGAAATACGCGACTTCGATCAAGTTCCAGCAGATGCCCCGTTTGACCTCTTTCACCGGGAAATTCGACCTCCCCAACAACGTCGAAAAACAATTCTCGCTCCAATACGATCTCGCCAGTCCCGTCAAGAGAGTAGTCTTTGAAACCGACCTCGTCGGCAAGACGTACAGCGCTCGGATGTCGTACACGCCCACTGGATATTCTCACAAGATCAGCGCTTTCGGTAAGATTGGCGACGAGAGCTTCCAAATCACCGGAGCCCTCGCTACCGATTCCGTCTACCAGACGAAACTCGACGTCAAACACAACGGAGCTAAGCTGCTGTCGTCTTCCTTCGGGGTCAATCCGAACCTCCGCAAGCCCGATATGAAAATTTTCCTGCAGTTCCGTGACCAGGTGCTCGCCGACGTGACCACCGACACGGTCATCGACCCGCAAAGACTCTCCGTCGACATGAAAATGATGGCTCCGCTCCAGCTCGACGCTATTTTCGGTGTCAAGAAATCTGGTTCCGTAGCCAACACCCTCAGTCTGGAGACCGAAATGGAGATCCGAAGCCCGGACGAGACGATCAACATGGGACTCACGTCGTCGGCGAAGATTTCCCTCTGGCAACGAAGCAACAAGGTCGACATCGAGACCACCGTCAATTCTTCCGGAAGAACGTCGACGATCGTTTTCAAGAACGTTCTCGACGCGACATCGTGGAGCATCGATTGGCGTTACCGAGGAGCCAGGCAACCCGAGCAGCGCATCCTCAGCTCTGGGACCTACAACCTCGAGCTTCCGAAACTCCACCTCCGCGGAGTGTTCGAAATGGACATGCGCCCTCTGGGAGAGCGCTTCGTGATCGAGCCCGTGGCTCTTAACTCCGAGCTCATGCTCCACCAGAACGAAATCGGTTTCCTGACCGAGCTCAGCGAGAACACCAAGGACACCATCCTCCGCGTGGCTGCGAAGGCCATCAACGAGCGAGCCCATAAGCAGCTCGACCTCGACCTCAACATCAGGGGCAAACCGTACCACGGTCGAATTCAGATCGACGGACAGGACCTGGGATCGGGATGGTCTCTCAACGTGGATACCAGGAACGGCGACAAGTCGTTCGGAGCGAGAGGAGGCCTCCGCCTTGAAGGGAACTCCTTCTCCGCCAATGTGGACCTCGAGTCGTCCTACCCGGAGTTCTCAAACGCCAAGCTCCTCCTCCAGAGCCAGAACGTCAAACCCGGCAGCCTGCTCCTCAACGCCGAATACGCTCTCGGAAAGCACTTCATGAAAGCTGAGGCGACCGCCACCTCGAGACTCCTCGAAGCCGACGTTCGCAGCTCGTTCGAAGACTGGAAGAACGTCAAGCTTTCGGCCGCGTGGAAGCTCGAACCGAAAATCAACGTTGTCGTCAACTTCTCGACAGTCAAAATGGCGAACAACGTCCTTGACGTCGAAGTCGATCCCCGCGACGGACTCACCGCCCGAGCGCGTGTCACCGTTCCGACGATGTACAACGGCAACCTCCTCGAAGGGAACTTCAGGTTCTCGAACGGCAAGGGACGACTCGATGTTCTCCACCGTGGAGTCCAGAAAGCCAGGCTCGTGTTCGACGTCAAGAACGACGGTGTCTTCAAGAGTCTCGCATCCGTCCTCTCCTACGACATCGATGGCGTTTCCGATCGGTGGAATTTCGATTTCGGACTCGAGAACGACGCAAGGAAGGTCTACGACGCCAAGGTGAAGCTCGCGAAGAATTCGAATCTGATTTTCGAAGTCAGCTATCTGGGTGCCTTGAGCCTCGAGAACGGTGTTCTCCTCAAGAACCGAATGGAAGTTCAGACGGTGATCCCCGGATTCTGGAGGAGGGCCTACGTTTTGAACGAAGTCGTCGCCAACTCGGAGAACTTGCGCTCCCGTCACGAAATGGGAAAGTCCGCCAAGGACGTCCAGTACAGCATCGACGTTTCCGGAAAGCTCGTCAACGAGCGCGACTCGTTCGCCTTGGAAGGAAAGCTCGACGGTCGATGGGAACGTTCGCTCCGAGGATCCGTCTCGGGTGAGCTCAAGAGCGACAAGAAGAACACCATCGCGTTCGAGAGCCGAGTCGAGTCGAACCGAGCCCCTGTCTGCTCGAGCAAGTTGACGCTCGCCCGTCGGCGGCGCCTCGTCGAACTCGAGGCGAGCTGGGAAGCGCCCCGTATGACGCAGGGCATGTTGTTGAACATGAGGTCCGGGATCGAGGACAACGACGCTTTCGTCTTTGACACCAAGCTCGAGAGGGATCAAGCGGCGGAGAAGACCACCGAACTCTCGGTTCGGGTTCCCCTCCAGCTGAGGAACATCGACGGCCACCTCAAGATCAAGATGCCGGAGGAATTCGGCGGTCAAGCTCTCGCGTTGAATTTGATGGCGAAGAACTCGATGTTCAACGTCGACGCAGGAGTCTCGATGGACGGAGGTCGTCATCAAATGTCCGGGCAGCTCGCTGCCTCGTGGGATCGAGATTTCACACTGAACGGCATGCTCAGGAGGAACGGTGACAACATCGCCAAGGCTATCCTGAAGGCTTCCTGGAGACGTCCTGAAGCCTACGAGGGCTCGGCCGAGATCATGCACAACGGCGTTTCCTACAAAGCCAACATCGACGGATCCTGGACTCCTGAGAGTGGTGACATTTCGCTTGGGGCGGAATCCTCTCAATGGAGCCGCAGACACACTCTCCGCGGCGGCTACTCGATGGCTTCGAAGAGCGGAAACATGAAAATCGACATCGCCAACCTAAAGATGAACATCGACTCGATGATGTCCGGCCCCTACACGGTCCGAGGAAACGCTCAGTACCGCGGCGAGCAGGTCGGAGAGATGGATCTCGTCTTCAATCCGAACTCGAAACAAGGCAATCTGGACGCCACCGTGCGAGGTCGCCGCGTGTCTTCGAACTTCATCGCCAAGCTCGACCAGGGCCAAATCAAAATGGAATTCCCCTCCGGATCCAGCGGTCTCACGTGGAGCCTCAACCAGGCGGAGCGAATGTCCATCGACGGTCATTGGACTTTCCGGGACGATAAGTGGCGTCTCGAAATTTTCCTGGACCCTCACAACGCCCGTGAGGCTGCGGCTCTCGTGTACTTCAAGGAGAAACGGGTTGGAGCCATTGAGGCTCTCTGGAGACCGAACGACATGGTTTTCAACATCGCGTTCGAACACCAGAACGAGCAGCATGCTTTCAAGATCGGTTTCAAGAAACCCGAAAACTCTTTCCGTGGATTCTTCAACTTGAACTGTTTCTGGATCCATCCCGAACGGATCGAGTCCGAGCTCAACGCGGAATACGGAGGATCGAAGCTCGCTGTCAATAGCAAACTCCAAGTCGGATCGCGAGTCTACTCTGTCGCGATCGACGGCAACATCCAGGGAGAACGCATCAACGGCTCGATCCAGTACACCTGTCCCACCCACGGAAAGATGAGCGCCCAGTTCGAAGGGGCACTCGTCCGGAAGGGACTCTACAACGGATTCAAGGCCAAGCTCGTCTCGGACAAGCTCCAGAAACCGCTCGAGATCGAAGGCTTCGTCGCAGAAAACGGAGTGATGTTCGCGCTCAAAACCGAGGGACACGACTCGAGATTCACCGTCTACATGGGAAACAAACCGAATTTCGAGCTCACCGAGAAGGCGGGCTCTCAATCCGAGACCAGGCAGCAGTCGACCGGAAACGCTCCCCCGACCTACGGAGTCGAGGCTGAGTGGTTCGGAAAGAAAGTTCTCGCGCTCAAGTTGACCGGAAAGAACGAGCACATGCTCAGCGGTGTCTTCGCAGGGAACTTCGATTTCGGCGAGAGCTCCGGCAAGCACGAAATGATCGTCACCTACAGTCTCGAGAACGTTCGCTCGTTCAAGGTCGAGTTCGACGGAGAGACGATCCTCGAAGCCAGAATCCAGACGGGGAATGATCATCTCGTCGATCTCAAGTGGAACATGAAATTCGCCCGGGCCGGAGACCTCGCCCTCAGCTTCAAACACCAACTCGACAGGCAGACATGGACTAACAAGCTCGAGCTCTCCCAGAACGGCAAGAAACTCGGCTTCGCAATGCGTCTCAACAAGGACATCCACGGCTCTATGCTCCGCGTCGACACTCCCCGCCGAAGCGTGATGATGGAGTTGGACAGCAAGAAGCCCTCAGCCGACGGAAGCTTCGCCGGACGTCTCGCCTGGGACCACGACCGCGACCCCCAGAAAGTCATCGAAGTGATGCTGTCAGGTGAAAGCAATAACAAGGGACAAGGAGCTCGCAGAGAGCGACTTCTCATCGTGTCGGTTCCTACTATCGGGGAGAAGATGATCGTCCGCCTCAATGAGACCGATGGAGAACATCAAATCCAGATGCTCGACGAGAAAAACTCAATGCACTCCCCACGGATGAGCCTCGTTTATTCGAAACAAGGAAAGCTCAAGATGGTACTCGGAAACCTTATGATGCAAGCCGAGATGTCCCCGAAAAAATCCGAGCTCATCCTCAGACGTGCCTCGAGCCACGAGGACGACATCAACATCGGCTATGCCATTCAGCGCAACACTCTGTCTGCCCGTCTCAACTGGACTCCGCGACTCATGGCCGACTACGAAGTGAGTAGGAAATTTTTCGCGATGATTCTCCGAATTGGATATTCGTTAGTTCGTGCCCGTGGCAATTCCAGAGTCTGAATCCGGACTATTCGATGAGCATATGATGCACGTTTCGGTGGTCTAAATTATTTTTGTTCGGTTTTTCAGTCTGCGGCCAAGAACATGCTGAAGGAGCTCCAGAAGAACCCCGACAACAAGCAGAACAGACAATGGAAGAAGATTTCCGAATTCGTCGCTTCCGAATCCCGGGCTTTCAGTGAAGATATCAAACCCATGATCACTGACCTGAAGAGGCTCTATGAGCAGAACGCCTTGCATTTGAAAACCGTCTCCGAATCGATGGTTCGCGCGGGTGAACACGTTTCCAGTTATGCGAGATCTGTTTCCGACCAAACAGACGAGATCATCCGAGATTTGAAGCGTACCGTGGCACGTTACAACCAGCGTCTCGTCGTCGCCTCGTCGGTGATCGAAGCCATCCGACAGGAAATCGTCGAGGATATCGTGCTCGCTATCGAACGCTGGTTCAACCGGGTCGAGAAATCGATCTCCAATGAGAACATGCGGAAGCTTGTGCACAGTGTCATCGAATTCCTGAAGGAAGAGTACGAAGTCATTGTCGGAGCGCTCGACTACGCCGTCGACAAGTACATCTGCGAGTTTTCGAGCGAAGAAAGTCAGCTCAACAACAAGCGATGCGGCTTCGCCTACGAACTCAATTCTCAGAACCAGCAGCAAGGGTTGGCGATGCGGGTGCCCATGTTGGCGATGAAGTCATAAAGATTACGATTTTAGTTCTATGTTTATTTTGTGTTAATAAATGTTTTTGATTGACTTCTTCCTATGATTGCATGCTTCAATCGATGCACCTTCCCATGGTATGCTCCGATGCATGAATGTCGGAGACGAGCTCGCTTCCCGTCGCGGAAAGAATTGTTCAGCTCGCATCGACTCTCGGAGACCCCGAGACCTTGGGACGACGAACCATCCATACATCGAGATTGTCCCTTTCTCCTTGGAACCGATGTCCTCCTCCCGTCCTCTAAGCCCACTGGGCTATGGTTCCGGGGTCACATCGCTGGCGGTTGCCACTGGAACTCTGAGAACAACATCCGACCGGAGGGATGATTCGTAAAAAAAATTCCGACGCTATGAACTAGTTCGTCATGTACGCAACTGCTAAATTTCATCTGCCTCACGTCTCGCAGGGTTCCAGCCAGCGTTATGCGATACAGGGAGGTGGTTCCCATCGGTGGAGTCCCACCATGCGAAGCTAGATTTTGAATGAGTTAGAGCTTCGACTCTTCATTTGTGAGTGATCCCGTTGGAAGTGAAGGGAGAAGAAAAAAGGGAAAATCGCTCCTCTGCTCGACTGATTCCTTCAGTGTCCCATGGAGTTTTCCGCGAACAATGCCATGGACTGCGACAAAGTGAGTCTTTATCCGAGGTCGAGCAAAAACTTATCTCCATGGCCCTGAGCAGGATAGCTCCGCATCCATTGTCCACGGGTCTGCTGGACTCCGCCGAAGCTGGCGCAGTTCGGCTGTTCCGACTAGTACGAATTCGTCGCCAGTGGAGATTATTGTGGACTTCCAAACCCGAACAATGACCGCACATGATTTCTCACAAGGATTGTCCGTACAAGCTGGGGAGCGTACCGTGTTCAGGATCGTTGGAACGTCGACGAAACCACCGATCCGTCGTCGTCGGAACTCGTTCGTCGGATTCGAAATGGGCAGCCAAAGTGGACAACGGCGAAGCTGGCTGCCGCTGATTGCGGAACCCGAGTACGGACGATTTAAATTGTTTTCCTGGCGTCCGCAAATCAAGGACGCAAATTGAAAGGGGTGATTATGACATGGCCGATGAGAGGTTCTCGACTCCGAAACTCCAAACCACAGCGTATTACGTTCCCAAGTCGACGTCGTCAAGACGCCGGCGCCGCCGAACCTAACTGATCGACGCCTCCGTTGCGATGCGAGAATTCCCCGTTCAGAAAATGCGTCATTCACAGCTGCGGATGTTTGTAATGATCCTCGGAAGCGATGCACGGAGATTTCCAGCTTTGAAAACTTGTTGATACTTTGTGCGGAGCACGCATCAAGGTCACTCGCAACAGGAAAACATTCCGGATCGACCCTGTTTGCAGAGAGATCCGGATGGGTTTGCGTCCCGCAGCGGAAATGATTTCCATTGAAGGAACGACTTCTTTCACCGCGGAGACCGGGAAGGAAAGCGCTGCCGAGAGCACATTCAAGTGACGTTCGAGAGATTATTCCGTCTACTGCGACGACGCGTCGGGGACATCCCGCGCATTTCTCGCGTCGAATGAAGATGAGACTTCGAATGAGACTCATGAGTAGATGGATCCGGGCGCTGCCATCCGAGGGAATGTGTCGCTGTCTCCACTGATAGGGCTGAGGCGGACTGCCAGACCTTCATGCGAAAAGATCCGGAGCCGGGACGCTCCCGGACGATTCCCTGGACTTCTTCGAGAAAATCGATACTGAACATGAAGTGTACGAGACTTGCGACGTGACGGATTTTTCCGCATGTCGCGACTGTGAGACGACAGCAGCAAAAGCTTAAGTACTTCAAAGGACTGCTGAAACTATGGCGATGCAAAAAATTGTGTCAGACCTCGGCACTGAAAATGCTCCCAGCGAACATTAGAAGCAACGTGAATAGCGGCGTTGGGAGGGGAAAAAATTACCACACATTACTTCACGCTTCCATCAGTCGGTCGGTCGGTCGTTCTCTCTCTCCGAAGCTCAGCGGCAGCCACTCGGATCGACTAGACGTGATTCAAGAGCCGGCTCTGAGATTGAATAGTTCTTCTTTTCGCTTTCTGCTGAGCTCGAAAGTTCTTGAAACGTGACTGGAGCAAACTCTGCGTGCCGGCAAGACCGACTTTCGGGGTGGAACAAGAATAACTTCGATAAAAGCCACGAAGGACAAGTCGACCGATTCTGAATTTTTCGGAGATAGTCTCGAAAACTCCCATGGCCGGGACGCGGGCGTTCTCTAGCTCAAGGCTCAGGGATGTTGAGTACTCTTGAAATTTGATTGATGAAGGACCCTGATTCGGTCCGGCCCCGATCGCGAGAAACCCGAACTCCGTCCCTCCCTGCCTCCCTGTCGACAGGTTCCGAACAGGATCGATTGGGACCATTATTAAGGGTCCACTTCCCCGTAACTCATGATATATTGGGGACATCGACTTTTAATCGTCGACGCGACGACGCAGTCGAGGTTCGATTAAGGGACGAGAATTATTGAACATCCGACGCAGTCTACCGATCCGGCGAGCGGTGAATCGGAGTCGCTTCGCGGCGATTTTCCACGATACCGGATCTTGACGTCACCACTCCCGAAACGAGAAATTGCACTCGGAATCGACACTTAGGATTCGAGTGAAACACTGGAGACGCTCTCCGCGCGACAACGATATCAGCATGGTGATATGATGACGATGATGATTCTATATGACAGTGCTCTGTTTACACAACAGGATAAAACGTTTCTGAACGATGTGTCGGAATTCATCGCGACCGCCTTCACTGCAGAGCCGTCGAATGATTCTTCTTAGAGCTGTGTTTTGAATCATGCTCGAAATGAATCGAATGAAGCTTGAGAACATATCTGGGGCAGGTCTCACGGAGCACAATCACGAAGTGATTTATCATACGTTCTCATTGAAGCGTTGATCGAGGTCGTACCGGAAGCTCCTGCCCAGCTGCCTCATTCTCGTCGTCTCGGCGGCTCTTAGAAAATGTATCTCTCTATTTCCGTGTATGGGTCATATCCGATTTCAAGAATGACCGACTTGTTTGAGGGGGGAATGTACAGCTTCGACCGAAATATTCGACAGACTCCCATAGAGATGATCCTCCGCTTGAGAGGCAGAGTGTTCCGGGAAGAGCTTGGTTTCCATTTGACCATTGCGTAAATTCGTGGGTTTTCGGCTCTCACGCCTACACGAGACACTCGTGTAGCTCTGAGCAGTTGATAGAAAGCGCTTGCAAGAGCGGAGCTTCAACCAAGTGAGAACTGTAAATCCGAGCTCCGCTAGGCATCGACTTCTCCGGCCGCGTGCCCATTCGAGTCAGACAGGAGGGACGACGGGTCTTCATCGAGCTATCATTTCAAATAGACTGTCAGTAGGACCCCTGCTTCCGATATTCTCCTGAAAAACTTCCCGAAAACACAATCTATGATGAGTTCCCGAGAGAAACCAGACTACCTACTCAGTCGGACGATAGGAGGACTGATCTTTTTTCGCGCTTCACTCGACCGGTCGGTGCGGAGCGAACGCCAACAACGAGTCTAAACAAAGCCGCCGGAATTCTGACAGATTAACCATGCCGTCATCCGTTGCGTTACATAACCGGCACCCATGCGCATCTGCTCGGTGCCAATGAATAAGAGGAGACGACCGTGAATTTCTGTGAGCCTGCGGATCTCCCTCGCCTCCCTCTGGGTTCCATGAGAGCTTGAGGGAAAAGCAGAGTATAAAATCTGATACCTCATACTTTTTCCTCTGCCTCGTTCGTCCACCTGTATGCGTTTACAAGCGATACTAAATCCACAATGTGGATACTCTTGTCCGCAACTATCTCGTGTGTGCTGTGGAGTGCTCAGGGTTTTTTCTTCTCTTTCCCCTTCCTCAACCTTAAGAAAGAATTCCATCTCGGGAAAGGATCGCCGTTTTTCGGAGGCGGAATAGGGACCGCGTTCGAGGTTTGTGCGTGCTGGCCATTCGGTCCTATAATAGAGCCCGCCGTCGTGCGTCTCGATTAGGTTCGATTTGACCCTTTTCCGCCACTCGGATTAGGAGCTCAACAACAGGGTTTCAGAAGTCGAGAGGCAATTTCGTTAGAAGAACGTATTCTTTCGATTATCGTCACTGAGTGGGGCGTTCCTCAGAATGCCTTCCATACAGTCGCAAATGGAAAAGGAACCTGAGTCTCTGTTGATTTCCCCAACATGAGGCTCCACGAACAGAGTTTCCCGTTCGCCCCCCGTATACATAATCAAAATGAGATGAAGACATCTTTGGCTACGATTTCAATTTCGTTCCAGCTCAACGTCGGCAAGTACCCCGCTTTTGGGAAAGGCGCCTATGGCTATGGTGGAGGCTACGGGGGAGGTTTCGCTAAAGGTTTCGGAGGAGGCTATGGAGGAGGCTACGGCGGCGGCTACGGTGGAGGATACGGAGGCGGCTACGGTGGAGGATACGGTGGCGGCTACGGTGGAGGATACGGTGGAGGATACGGTGGCGGCTACGGTGGAGGCTATGGAGGAAGATACGGAGGAGGATATGGCGGGGGATACGGAGGCGGAGGGGGAGGCAACCTTCTCGGAGGAGGAGGAGGAGGCAACCTTCTGGGGGGAGGTGGAGGCAACCTTCTGGGGGGAGGTGGAGGCAACCTTCTGGGGGGAGGTGGAGGCAACCTTCTAGGGGGAGGTGGAGGCAACCTTCTGGGAGGAGGCGGAGGCAACCTCCTGGGGGGAGCATTGGGTGGACTGAGGGGCTTCGGCAACGCATTGGGTTTCGGAGGATCTTATGGAGGCGGTGGTTCTAATGGCGGCATAGGAGCGAGGCCTTTCATAACACCCGTCGGTGGAATAGGCGGTTTCAATTACGGCGGCGTGAGCCATTACATGAAGAATTTCCATAAGACAATTTCAACCCACGTTTCGGAAGGAGGATCTGCCGCTGGAGGTGCTGCTGGATTTGGACAGGTCGCGCCGTTCGGCGCTTACTGGCGGAGACGCTGAGCAATAAAACAAATGCGAGTGGGATGAATCCTGAGTGTTCTTCTTGTAGATTGCTTCCGTTCCTCCCTCTGGAATCCTTATTTATATATATATCTGTTATTCGTTCAAGCATCTTAATCCTGCGGGAGAATTCGAGCAGAACGTCGGGCTAAAGTCATCCGGAACTCGTGCCGAGACGACTTAAACAATTTCTACTCCCACGAATCTCACGAGAGGCAAAAGTCTAAACTCTCAATCCCACGCTGGTGCCTGGCTTTGGCTAATCTGAAAGATATCGCTGGTTGCCCCGTGAGCAATCTCTCCGGTACTGCAATAATTTCGTCTTTTTCAAAACAATCCCATCACGATGCAATGCGATAGCGTGCCCGCCTGCTCGTCTACGTTTCGTTCGCTCGCAGAGGCCTCAGAGGCGCCACGACTTCGTCGGGGCAAGCTTGGAGGCCATCGTCTGTATCAATGATAACGACAACATCAACAAAGACAGTTTCGACGGCAAGACTTGCCACGGCGACAAATCAGTGACACGATTCTTTCCGAGTGCGGAGGCGGATGCAGAGGTGAGAATGGCAAGACGGGAGGCCGGAACTCGTTCGGCTTCTCTCTGAGAGGTGTCATCCCTCATCCAATCAGACAGAATTACTCTTCCGCGTCACATCTATGTAGGTATACAAGATGGAGAGAGCGACAATTCGCTCTCGTCCAGAATGGGAAACAGAGCTAGGTCTCACAGGAGTACGCGGCTTACTCCTAAACTCCGAAGAGGTACGCTTGAGCTCCTTCCGATCTCCACTCCGAATCTGTATCCTTTTGGATCTTCCCCTGCCGAAATGTTTCAATCGACGCCAAGCTACGGATCACTCGATCAGCACTGATTCCACTTGATTCCACTGATCCCTTGCGAGCAGACGATTCTCCCGGACGCATCCACGCAGATGCCCCAATCCTGAGGGCAGCGAGCCCCACCGCAGGCGTTGCTTTCCTATTCACAGCCCCTGAGGAGCTCGTCCACGGACACACCGCCTCACATTGGTTCAGAGGTCCAGAAAAGCTGGAGAGTATCTCGTGTCAGCCCGGGTCGATATCGTGTCACTTGAAGCGATGCTTTTCAGATTTCGGTGGTCGAGCGACTGACAATTTGATCGAGGCGACGGCGATGCCCAGAAACGGAGCATAGGCCGCAACCTCGGACTGAATTCTAGCTTTGATCTTCCCTCTCACTCTTTCACGGGTCAGAACGGCATTGCGACATGGGTTTCAGCTCCTCTTCTTTTCAAAAGGCTCTCCCGAGTCCAAATAAGCGCCGTCGCTGAAATTGTTGAGTTAATCATGCGTAAGAGGAAGGGAGCTCCAGACGACGACGATGGCAGCGGGGGCGGCGGAGACGTCTGAGATGGAAAAGACGTTTTGTGACTCCTCCGTGTCCTTGATTCGCCGGGCATTTTAGTCGCTGCTCCGTTTTGCCGAAAAAGCGAGCCGTCGGTTGTTGACCGCCCGCCGGTGGCGTCCCGGCCGCGACATCCATCAAAGGGGGAAAAAGAAAAGAACATCTGAAACACGACCCTAGCGGCTATCTCGAGTCAAAAGATGACTGTAGTCGTGTGATTTCGCTGCTCTTACCTCTACTCGCTACGAGTGAGCTGCTGGCTCAACGCCCGAAAGCTCTCACTGCCGCTGTCAGCAAGCCAAGCGGCCAGTCGATGTCGTTTGCCAGGATCTCCTTGGGGAAACCCGAACTGTTCCCCCAGACGAATTTCTCCCTCTCTGCCCGATCATCCATCGATTCGTGAGAGCAGACCCAATGCAAGAGGAATAGCTCCTGGAAAGGTCAATCCCTGTAGCCGGGATTTGTTCTGACCGGAGTCGTGCCCTCGACTACGACATCTCCTGCTAGAGATAGACAAGAGAGACATATCGAGTGAGTAACAAAATATTTGGACAGAAAGAGGTCAGGGAGAAGGAATACGGAGACGAGGGTGGCTCCCAATTTTATTACATTGTCGCAAACGAAGTATCCGTCCTCGCTTGAGTTCACTTGGCCGGCCTCGACAGAGACAATGTGATCACAGAGGGTTCGACGGAAAGAATTGGGGCAGGGACGTCGATACAATCATCGGCGCGCCTGAGGAGTGATTACGTCATACGAGCGTTCGTCCGCTCGCGCCTTATTTGCCGAGGAGCCAGACGATTTTTCCTTCGCCGCTCTCCCGTCGCGGCACGGAACCGATACTGCCATCCTTACTAGAGCGCTCCCCGGAATTCAGCATCGAGTGTCTCTACGAGCTCGAGCGGGGGGACAAACCCGGTCAGAATATCTCCCGGCTTTCCTCCGGCGGAGGGACCGATCGCGAGGAAAAACAAATCCACCAGCAGATCAACGGAAGGCATACAAAGTACAAGCGATCGGATTGTTCTGAGGGTTCAAACGGTTTTTGGCTTCGGTCCACCTCGGCAAGGCAACATTGCCGCCGCTACCGCTGCTCGTTCGGAGAAGATTCCGAGGCGTCCGAATGCTGGGGTCGGCCTACTACTAGTACCCAGAGCTGAGGCTCGCAAGGGAAAGCAGAAGCCGGCAGGGAGATACGAGAGCAAGGGGCGGCAACGAAGAGTCTCGGGAGAATGCATTCTGGCAGGACTCGAGCAAGCTGTGCGGCGAAGTCTTGAGAGCTTCATGACTTACCCGGCGGATCGGAGGGAAGAGCTCTCGCATGGCTTGCGACGGCGATGGAAAAACAAGCGTTGGCTTCGTGGAAGGGAATGCATTGGATGAATTTGGAGCCCGGGCCGGAGTCAGACTCTAAGTGATACGCATCACTTCAACATTCGATCATTCTGAAGTAGAAGAATAATCTCGCCCGATTTGAGCGCAAGAAAAAGGTCTCGCTTCGCAGAACGGAATGTCTTTGCGTGTGATACGTAGTCGTCTCGGTTTCCTCGGCATCCGTTTGCTCTATCGATCCATGAAAGAACCTCTCGGAGCAATCTTCGAGCGACCTTGCCAGCAAGAAGAGAACAACAGCAGGACGTCATCTTCGAACGTCTGATGGACGACGCAAGAGCGACCACCCGAGCAAGAACAAGCCAACCTGAGATGAATGTATCTCCTCCTGACTGGTGACTCTCAGCAGGTTTCAGGCCTGTCTCGCCCCCCTTCCCCCAAAAGACGTCCCAAGCCGAACGCCCAAGCCCTGCCCCCTCCCCTGACTGAATACATAAGTTAGCCCTCTCGGTTCCGTTCGTTTGCAATTCTCGAACCGCTTCGCGTCTGGCGGTGGATCCGCAAGGCAAGCCAGCATATCGCTCCGTTAGCGCATTCTGTAGAGGAATGCATGAAAGAATTCCGTTCGTTCGTTGGCGTTGCGTCGATAATCTGGCGTTATTTGTCGTTGTCACGCCACCGTTGCGGTCGTCCTCGGCGCTGACGCCGGACGGGGATCCGTTCTGTTCGACAAAACTGAATTCCTCATGCATACCTACGTAGGTAGGTACGTACGTTTCGTCATGTTTGCGCGCACGTTTGGGGAATACATGACTCGTCTGAAAGCTGCTCGATCAGACACCGGGACCGAACCTCAAAGGTTCGATGCGGCTCAGGACGCGGTTCGCTCCTAATTGGGATCGTGTCGTCTCGTCGCGATTGCGTGTTCGAATTTTCACTTCATCGCTACGTCGGCGTCGCTGCCGATACAACAAGCGCCGGGCTGTGTTTGCGAGAGGACGCATTTTGCGAGCGTCATCTACAAGCTGCGCAGAGTGGCCTTGTGTCCTTCTTTCTATTGAAAGTAAGTGCTGCGGCAGAAAGCCAGGAATGTTGTAACGCTTTTCTCCTGGCTGCTGCTTCCCTTGCTCCTCGAGGGACTCATTCAACATAACTCACTATGTGGCGGTGAAGGCTAAAGTGACATCGGCGGCCATTAGCTTTATAAGCAATGTTTACATCGCGAGCAGCGTAAGAACGTGACGTCATAAAACTGGAATAACGGGCCGCTCGGTTCCGGATGCCTATCAACCTCCGATAGACGCGATCCGCGAGGCAACGAGCTTGGAATCCGATAGCGAAACTGCTCGTCAGGTAGATTCCACGTGATATCGATTGGGGAGGGGTATACAGTGCAGAAGCTCGGGAACCGGGCGTGTCGCCAAGGTTTTCATGCGAATGAGTTCGAGAGCTCGAATTTTCGGGTCGTGCTTCTGTCCCGATTGTCATTCCAGGAGGAGTCCGTGCCCCGGACGCGTCTTCTTGGGTCGAGTGACATCATTTCGCTCGAACATCGGTGGAAGTGGGGAATCCGCGCTGTATAGAAAGATGCTGATCGGAGCCATGAACTTGCGGACAGCGGGAGGATGAGAAGTTCTTGTCGCTCGCCGGCTGCTGGAAATCACTGCCTCGACTAGTCGTTCACTGAGAAGGCCGCGACCTCGAGAGGAAGAGGTCCTCGGTGAGGGAAAGGTCCCAAGAGGAAAGGGAAGCTTGCCCGCCAGTCGCCTGTGTCGATCTGAGGATCGAGATCCACCGAGCGAGACATGAAGGCCTAGAGCGTATAGAGACCGGCGCCTGAGCTCCGCCGCTCTCTTGCACTCTCACTTCAAAATGTGAGTGGGTGATTTAACTTTCTAGTCGTCGTCATCTCCCTGTTTTCGCCCTTTCTCTCGTCACTCCTAAATTCCCCGAACGAGAAACGATATTTTTCTGGACAAACAAGTCGAATCTACCGTATGGATTTCGGGTAAGGTGAGTTAATCTGCTCGAGCATCTAGAAACTTGTAGGTACCATAGATCAGAAAAGGTTCAATTCGGAAGAAACTGTGTAGAAAATTATGACCTCAAGGGATTGTTCAAAACCGATCAGCTTTGATTCAACTTCGACTCGGGCCGGGTCTGACTGAGATGGAAATTCGGGGTAAACTTCTGCAGCACGCGATTTTCCCGGTCATACGGAGGGAGGAAATCGTTTTCTCCTGCCCTTGCCGGGGATATCTCCTCCCCTCCCCGCCCCTCGTGATGCATAAAGAAAATATAGCGAGGGAAATCATCAAGATTCCGTTGATTTCTTCGCCTACTTCTTTGCGCACACCTGATAAGATTTTCGTAGATTGAAAGAACGTCGAGGTCTATACCCTTTGTTTCCTAAGATCTTCCGCGTAGCTCCCCGAAGCACTTTATTCCCGTGACTGCGACGCGTGCTTTCCCCGTGAGTTTCCCCCCCCCCCTCCTCCCAACCTTCGAGACAGAGATTTCACTCAGCCGTGTAGGAGTAAACACAATTCTACCGAGACGAAACAACTTCGTGGAGTACTCGAAGTCTCTCCTTTATCCGTGTACAACTTGTTGAAGTGTTCTCTGGCGAATCACGGTACTCGTGGGCGGATAGCAGTTCCGGCCGTGTAATATAAGTAGCGGATCAATATGTTCATCTCGAGGTTTGAAGTGCGCGACAACGACGTATGGTGGCCTTCATTGGAAGCATTCAAGCTGCATTTCTGCAGAGGTACTCCACTGGGCGAGTTGCTTCTCGAAATCGATTCATTGATTGACTCGCCGTCTGAAGTCTACTGGACCGGAAAGAATGAAGCTGGAAGCTCGAGCGAACCCTGTCGTTGCCAAAGCGATTGGAGCGGTTCACGTACTGCGAGACGTATCGATATTGCGAAATAGAAACAGAGGGACTCCCACATGCTGCGACCCGAACCCAGGAGTGAACTCATCAACGACTGCCTCTGCCACCTGGAGCGTCACGTTGCGATGGCCATCTGCGACAACGGGACTGTGATTTTGTACATCTGCTGACCGCAGAGCGCACATCTGCGGAGCGTTCTGGGAAATCCGACCCGGGGTATTCGAAACGGGAGGAAGATCATCGAGCGCGAACTTGCCGATGTTTCCCAAGCTTTCCCGCGACCGAGACAGGCTCGTTTTCTGCGGGTGCGAGCGACTTGGAGAAAACTTGGCTCGCGGCTTGACATCAGCCTTGAGTACCTTCAAATGGCTGCCCATCATATTCTCATTTGGAAATTCGTCAGTCATTCAGTCGGTCCGTCGGACCGACGGACGTGCGGACGGACATTCGGAGCCGAGGACAAACCCACTGACGGCACGGAGGGACGCGGCCGTACGTACTGAGCCACGGCTGGACGAGCCGAAGATACCCTTCGGAATCGTCGTTCTTTTCCCGAAAAACGAAACGTTTCCTCACGCCTCCGCCCCCCTCCCGTTTTCGTACCGCGGTGTCCGAGAGGGAAAAGCTCGTTGGACAGGATCGGGTAGGGGAGCGAATGACGACCGAAAAGGAGAGTGCGAATGAGGGAAAAACTCGTTCCTAAACACTTCAGAGTCTTCCTTCGCTGGCAGCGTTGTTTCCTTGGATCCTCCAGCGCAATCTGTGTGGCTCTAACGGTGTTGATGGAAAAGGCTGCGGAATCGCGGTTGGATTCTGTTCCCGGTTCTGTCGGTGCCGTCGTTCCGGACGGCAGTTGTCGGGAAAGCTTTTCGCAGTTCCTCTTCATTGCGGGCCGGCCGTCGCTCCTCGACGACCACAAGCGGAATGGCCAATTAAAAAGGCGATGCCGATACCACTTCCAAGAGCAGCTGCAGCAGAAACGGCAGCTGTAAACGTAGTCGACAACGTGGAGCGACCGGACCCCGACCGGCGACTGCTCCAAGTCATTCCCTCCTGTGAGTGGCGTCGGCGCCGTGTCGTCGTCGATTCGGCATAATGTGTACTTATCGACCTCAAGAGGGGCAAGATAACATGCTGAGTGGATTTTCTGCTGCTTCTGACGCTCGGGAGCGCTTCGTGTACTGCCGGAAAGCATTCATGGACTCTTGTCTCTATAGAATCTCTATTCTATCGGGAGAGACCCCGCTGAGCGAACAAAGCTGCTGTTCACTAATTGCTATCCGCAGACAGCGGGGGGAGGGAGAGGGAAAAAAGACGACAACCACGGACAGAACGAAGAGAGCGGACATGGAATCGGAAAAGATTCAGCCGCCGCGCCGTCGCCGACGTCGATCAGAGGTAATGCCATTCAGCACGGTTTCGTCCAATCCTGCGTTCGCTCCGGGCCAGACGAGCGGTGGTGAACGTCTGAGTTACGGCTCTTCTCCGATTCGACTTGTTCCTTTTCGGTTCCCCGTCGGTACACGACCGGAGCTCACTCTCAGCGACCGACCACTCCCTCGGACCTTAATCTTTACTCACTCACCGACGACTCAAACCCATGAGACAAACGACTGACTGAGATTGCTTGGATTTCGAAGTTTTTCTCGGATGAAATTTACATGCATACATATTCGACTCCTCTCAAGGCTATCTCCATCTAGCTCTGCATTAGCCCAGAATCGGTTTTCGAGAGGTATAAAAGGGAACGAATCCAGAGAGAGCTCGAATATCTATTCCTGGGGGAGTTTGCGATGATGACTCTGGGGAGAGTCTTGGGAGTAGCTCCCAGGGAACTTTAATGATCGGCTCGAGAAGCGAGCAGACGCCGGGGAAGAACTCTCCGAGTTCCTTGTATATACGATCCCCTGAATTCTACTTGTCCTAATCTCACTCAGATTCGTTTGCGAGAGCCACCAGAAACGGAAACTTCGGCTACCGCAGCGCAGCGACCTGGAGCTCTCAGCGAAGCAGACTGCCAATCATGAGGACTTGGGGGTCGCGAGGACTCGGGGACGCACTTGAAATTCCCATGGCCCCATTGTTCATTCGAGTCGAGAGCCCAGTCGAATGTGAGTCGTCGGAGGGACTGCGACCGGGTCCCCGGCGGCAGGGACTTGTGGGGAAAATGCCCGAGAGAGGTGTTCAAGTTGAACTTCGAGGTCCACAGGTGTCTGCGCGCGAGACCAGGCCTCGGAGAGAACTCCACGCGTCGAATGGATGAGGATCGACATCCTGCGTGTTTCGGGAATTGTGAATGAGCTGCGACCGCAATCGTTGTCATCTTCCATCTTTAGAAGCTGCGGCAGCGATGAAATATCGAAGGATTCCTCCCCCTAAACGAATTATTCTCATCGAGTAGAATCGATACCTTTCTGAGATTCCGACCTCGATCTCGGACCCAAAGGACGGGAATATTATTGTCACCGACGACTCCCAGAGTTTCGCCGACTGTTTTTCCGGAATTGAAGCATATCCGTATAATTATAATCTGGAAGGCTGGCGAGGAACCATCAGGGTCATTGGCGAGTTCAGCGTTGCAAGCGGAAGAGTAACTCAGCTCTCGCCAGATGACAGAAGCTACGAAATCGGGTTATTCTTGTCAACAGCTTCATTTTATAACACCTTCGGGCAAAGCTCAGAGAGGTAATGGAATATTTTTCCCGACGAGGAGGGAAGCTGCCTCCTATGTCGTGCGCACTTTGTTGTCCGGCGAGTTTCCGAAGCGGCAGCCACAATTACGCGCGAAAACTTCCATAGCGCTGTCGTCACCATCCGAACTACGAGAACGAGCGGTCGAGTCGAGTCAAACCAGGGTTGTTTGTCATCGTGTACATTTCCAACGGCCCTAGAACGAAGACTGCTCAGTTTGGCCGACTCGGCGAGATGCGCGAAACCTCTGGAGCTTACGTCGTAGCCTCAGGAGAGACCGCTCTTGCGTGTTTGCCTCGCGAATTTTGAACAGCACCATGAGACCAACTGATTGTCCGTCTCGTGAACTCATCGTGGTCGGTGAGCTCGTGGTCGTCGCGCGGTGTCGGGCGCTTTCTCTTCAGAGAGGGTCCGTTGGCATTCGCGCTGAGAGACTCAAGTGAAGAACAAGCCCAGAGCTGTCTGCCAACAGATTCGGACCAGTGCTGCGGGTGCTACCGCCGCCGCTGCCGAAAACAAAACCTGTACGAGCTCGCGGGAAGTCTCTGCGAATTTTCGACGCTCAGTACTCACGCTCCGTCGGCTCGCCGTAGGTCGGTGGGAACACAGACTTTCGGCTTTCGGAAGCGAGAGACGCGTGTTTGTGCGTGCGGTGATTGAGTGCTCCGACGGCAAAGAGACAAAAATTTCAAGAGTGTTTTCGTTTCTTTTGACAGGGACCACAATTCAAGCTGAAAACCACCGAGGTCATGGATTTCAATATTTAGACACTAGAGGTGAGTTTACCATTGAGAACTTCCGCCATAACATAAACGTGTCTTACCCCGTAAACAAGATGTTATACACGGGAACACATGTTACGTCACTAGACCCTACCTAGTAAGCCTCTACTTTGTACACGTTTGCATCGCCCGAGCCGCTGGCAGCTGCTCTGATATCGATTTCCCCACTCGACCGTAGCAATAGGATTCCTAGCAGGCTGGATGAAAGGAATCGAAGATTGAGGGGATAATAAGCGGCTAGGCGTCTTTCGCATAATGAGATCTGCGTATTCTCCGTCCGAATTTCCCTCGATCGCGGTTGCGGGCAGCTCACGCAACAGCTCGTTTGTTGACTACAGTCCCCTCGCGTGGATATTCGAGCGATGGCAAACCGGTCTGGACAGTAAATTGTGAATTCCACGTGAGCTCCACGTCCGGCAACGGGGGCTCGCCAGAGGGGGGAATGTATTCTCCCGAGGCTTTTCCCCAAATGAAAGTAGCCACTTCTGGTGGCGGACGTTGCTGCGCGTGCTACTACACTCGAGCTGAAGTCTTGAATCATCGGCGTCACGTCTTCCCGGCGCTTCCGCAGAGCATTTCCATGGAAAACAGTTTTCCCCACGGCGCATTCAAGTCTTCTTAGACCGGGATCCGAGAGCTGTGCATGCTGCCGGAGTCCCTCACGCACGCTCTCGGGAGTGTAACCAGAAGCTCCGGTGTAGTCGGAAAGAAGCGAATGCGGCTGATTGTTAGGACAGATGTTGCTTAACGGTCATTCGTTAAGAACGCTCTCCGCTGAAGCGTTGCCGATTCGACTACGATTGACCTTGGTGCTGTTTTTCACGTCGGTCGACGTGATTAGGTCTACGCTTGGTTCATTGGCCACCGCCTGGATGTTCGGACCATTGTGTTCGGTACCGACGCGTTCTGACCCCGAGGCCCACACGTCGAACGGCCGCCGGAGATAAGGACCGTAGTTTACGTTGTTTTCGGCGAGCAATATCGAAGTATGGCTCGGTAACATATCGCCGTTGATAAGCACGCCAGGCACGACCTAATCCGAACATCGAAGACACTCGCAAGAGGGACTCTCGTTAGACTCGCGCACGTTTGTCTGCTGATGCTATCACGTGATTCGCAGGCGGAGGAAAATCAAACGAGTACCTCTATACAGTTTCCTTTATTTCCTTATTGAAACTCTGCTTCGGATAGCGTGTTCTGGTATATACCGAAGGGTTATACAGCGAAAGAATTGAATTTTCAATCGGCAGTGTCTCCGTTAAGCTTCGTTCATATCTACCGAGGGCATAGCGACCTGAGAGCGAATCGTACGAGACTTTTCGATCGTTTCGCAATCGCTCAGTCCCGGCCCACTGGTAGGGACCGGGATTCTGTGCAGAGCGAGGGACCGATCTGTCAAACTCGTCCTCGATGTCTCCCCGAGCTAGGGATGAAGATAATGTTCACGAATTTCGGTGAAGTATCCATTGATCCCGGCATACGAGAGTGTTCCAGAGAACGGAATGGGACTCGGAACATCTCTCGCCAGAACCAAAACCGGCTCTGATGAAATGACTACCACCGAACTCTTCTTCTGACGTTCGACAAAAGATCGCTTCCTTGGGCCTTTTCTGCCTCACGCTGAGCATCGCTCGTTCGAGACAGCGTTGAGCGGCTCTGGTTCGAGGAGGAATTTCAACTTATTAGTTCGTCTGCTCATCGTAGGCTCAGAGGCCAAGGTTTCCGATGACCGTGGCCCATTTAGTGAATGAACACGAGAGAGGTCAGTCGCGTCGTCGTAGACAGCTCATGCAGACTCCGTGATCGGGGCGCAACCGGGTCATTACCAGCCAATATCTCAAGGCCCAGATTCTCGCCTCCTCCGCCTTCAAAAGCAGCGGAAACTCTTCAATATAACACACAGACGACCATCGCCACGTGCGGCCATTATTACCACAAATACTGCTGACGGTGGGCCGAAGAATTGCTCGCGGCTGTGTTAGCTATTTTGTCTGCGCGCCATCGGACATTTCTCGAGAGGTAAACTCACGGTTTGAGTGTGCCAAATGAACTGTGACGAGAGTGTCAGAAAAGTATTCATGCCTGCTGCTGTGAGCGTCATTCGACGGCGCCAGTCTAGAAGTCTATTTTCGCTTACGGTTCCCGTCGGAAAAACTCCCAAATATGTGCATAGTCGATGCGTCCCTTCAAACACCCAGAGAGAGGAACTCCTTTTGGACTTCGATGCGGAAGTACGGGAACGTCAGAAGTCGGCCATGGGGAGAAGTAGCAACGAAGAGCTACTTCAAACGAGTACCGGGCTCTGAGCGCTTGTACAACTTCTGGAGTGGAGCGCTCGGAGCAGAGCGTATCATAGTTTCCATCAATCAACGCAGCGAGCCGAGCACTAGGCGGTGCGGCGCCCGGGAACGGGTGACAAGGCGGAATTCGATCCGCGAGCGCCGCTGTCTCTGCTATTCGCCGGGTCGAGGGGAAAAAAGAGCGATAGGGACGACACAAGTTTGAAACGGGAATAGCGAAATCGGAACAATCAGTCGAGCTGGGGCGAAAGGTATTTTCCGATAGCTCGCTCGGTACTTTTTTCTTTCTCGGATAAATCCGATTCACTCCTCCAATAGCGTTTCCGGTTGAAGCTTTTGAAGCGCTCGTCGCCTGCAGCGCAGAGACACGCCGACGGCCGACTAGCTTCGATGTGACCTATTCCGAGCCCGATCTGGTCCGCGTCCTCGGGAGCTATTCAGAGTTTCGCGCCGAACCTCGTCTAATTCCGAGATTCCGCAGGCCGAACGGAAGGGGAAGAAGGGATTCCGTCCGGATTTCCATCTGAATTTGCGCCTCGGTTTCCGCATGCATTGCCGTCTGTCTGGTCCTGCGGGGGATGGGGAAGGGGATGGGGGTGGGAACGGAATCGAGGCAGAGCCTCTTCTCCTCATTCGTCCGATCGTGGGCCCGGCCGGCTGCTCGTCCGTGCGACCAATAGTCTCGACAATTCTTAGACAAGGGGTATGGATTTCCTTTTGATTCGCTCGACTCGGCCGCTCGGAAGAGACTTGACGGACGGTTGGCTGGTTTACCATCTTACGTTTGGCTTAATCCGCGAACTCGACGGCGAAACCGCGCGAAGCAGCGAGGCAAATGCCGCGATGTTCTCGACACCTCGTCCCTCCGACTTAGCTGGCCATCCTGCGGCTAAGCGTCTGCTTGATTCGGGTATTTCCGTCTTCGGAGATACGAAGTAGGCTGAAATGAATTTCTTTCAAGGTCTGGGTCATCCAGGAGCGTGTTGACGTAGAGATGTTAGGGCAAGGGCCCATATTGATGATCGTCTCTTTCCACTGTCCACATTACGAGAGGGAACCAGTTCTACAGAAGGACAGAAGTACCTAGATGTGGTAGATGGGAAAACCGCCGAAATGACGGAAGCAGATTCGCTGAGATGGCGAACGGAAACGTCTCCGTCCCGCGTGCGCGCACAAACACGCGCGCTGTGACTTATGATTCCCCTATGAGTGGAACGTTAACGGCGAAACAACGAAAGCCACAAGCCCGACCGAGCGTTTCCCGGGAACATTCCCGTTCTCGGTGTCGAGTTCTCCATCCTTCCGTGCCTTCTCCCAGACCTCCGTGGCCGCTCTGTCGGGAGCGGAGGAGAAGGATGCGGGCGAGACAAATAGCCGAGGACGGAGGGAATATCCAGTAGCGGTGGGCGGGGGAGGGGGAAGAGACTTCATGAAAAGGATCTTTATCGTTGAAATCCAAGACGCCCTTGCGAAACGCTGATGAATGAATTCCTGACCCGCTTGCTGCGAGATTCCGCTCAAGACGTCGCTCCTTGCCACATGGCCGAAATCTCCACGCGTGACATTCCAAAGATGGAGACACAATTGGCTCATTTCGCTTCTGCACGCGACACGGGCGGCTCCCGCGTGGGAAGCGACACGACCAGAGGAGACCAACCGCGCCTACACGTTTCCAGCTCGTTCCGTCAGATCTGAAGGGAAGCAAGCCCTCGGAAAAATGGGACTCCTGCAATGAACGGGCACAGGAAAAAAGGACTCTCTGTCTATAAGATGGCTGGACGGCGCGGCGGTGACGGGCATGCCTTTGTTTGAAATAAGTTCACTTTTAATGGCCGCGGAAGTGAGGGAAAGTGCGGGGATAAGAGCCGGGTTGCGTTGAGAGAGTGTCACGTGCGGTCAGACGAATAAGTCTTCAGAGTCACCCACGGCTCAACGCACGCTAGAGGAACGCGGGTTTGTCGAGAGCGTCGCTGACGGAGCCGCAGGAGCGAGAAGCGGTATCCGAGAATGGTATCCGACGCATCTCTCCGCGTTCAGGTCTTGGTCATAGACATAGCACGACATACAATTAGGTCGCTCCATCGGCCAACATTGTGAGAGATTATTATGACTAATAAGTGACCCTTCGGGCTAATTCGCCTTCCTCGAGTTAGGTACCCAGTTAAACACCTCGTCGCCCGATCTCTTCTCCGATCTTCGTGTTCATGCTATAACCCGGATGGTACCGCTCTCGCGAACCTATCAAGGGAGCTGATGTACCCGAGTGGCGTGAGGCCGGGCCTGTCGGCGACCGTCGTCCTCGGAACCCCCTCCAGGAAACCCTGACGGAAATCCGGAGTCGCTTCCAAGGCGGGCGTTCCGGCCGGATATGCTGGAAATAATATTTCTTGCGGCCTCTCTCTCGATACCGAGCAGGACTGACCAACGAAGCGTTGTAGGCGATAATCCGACGGGTGATTATGCGGCTCGCACTCTACCGGGAAACCGAAGCATTAATCAGAGAAAGGATTGGAGCGAGTCAGATTTTCTTTCGCTCAAGCCGTTAGCTCCTTACCGGATCCGTCACCGCTCCGCTGTGTCACGTCGTCGTATTCTCGGGATGTGAGCCGTAACGATCGTCGATCGAAATCCGGCAGAGCGGCCTGCGTTGTTGCGTCGGCGGAATCGCCAGATTTCGTGAGTACCGCCCGGAGCGAATGAACGAGTTCGAATCAGCGTCGGCGTCGATCGTCTGAACTCGCTCAGGAAGGGCCCGTGTACGACCAATAGATAAAAATAAACACTTTCTGCCTAAGGTCGTAGACTCGCTACACACACATGCCGTCGTGAAGGCGACGATACTCCCGCTCAACGTCTTTCCACCGAAGCGCGATTCGGGATCCGGACAAAAACGAGAGGGAGTGGAAGCCGGAGGTCGGAACAGCGAGAGCTAACGTCTGCTGGAAGAGCGAGGGTTCCAGCGAATTGATCAGGGAAGATAGATGAAGCATCCAAGGAACGAACAAGCGACCAGGCTGCCTAGCGAAGCGTTCGGTTTCTCCGAAAGCAACTGGCTTTTCCGTCTGCTTCTTAGCTCTTCGTTTACTTTCCGAGCCGAGATTTTCCCTTCGCACAGACGACGTCCGTTGTTTGAGTTTCCCATCGAAGTCCGACCCCTGGTCCTTCTTTTCTGCTTGTCCTCGAACATGCCAACATTCCCCCCCCCCCTCTCCCCCTCCTTCCCCATACCCTTGCCCCGCACTCGAGTCTGTGTTTCCTCGCTGGTGGTCATTTCTGAGTCGAGCCTGATTTTCCAACCGGCCCTAAGATCAGACTCTGGCATAGCCACGGAGACCGACCGGCCATGACTGGCATTTTTCCTCTATTCGCTTCTCTCACATAGATGCTCTCCCAAGACGCTCTGAGCGTGCGAGCGTCTGACTGAACTTTCGGTTCAAGCGGGGTCTAATGTGATTAAATCGCACTCGGCTTGATGTGTTGAGTGGAGTGAAAGGCTGCGTTGCTTGTTTTTTGCTTTTCCCTTTCCATATGTTCTGTCCCGAACGACCGATACAGATCCAATGGGAGCAACATCTGGTGGAAAATCGTCGGCAGACAAGCTCTGCCCCCGACTACACCGAACACGTCTCTCTGGATCTCGGTAAAAAAGCTAGAACTTCTTGTCCTCGTTGAGGCTGACATTAGAGATTTATTGTCGATGGATTTTTTCCCTGCCGCGTTTTTATCTACTCGGAGCCAGGAACCAGGTGATGCCACCGCAGAGGGCACAACAAGCGAAACGTTTCTTGAGCCGTAGTTAGCAAAAGTACCTTTCTGTTCGGATTGGTCAGGACACTGTACGAATGCGGCGCGGCGTAGGGTAACAAAAGATCTTGCTCACTATTTACCACCGCGGCCGGGGCGGAAACTTCGGCTCGGAGCACAAGCTTCCACTCATTCAGACCTTCCCGGGCGCTGCTGTGGCTTTCGGTCAAAACGCGGTTAGCGGAGAAGTGGTCTATTCTTCGTTCTACCGCTGAGAAACTTCGAAAAGCGTTCTACGCGATGTCGCCCAAATGCGAGAAACTCGTCAACAGTGATCGAATTACAGCTCGATCAGAGGTGTTCCACTCGAGGCTTTCTTCGATCGAGCGGAATTCCTGTCGCTTGCTTCCTTTCTGCGGAAGGCCATTCTTGGGCAAATGGAGAGTTCAATAGCCCCTCGCTTCGACAGCTGAATGTATTTCGAACCGGGAACGCCGCTTCGCAGAAATCATGATTGTTTATAATAATTGTGGATGTGGATGCTTAATCACGCTCAGTGGATCGTTCCAAGAACGCGCTGGATCGTTTTGCATGGGTGCGACTGACGAGCGAAGTTGTCCCTTCCATCGAAGCTTCATCAGCAGCGGTTCAACGTCACGCACAGGCGCGACCCAAACAACTCGATCCGAGAACTATTGAGCTCTGCAAGGGGGTCGCCCCTCACCGCTCCTCGGGCATCCGATAATTTAGCGCGAGTGAATCTTTCGCCGTATTTCCTTTCTCCTTTCGCGACTCTCTCTGATTTCCAGTTGTGACCGAAAGGTCATTCTTTCCTCATGCAAACACACGCGCCGCACTCGGAGAAATGTTCAGCGATCTCGGGAAAGCTGCAGAGAGTGCGATTACGGCGTCGGCGTCGCCGCATTCCGCGACCGTCATTAACACGCGGGAGCAACGGCGATGACAAAAATGATTTATTTTGTCCGAACACACATTTTGAATGAATTTTCGCTCGTATGACGAGAGGCAACGTCGGCAAGTCTCTCAGGCGCCACGTCAGCGGATCTGAGCGCGAGCCTGGACCCTGCCCGAATTTCGCAATTCATCCTCCTCGCAGACACCACTTTTTGCACTTAAGGATTCTCTCATGATTCTTTATGATCACGCTGTCGCTCGTTCGTACGCTTGCTCGTCCCTTCATCCATCCGTCCGCCCGCCCGTTACGACCTCCGCTCATTCATTCCTTCATAAGTCGACTACGAGATCATTTCTGACTGAGTGAGTGGAGTTTTCTTCGATCGGGGATGTGCCCAGCGAGCGCAGACGACCTTGTCGATAATAAGTTGCTCCTCGCCGATGCGACGCCGATACTCCAAATTCTCGGACGGACATGATGGAAGATGCAAATCAGAGAGAATACCAGTTTCGGCCAAGGGGCTCTTTGCCATGATCGCGACGAAAGTGACCGCGAAAGTCTCCGCAGGATTCCTTGCGGTCACCGCGCAAGGTTTTGTACGGCGGTGAGCTGATCGCTAACTACGAAGTACGCTCCGTGTCCTATTAAATAATGAATGAAGCCAATCGCTCGTGAGCGACGTCGGTGCAGCTGGGAGCACGTTCCGGCAACCATGGGCTGAGACAGAGTGGGCGGGATAGTCCGTCCGAAAAGAAGCCGCTCGGAGGACTGGGGAGCACTCCACGGAGGCCGCCCCGAAAAGAGATTGAGTCTCTCCAGGAAACGCACGCGGGCTCGTGCACATGCGAGTTCCCGCGGAACGCTGCTCTCCACTGCAACCTCTACCGCTGGGTCGCGGAGATTACACGTCATTGTCCTTGACGTTGGCAAAAAAAAACTCTCCGACGAGTCGAGCGTCGAACCTTTGCAAACTACAGGTCTCCGGAAAGGAATCTCGACTTTAAATTACCCCCTGTCAACAACGCGTGCAGCAACAGAATATTCCACCGAGCTCGGAAAATTACTAAGCGGATTCGACGGTGATCTTTCGCTTGTCAATGGCTATTGATCTCGTAGGCCACCTCAGTGTAGGGACGGAGCGGAGAGGGTCTCGTGTGACAGCAGAAGCAGAAGTTCCGCGAATTTCGAGGCCCCAGGAAATTGTACTGGGCCGGATCGACTCTGAATCTGAGCGTGTGATACACATACCTTCAATCTGCGCGTGCTCTCTGACCTCGTGTGTCGTACATAATATGTACGTCGTCATTTCGGCACTGCGTCGATATCCTGTGCTTTGTTTGCTCAGTGCACAGCTACCCATGTTCTCCCGGAATGCATCACTCTCCGAGTGTAGCGATTCGATTATTGAATGTTCCGGGAACTCGCTCAAGCCGAATCCGACACGCCCTGGGTTCGATTTCCTCCCTAGGTCTCCGTCCGTCGGAGACGAACCGACGGGTCGTTGTTGCCCCTCGACGATATGAATCGAATTACTCGAATCGTTCCGAATATTAGTCAGAACAAACAATAATCCTCTGAAACATAATGGATGCCCAGAGAACGATCAACTGGTCGGGACCGGCGAGGCAGCTCTGCTTGGGGCCGACCTCCTCTGAAAGAAAGTTCAGCCGGGTGCATAGTATGCATAGTGAGAGTGCCTCGACCGCTACCAATCCGTTCTATGACGTATCTCTGCTTGGGTCCTGAGAGAAATCGGTGAGGTGGCCGCTTGGTCGACCACCCGACCATCTAGACTTCAAGTCGCAATCGACAGCGGCTACGAACTGGGACGCTTGCCAATTATTCCATTTTCCCCTTTCGAGGGACATCATCTCAATTTATCGGCTGCTGCAGTGCTCGTGTTTTTCGATGAGAGACTTCTGATGTTCTCCCATAGTTTCTCGTTTATCATAATCAGCGATTGTCCAGTCGCAGGACTTTCTCCCGGATTAGACGACTCAGCGCCGGAAATCCGCGCCAAAAGCCTGCCTCGATATGCCGTCGTGCCGTATCCTCGGACGATTTCCTCGCTTCTCTGTCAACAGCGGCGGAAAAGGAAACCAGCGTGATCGCTGTCCCATCTTCTTATGTCCCGACTCATACTGATAAACTTACTCCTCAATTGACGACCTCGACTCTGCGACAGAAACAATTATCGGTGACGGTGGCGTCATCATGGCGCGCGGCTACATGTGTCGGGGTTGCTCGCGCTACGACTCGGCCCCCGCGCGGGTCATACCGGCTTCTTTGAGAACAGGGTTTCAAGCATCATTCCGATGGCCATATCGTCACTTGCCGTGATGAGCGTTCCACCTTCTCCCCTTTCATGCTGTGCGCATGTTCTGTGCAATAAGTTCGCTCGTTTCGCTCTCTCTGACGCCAGGAAGCCTGAAGAACAAGTCCGCTCACCGTGTCGCTCAGTCGGGCGGCAGCTGATCACTGGCGTAATCTTTCGCGATTAGACACTTATTGCCTCAATAAGTAAGCGAGCCGTTGCGGAGAGTATCCGGACCGAGCCTCATGTAATTAAAGCACCACGGACAGGCTCGGGTAGGTTGTTCCCCAAGGTCTCACCGCTCATGTCGACACGACCTCAGTCAAACGATGGTCTACATACTCGCTTTCCGGACTGACGTTCATAGGTACGCTCCAGGATACGTCCTATTGATAAGCCTCAGTCGAACCTGACCAACTGTGGCTGGGGACCAATGGAGGGAAGCGCATTCTGACGTTTGTCATGAATTTGGCGCGAAGCCAAAGTCCGGCTTTGTGCGGGGCCTTTCCCAACCACGTTAGCGGTCCTTGAACGAAAGAATGCGCTCACTCACGGCGGCCTGCAGCAGTCAGCGACCTCACACGGACGGACGACGGGCGTAACCGGATGGCTGATCGTATGTGCGGTGTTAATTTTTCAAAAGCCGCACATTTTCTACGCGACGAGCGACAAGAGCCGCCGAGCCTCATACGAACGAACGTGCCTCCGTCCGTATGATTCAGGAAAAGAGAAGACACGAGCTAGCTGGCCGCAGATAACTGCGCGGCCGTCGACCACGCTATGAAGGTGGTCGGCCGACGGCGTGCCCGTGCATCACTGACGACAATATCTCCCTTATTCTCGCGAGACGGCAGATAAACGTCTAGTACGGCTCTTTTTCGTCTTTCTTCGTCATTTTGCTCCGACTCCAATTGCCTCGAGCAGAGACGATCCTGGGCGCATATCACGACGAGAGACGTTTTCCACTGGAGAGGCGTCCGAACCGCACGTTGTGGAAACTCCGATTTATGAAGAATCACGGGAATTAAGAATGAAGACGCTCATCTTGCAGTCCAGCGCTTCAATTATTGATCGCCGCACCATGTGTAATTCTCTGGCGTTGTCGACGACGACGACATACAATCTTCAGGTCAGCCGCTGCTCGCCGACAGAATGTTTTTATCCTTCATGTGTTCGTTTTCCCTTATTTCACCAGATTCCTTAATTTCGCCGTAATTCTCAGTTACCAAAGGAGCGAGTTCCCACCCCTATCGCCGTTCTCGCTGTTGTTGTCGTTGCTGTTGTTGTTGCTGCTGTGGTGTCGTTACTGCCGCTGCTGGGTAGCTTTCGGGCACGTCATAGACTCGGCACGGCGACAGGCAGACGGCTGAGCTCTCGGCTGCGTGGTGGTAGTGGTGGTGGTATACCATTCATTCTTTTCCTCACTCGATAGAGAATTGCGCGTGTTATGTGAAGCCAATGACGACGGGAAGCCCGCCAAGGTCGAACCGTCGCTGCCGACGATGACGACGATGAAATCTCTCGGATGGTAACGGACAACTTGGTTGTGAACGCTCTCAGAAATCGCTAGCTAGCCAACGATTAGGTTCATGCAACGCGCCGAATCGTTGGTTCTCTTCCATCGCCTCGGGCCTTACACGAGCCGGAGTTTGCGGCGGCCGCAGCCGAAGTAGCATTCTGCCCGGCTGTGTTGGCCGAGATCTCTTCCATCCTTTGCTCCTCGAGGCGGCAGGAGCCTTGCGGCAATTTTCGACTGTTGCAGGCCGCATCCTAAAAATATCAAAAACGTTCGCTGCATCCGAAGGCGGCACCGTGTGTTCGAGGTATGCTGGTAATCGGGACCGGCACCAAGAAGTCTGCCATTGGATATGACTCAGGGAGTCCGCCGAGAGTTGTCGGGGAAGAACTCGAGGCGGAGCGAGATAAGTGAAGTGGAAAAGATGTTCTCCCCTCACATGGAAAAGATTCTCATTCGTTCGTTTGCTTATCTCGACCGAACTCATGTGAACAAGGAGCCTTCCCTCTACAAGGATCAATCCGAGCGATGCAGACGAAGCTGGCCGTAGGTCCCTGACTCCTGAGCCTTATCAAGAGGAACACTCAATATCACATCTCCGGGAAATCGCCGATAAACAACAGCTGACCTGGCAGGGGAAGAGTTGAGCCGACCAACGGGCGGCCGATGTGAGGCGGGACGTCCAGTACCAGGAATGCCTGAGGAGTTGCCCGGCCACAAAAAACCGCTAGTGACTATCTCCAGACGGGTTCGTGAGGACTTCTGAAAGCTTTGTCTGCGAGGTCACCGTGCAGGGCTTATTTCGAACGAACAAGTTTTGCGTTCCTCCCATCGAACTTGTGCAGAGTCGGCATCCGTCGAACCGAATCTGGAGCGTTCCCTCACTCCCGCGGCTAATCTGACATCGAGAAACTCGGAGGGTTCGCCTTCAGGAAAGGATCCAACATTCTGCGGAAATAAAATGAAGCGGATCATGATTCCGAGTCGTAATTGAATGAAAATGAGGTTCCGATGAACGAGTACAGATCCTCTCCATCAGTAAATTGTTCGTCGCAAGGAGCGTCGAGAGAAAGACAAGCGCGTCGGAGACTTACCCTTTGTTCCTTCGGTCCTGGTCTGGTTGTTGTCATGAACACTCATGGTAGGTACGATCGATGCTGGACACCACACGCTGTCTAATGATGTCTCTGGTTCCCGGGTCATTGACTGCCAGGGTACCCCGATGAGCTCGCTGTAGCGTTCAGGGGCTGAAGGTTTCCAGGGCGGGTTTTTCTTCAAGGTGCTCTGCTACGCATCAGGTCTCAAGCTCCTTGACAGCTCCGGGTTACCCAAAAGACACGCGGGTTTGCCGGGCTGTAAGTTCCGGTGAAAGTCACCAACTTGAATTCGTTCTTGAATAACCTTCATCCGGCATCGTCTCGATCCCTCGGCGCGAGAGTTCAGACGAGGCTAGATTGAGCGAGTCACAAGTTGATTCGAACTAGTGCTATGGCAGCCGAAACTCTAATATGAAGCCAGACAGTGACTCCGAACGTGTCTAGGCGTAGCAACTTCCGCGACATCGACCCCACGACGACGCAGCAAGGGAACTTGTTGTCCTTTGACGCGCCGAAGGTCGGAAGTATGTCGAGAGTCGTGAGGGGCTTCACATTGTCCTAATCCAATAACGAACCGTACAAGTTTGAAGCACAGATGTTTATTCGAGCCATTTCTGTTAGCGGACGAAATTGCTCCATAGCACTAATTTCCCCGTCTCCCATTGCAGGAAACACAGTGATGTGCTCGTGAATACGGCCTACGTTAGACGGTTGGCCGAGAGCTGGGCCTCCGTAGTTTCTGGGGAAGGAAGCTGGGGAGCGGAGGAGAATAGGATCGGGTCGGAGGGAAATAGGCTAATTTAGCTGGAGCCCTCGGGCTCAAGTTCCCAAGCTGAGGCCCATAGCCAGAGCGCGTTCGGTTCGGCCCAGGCCTCCGCAAAAGCGGACGGCATAGCCAGTCGGGAGCGGTACTCTCCAACACCTCATACTTCAAGATCTACAGGTGCTTCTTCCGACGACGTTTCACCACACGGTGATTCGGACACATCGAAAAACGTGAGTCAGAGTGCGATCTTCCGGACTCCCGTGTCTTAATCTCTCAGTTTCCCGGCTGCATCGAGCCTCGCGAGAAACTATCGGTGACGATTCGGACGCCCGCGACTTCGTCGTGCATTACGAATTTTTGCGCATGAATTTCACCGTCCTCAGCATCGCTGGAATGGATGCGACAGATATCGGGCATGCGGGAACGGCGGAGACAATAAATAAATACAAAATATATCTGGTCACAGCGCGTAGCAGAGAGGATCGAAGCTCTAAGCGGGGTCTTCGGAGGGCGGCGTGGCTCTTGCCATATCCTGCGCGAGCTCTGCGCGCTTTTGCGCGCTCATTGATTTCCTAGCGCTTATTCATGGGACACCATTCTGTGGGACGCACTTCCTGCACTCGGATCAGGACGAGCGTCGTCTTGGCTACCTTCCACCGTTGCCGCTCTTCAGCATATATTCGTCATTAGAACATCTGCAGCTGATAGAATCAATGACTTAATGAAAATACTCCCAGCCACCAGCGTTAGCCTAATGGTCCGCTGCAGCGGGATGAGCGGGGAGAAACTTCGAACAATCCCGCTCAGGAGCGTGTTCAGTTCGTAGCTGTGGCAGCTCGTTTGGAGGGCACTGATCACAGCCAGCGGTTCGCATTTTTTCTCACAAGAGTTCCCTCGATCGTGTCGGTGAAGCCAAGATCATCGGCCCGGTTGTCAACCCAGCGGTTTCACCCCGTGTGACCTTGTGCTTTGTTTATGAAGCAGGACCAGTTGCATGATCTGGCCCCGCTGCCGATGGACTTCGAATATGGAAGTCTGTCCCGTCAGGAGTGAGTGGCTCCCCGCACCACCCATGGCTGTATATGGTCTGATCTGAGAGGCATGCGGACGACCCGGGGGCTGTAGAGGGGAGGAGGAGACAGAAGGGACTCACGTCTGCCGATGACGTTCCATTGTGGCATCCAGCTACCACCTCCTAGCGCTTGAGTTCGTCCGGTCAGGCGACGGCAGCCTCCCTCCCCCCCTTGCCAACCACACTGATTTCATGAATAGCGATGAGATACTCTCCGCCGCCTACAGCCCCCATCTCCTTCTCCCTCAGCGAGGTCTTCACGTCACCGTATATATTCCTGCCTAATTATCTCCCCCGACGTAGAGGAGGCTCAAGAACATGCCCGGCCATTCTTCCCCACTGTCGTCCGTTCCCGGCGAATACTTGATTCTCCGCCGATCGTAGAGTGAAAAGCCCTCCCACATCGCTTGACAAGAGCGGCGTTCGAAATGGGCAACATTTCTGATCACACCCCCAAGTGACACTAGGTGCGACTTTTCCGTTCGCCCCCAATTGATTCTCACATTAATTGCAGATGCCTGTAACCGTGAAGACAAAGCGGTCCGGCAGGCTAAGTCGGAGCGCAAAAAGGAGCCGTCGCAAAAGGACAACAACGTTCGATCCTATCAACGCTCTGAACCAATCATTCATCAATGTGGGGATCGCATCGCTATCGAAAGGAACCTATTTTGTTCCGAAGAAAGCCTTGGCTTTCACAGACTTTTCACGACACTGCAAACTGCTTCACAAGAACAAACATCTCCTTCGAACGGAGTTCATGGTAGGTTCCTTTTTTCCGATCATTAGCATCCGCCGCCACGCCGTCGATACTCCGCTCGAGAGCGTTCCGTCGGCTCGAGTTCCCTCCAAGAGCAATAATGGAACATTCATTTCAGTTGGCCACCAAAGCCGACACCCATTCGCAACGGCATGCCAACAAACCGGCGAATGATCTGAAGAATACTTACAAAAAATTACTGCCATGTAAGTGCTTCTGCTCTTCTCTCAAGTAGGCACATAAGGCTGCGTGTACGTGGTCTCTGTCGGCCGGAGGCATGGGTAGAAAGCTCTCCAAACATCGCTAGGTACATGAGTTCGTAGAGCGTGACCACGTGGAGCTTTTAGTTGAGGCGACCGCTTTGAAAGGTTACTCAAGTACGGAAGTCACTCCGTCCATCGGTTTTTCCGTCCGCTCGCCGATTACTCCGTGCCCGCAGAGAAGAGTTCAATGCGCAGCCAGACGTTTGGAGGTTCTCGCTAATTCGCCCAAGGAGAAAGGCAGAACGTGGTCCGAACTTCGCTCTCCGGCTCTGCAAGCGAAAGAACAATTATTCGCTCTGTTTGCCGATCGGGCTCGCGCGAGCCCGCCTTGCGAATTCCGATGCGAATTCCAACTCAATGCCCACCAGATCCGCGGTCAACCTTGAGAGAAAATACGTACCCCAGCAGCTCGTCCATCCATACCGAAGGCTCGCTCGACTCGGGGGTGCCTCGGATACTCAAAAAGGATTTTCACCTTTCAGACGACTACAATAGGGTTGTGTTGTCCACTGTCGATGATCAGGAGGACTCCGATTACATCAATGCCACCTACATCGACGTAAGTGTTCCACATAGATCTCAAACATTCGCTGACGAGTGAGCGATCTTTGCTGCTGCGCCGGGTCTGCATATGCGTGGGAGATCATCTAAAGATATTTGAAACACTAACAGATCGTCTCGTTGTTCCACAGAGCCTCCTTCGACCAAATGCGTACATTGCTGCCCAGGGTGAGTTTTGTATATGGTAACCTCGGCGCAGACAAAGGGTTAGGCACTCGCAAACTCTAAAATCCCTCTACGGTCGGGGTCGAACGAAATACCAGTCTGACGGGGAACAAATCGCGCTTCGACAACCATGTTTACCAAGGTTCTGCCCTTATTTTCTTCCCCCGTGGAAACTGTCCACTCTTCGCTCGCGGATAGCAACTCACAAGAGCACACAAAGTAAAAGCCTTTGCCCGCTTGGGAACAAAATTGGCTCAGATGAGCAAAGCAATCGTCGGCGGCCAAACGAGGCCATCTGTGGCGGGACTTGATTTCAAGAGCAAATTGTCACCGACATCGGAGAGCCAACAGACTTCTACCGCGGAAGCGACATTCCGTTCATTCCCATTACCGAAGGTCCGTCGTTCCACGAATCGAGAGCACGTGTCAGTCGGAAATTTATGGCAAAATATAGAGCTCGCTAAACGGATATCTTCTCCGCTCTCCCTGGAGCCGAGAGCGAGCTGAACTCATTCTGAAGGAAGTCGCCCAGACATTGGAGCACCGAGATCCGAAAGCGTTTTGTACCCGGTCGATGGAGAAGGGGCGGGGAAGGGAAGAAGACCCTCATGTACCTACGATGTCATTTTAGATTGGACTTCTGTGGAGCCCATTAGACCCGAAATCTAGGTCGGAGATTTTGTGCGGTACCTTGTTCAGTTCGAGGTTTCGTCCGGAATCGCTGACCGGTCGTCTTCTCGGCGATTCATGGCGATCCATGCATCATGAGACGTGCATTCCCCTTGACGAGGGGGCGACGCGAATTTTCCCCGGATTGAAATCCTATGTTCTCCCTTACAGGACCTAACGATGAAACAGTGACCGATTTCTGGCGCATGATCTGGGAGAGTAAAGCTTGCGTGGTGGTGATGCTGACTCGGGTGTTCGATTTCGTTCGGGTCATGTGCACTCAATACTGGCCCACAGAAAATCGTAGGGTAGTTGAACATGGTAACATCACGATCACTCTACTGCGGGAGGATACCTTAGCGAACTTCACTTTGAGGGCCCTCTTGGTCAAACAGGTGAGCTCAGAATTCGATAGCGCTTCCTACGAGACTATGAGGCCGAGCTGATAATCGTTATCAGCACGAGTCGAGTGGAAGGCAGCATCGGCTCATCCGAGCGCCTTCGCTCTCGTTCCTGGCTTGAATAGTTCATGAGCGAGTATCTCCCACGATTTCAGGGCAGCGAACAGCGACAAATTCACCAGTTCCACTTCACTAACTGGCCCATTCACACACAACCGTTCTCGAACGCGTTGCTAGATTTCCGTCGCAGGGTCAAGGCCGTGTGCCAGCAATATAACTCGACAGCCCCTCTCATCGTACACTGCAGTGATGGCTGCGGCCGAACCGGTACTTACCTGGCCATCGACGCGAACCTGGAGCTCGCCGAGGAAGAAGCCGTCTATGACGTGTTGGCCTATTTGAGGTTGATACGATCCGCTCGCAAAGGCATGGTCGAATCAATGGTGAGCATTCCGCGGGACGGTCGCGTTCTGTGGGAACGGCTAGCTGGGCGGCTCTCGGTGCGGTCGCGCATCGTCCGGAAAACTCCGTTTTTCTCCCAAGTGACGCTATCTCCCGAATGGATGGCTTCATGAGAATGTGCTTTCCAGCAACACAGCTCTCGGTGTCCGTCTATTGAGTAGGAGAAAGTCAGAGGGAAAAAAGATGAGACACAGAAAGGCCCCAGTTTGTCGCTGAAAACTCCGAATTGATTCAATGCGGTGCGAGACCATCGAGGGAGGGGGTTGTGGCAAGAGGCTCGCTTTAGAGGCTTCAACAACGTCGACGACGAAGGCGACGTCGGCGACTGAAGATGTTGATGACAGCTGGAGCAAAACGCCAAGATGGATTGTGCACGATGTCGAGCCGAAAGTGAATCATTCCTCGATTCCGAGCAGAAGGGAGATCGTTTCTTTTCTTCGAACAGCGATTTTCCAGTTTTTCCCGATGACTTGACCCTATTTCCCTCTGTGTTGTCTCAATTCTTCACTCATGAATCCGTGACGAAACCTCCCCTCTATCAGTCGGTCGCGAGAGGGTTCTGAATCTCTTTCGGAGTTCCCAGCAACACCGAAGGAAACACCGGGCCCGAACACTTTCTGCGACCAACTGCGATCCGTCAGAGGAGGGAATTTCAAAGACGCTCAGGGGGGGAGAATTCCCGAGAAACTGTGATGTCATGACGATGCGCTTTCTCCGTGGACGTTGCCCGAGGCCTGCCGGCGGCCGTGGCACGTGCCTCCGGGAGAGAATGGATTTTATTCCGCGCAGGAAAAGCGAAGTCAGTGGTCGTTATGAAGGAATGTGCGGACTCCGAGTTCCGATAAAGGCCCGGGGGGCCATTCGGTTCCCGTTTGGTTATCTCTTACGTCTTGCCGTGCAAATGAGCGAGCGTTAGAGGTTTCATCCTCTTTCTATTTCCTTCTCGCCTCTACTTTCCCCGAGACTTACTTAGTCGTTTCCTCTCTCCTCCACAACCGTGAGCCCTATTTAAACTATTCGCTCTCGAACGGAAGAAGAGCTGAATCCTCCGCTTTTTGCGGTAATCGTCGACCTTCAATCTGTTTCGCGCAAAAGCCATGCGGACATTGCGGCGCAATCGCGTTTCAAAGCTTGAGAGAGTTTTCGGCTCTTCGTTTTTGTCAAACACTGGCTCATTCCCAGCGTTTCCGGGTGCTTTCTCTGTGAATACGGAGCACGGTTTCTACTCTGACCTTCCTCCATTTCCGAGGGCTGACTCGCTTTTCTTTGGCTGAAGATTACTCTCAAAGCAGACTGCTATACCACAATCTCAAGTTTCCCCGAGGCCAATTCCGATTTCGGAATAGACGGGGACGCCATCTTTCCTTCTCCTCACCGGAATCTGCTGGCAGGCTGAGATTAAATTCCGCTTGAACGCATGTACCAGGGTGGAGAGTGCACTTCTCTCAAACGAATGGGTATTCATCGTTACAGGAGCAGTATTTGTACATCTACGACACGTTAGACGAAGCTTTGATGTGCGGCAAGACCTGGTTCAGTGTCACTGAGATAGCCCACAAGTTCAAACAGAAGTCGCAGAAAAACCCCATCACTAGAGTCAACGAATACCAGAGGGAGTACGCTGTGAGTTTTCGATCCATGCAATCCCAATAGGGCGACCTATCAGCCCCGCTCTGAGATGATATGCGAAATTAACGCACAGCCGTAGTCAAAGTCTCTCTTTCCCGTCAGAAAATTTGCAAAATGAGCACACGGCTGTCGATCGGTGATTGCGCCGGAGGGCATAGACCCGAAAACAGAGAGAAGAATCGCGATATTACCACAGTTCCGCGTAGGTTCAGAAAAATATTTTCAGTGTTCCATATTTGTGATCAGGAGAGAGCTTCGAAACTAACGGAGCCCTTCGCTATTTCCAGCGGATAACTTCCGGCCCTACCTCACCACTTTTCAAAGCAATGACAACACTGACTACATCAACTCGGTATTTGTAGACGTGAGTTGACATTGAGATCGAATAAAGTCCTCTATTCGGAAGCTTTCGCGTGACGACGAGGAGGGGTCAGACGAAAGAGGAGGGGCGTTGTCTCGGGAGCTCACGACAGCCGACGCGAAAGCGGGAACTAGGGAAAAAGTCTGTAATAACTAATATCGCATACGTTGTCCGGCACGCAGGGCTACACTCGATCGAAAGAATACATTGTGACGGAATGGCCCCTCCAGAGCACCGCACAAGATGTCTGGTCTTTAATTTATGATCACGGCTGTAACGCCGTGGTGATCCTCTGCGATCCACCTCCATCTCACGTGAGTAGCTTGTCCCTGAATACTGAATGCGGGCCCGCTCGCTTCCTCGCAAATAGAATAAATACCGAGCGAGTCATTTCGAATGCAAGCTCCATCCCTCCCTGGCCGCACTGCAGAACCATCTCAGCGAAGGTATTCTTCTTGCCTTGAGTTTAATGACAGAGAACTCGGTGCTCACGGGAAACGAATCGGTCGGCCGGACGACCGACCGACGGAGCGACCGTCTGAACGACCGAGGACGCATTCAGCGTGTACAAGGAGCTCGACACGCGCAGGGCAATTTGTTATCTCTGAATATGCTCATGCTGCGACAGAGGGTTTTTTCATCACAGACTTTCCCCGCGTTCTGGCCGACGGAACGAGATAAGCGAATGAAGTACGGACCCGTGTTTACTGTTGACGTGGTATCCTACTCGCACTATCAGAAGATCAGATCCTGGATCTTCCGAATAAACAAAAAGGTAATGATGAAAAATGCTTATAAACGCGACCTGGCTCAATATTTTGCGTCGACGACGCCCGGCGGCTCCGATCTCAAAGGTTTTCGGCATATTGCAGGTCGTCTCTCTTACCGAATTGATGGCAGGAGTCAAAGCTGAACCGAAAACCTGCCAGTTTTTCCAGATTACATGCTGGCCCGAAGGTCACAGGGTTCCCACATCTACGAATACCTTGGTCGAAATGATGAACATGGTAGAACGCTGGAGACAGAGAACTACCTATGGTCCAGTTCTCGTCATTTCCCAGAATGGTAGGTTCGAGGTTACATACATCGGGCGGGAAAATTCTCTATGTGGATAGATCCCTCATTTACTCCTCTGGTCCCGCGGACCATGAAGACGAGGAGAAACTGATTTATTCCGTCCCAGTATCAACTTTTCAATCCACAACGGACGAATTCAGGCATCGGGAAGCGCTGCGAGTTTTTATGGACGTGCGCATTCTCACTCCGGATTCTATAACGGAGCTACGGATCTTTGCAGGCAAGAGCCGCGCAGGTGTTTACTGCGCCGCCAACGTAGCTATAGAACAGGTGATCGAGCACGGAGAGATTGATGTCTTTCAAGCAGTTCGCACGGTGCGCCGTCACAGAGTGCAACTGGTGGAAAACATGGTGAGTTTCTCGGAGGCAGACCTCCCTCCGAGGATTCTCCCGGAAGTGTATGCCGCAATTCTAGGGAGGTATTGACGTTTTCTCCTCCGTCTTTCTCGTTCCAGACCGAATACAAGTATTGCTATGATTTGGTACAGCATTATGTTGTACACTACCTGAACAAGGATAGCGTACGACCAGCGGTTATAGCCTCCAGCTCGGCGGAGGAAGAGGACCAAGCGGGCACTGCAAGACAATTCACACTTCAAGTACCGAAGATTTGATTCTAATCATCCACGGTTTTTTTCGGCGCTGTGGTGACAACGATTGCGAGACAATCTTTCTCCGATGACACTCGAAGTAGAGGACGATTCGTTACGAGGATCGACTTGCGGTTCGAGTTTTTGCCGCAATGTCTACCGAGATACGAAATGTCCCCTTGAGAAGTCTTCCATAGCATCGGAAGGAAGCTGGCTAGATACGGAAAACGGGCAACGTCGAGGTTTATGTGCCCGTACCGCAGTCTATCAGATCAATCAACGAGTCATCCATTACTGGGACCACCGAGAGACTACTTTTTCGCTTGGAAAGCTTCGCGAAACCTGCGATCGATTATTCCCAAAACTATTCAGCTTCATTTTCCCTGCTCTCGCCGCAGCTTTTTTTCATTCGGTTCCGTTTGAGTCGATCTGAGTTTCACCTATCGCGCATCTCGCAAGCGAAGGAGAGCCATCAAGCATCGCTGCCCGAATCACGTCTATTTTTGATAATGCTTGATGGGTAGCGGTATAAAGATACTGATTGCAAGTCGGATGGATTCCGTTCCTCGATAACAGAACGTAAAGCGAGCGATCGAGGCAAAGAGAAATTCAGACCTTCATCTATTAGATGGTGTGAGGAAAATCAATTCGATCGAGATGGCGTCTGCCCACCGGTCCCGACTCCCGACCCTTAGGACCAAGGTCCACAGTGGGTATCGGTTTCCGGTCGGAGCGCCCACCTGTCTACGCGTCCGATCGCTCACCTGTCTCCCCGACTGCCAACCTGCCCGCTCCCTCGTCCTCCCGTTCGACCGCCCGTCTGTTCGTCCGCCATTTGTTTTGGCAGTGTGAACGCATATCAGGGGCCAATTCGAAGCCACAAGAGAACAACCTTCCTGTCGATAATGTCGTACCGAAACGAAACGAGCAGAAAGGATTCTGAAAAACGATAGAGCTCTTCGTTCACGGGACTTTGAATGGTCTACCAAGGCTCGCAGCTCCGCCGATGGAAGATGCCGATTCTTTGTCCCATGTTGTCAATCCACGGATTAATGATCAATCATTATCACGTCGGTAGACCCCTGAAATTCGAGGAAGTTAGCATTTGGTGTGATCTACTAAGTCGGAAACCTCCCGAATTCGCAGCTGTTCGGCATGTTTGATCGCGGACAATACCAGAGCCGCGTTCTAGCGTTTAATCGTTTCGACCCCACACGGCGGCACAGCGTGAACCTTAAACTTCCGAAAGGCAGCGCTCGATCAAAAATCTCGAACAAACATTGTCCGCAGAAGATTGAGGTCTTCTCATAGATATCTGGGCGTGGTGCGTAGAGGCCGTCGATGGTGATACGAATGCGAACGTAAGAAATGCACTTTCAGCTTAAACGAATAATCATACCGACCGACTGATGCGAAATTCCCTAAGATGAATGCAGCTGGTTCGAGCGCTGCAATACTGGTCGCAAAAGCCTTAAGATCCTTGCGATGAGCTCCTCTCTGCGTCCCCTGGGTTCGAACCGATGCCTCTGGCCAGGGTCACAGCTGTGCACGAAACACACAGCGACGCATTTCAACAACATCTAATAATGATTGAAGTAATTGTCGAGTACACGGAAATTCCGGTCTGCGACGAACATACCGTTCGCAAGTCTACACTTTGAATGATTCGGACGGATCCATGTTGTACGAGCAGCCGAATAAATGTTTCGGCTGATAGACCAATCGTCGACCTAGCCTTCTCTGACGACTTCGTCGAGATGTGAAAAACGACAAAGAAAAAAACCGTAGTTCCGGGTGCCGATTGGGTCGAGCGAGCGAGAATACGTCGATCGATTTATATCATAGCATCTCGTCCCGAGCAGGAAGCCCCGCGAAACTACGAGTTGTGCACTATGTATAAGCCGAGATGGAGAGAATACAACTATTTATGTAATTTTCTATGACCGAAAGCATGAATGAGCTGTTCAATTGATCGTGCATCGGATCAAGACGACATCAATCTGGATACTTGACCGACTCAAGCATACACTCTGATGGGTTCATGATCCGGAATCACCGGCCAGCGACTCGTGTTTTGGTATGAAATTATTGTTACCGTCTCTATTTCTGCAAGACTCCCACCGTGGATAGATGACGCCCCTGGAAGAGGGAAAACGTACTTAGCATACTTTGTGTACACAATAAAGTTTGAAATATCCATTAGAATGTGTCGTGTGCGATGGAATCGTCGGGTCGCCTTGATCCCTTAGCAGTTAGTGACAGGGAAAAAATCAATCGCAGGTTGGCTTCGTCGACGGGGCATCGCCATTATTTGCTATACTCCGATTGGATTATTGCGCTCGAGTCGACTCAAACCACACTTGAACCAACGAGGCTCTAAAGGCTCAGTTTTGACCGCTAGGTTTCGGAAGGCGAATATCCAAGCAGTAATCCACTGCGGTTTCCCGTGACGAATCATCGCGAGATCAGTTTTCTAGAAATCGGACGTCAGAATTTGGTGCTATCCAAACGGGGATACTGCCGGGCTCGGGAGTGCTTCTCTTCCCGGAGTGCCGCTTCTAGCAGCCTTGAATAATGGATGAGTCTTTGTGGGACAATGTGGGAGTCGAGATTACTTCAAGTCGGCAAGTGCGGAAAATCCTCGGAAAAAAACGCCAGATGTGTTCAGAGATTTTTTGTGGTGTCCGCAAAGCCGATTAAGACATTGGTAAAGCATTTTTATTTTCGTAGCAATCAAGTCGACCACGCAGCTGGAGAATATATCGGTCACTTGAGGGCTGATGATGGGCACTGATGCGTCCCATAGACTTTACATTATGTAGACGCTCTTCAACCTGGAAGCCGTCCATCCCGCAGGGCATAAAGCCTCCAATAATTAGCTCCTCGCACGGAAAAGCGTCCGTTGTTTGGTGATACACTGTGAACGGGAAGCGTTGTGGCATGACTCAATCCAGAAACTTCTCACTCGAATTTGGCAACATCGAGCGAATGATTGCAGTTTTGAAACGCCGCGAACACTAAACTTCTTTTCATGACCTGACAGGGCTCGAGCGGAAACACAGGTATCTTCCAAGGGAGCTCACAAGGCTGTAGATATGATTAGCGATATCATCTCTTGAGCCGAATCACCGCATCGCAAAGAATGAATGGCTTGATTGGTTGCTCGGCCGCATTCGGATCGAAAACTTGTCGGGAATTCCTGCTCAGGAGAGCTTGAGAAGTGGCGCACCGACGCTGCGTGGATCGAGTCATACGAGTTTTCTCGCAGCCTGAATCGGAGCGTAAGTCGACGGGACCAGAGGATCTCTCAAAAAACTCAAGGCACAGCTCATACGAATTCCCTTGTCTCAAGAGAAGGCCATGGCAGATCGATGAGGTCCCCAATTCATCACCTCTCCTGAATCGCATAAGGAAGTTAGCCGTGATGTGGATGAGACGTAGTAGAGAATCGAACATCGATTTTGTGGGGACAGGTCGCAGACTGTCGTCGTCGCTTCGGGGAAGAATTCGTTCATGCTCCTTGCGAAGATCCCCTGTGCTGCGGGGGAAATATGCATGTTCTCCCCGCCGAAATCCTCTGCTCGATGCGAATCAGCACTCGCCTGCAGTATCGCTGAGGTTACGCTCCTTTGGCTCCCGACTCGATACTATATGAGGTCTCTCCCGAAGAGTTCTTATGCAATCCACGACTCCTTCCCCTACTCAAGTTTCCCGGCTCTAGGAACAGAGAGTCGACGATTCAGCTAAATATTTTCGTTGTGGCATCGTTTTGTGGAACCTCGGAGCTCTCGGCGATGTCAGAGTGCGACTCGGATCACACGGGAAAGGCCCGAGCAGCGTTTGTTCCCCGCTCTCCAGAATTGTTCTACATCCAGCAGAGCCCGACCGCATGTGCGCAGTTGACCACCTGACTCATACTCGAATGGGTCGCACGTCGCCCCCTCGCAAATATTAGAGTGGTCAAATGTCTGATGCCGGAGCTTGCGCGCTGGATTTCTGAGATACATACTTATTCTCGGTAGGAAATGGAAATTATCGAAATAGAATCGAAATCCTAGTAGCTAGGCTACAGCTCTGGAGCTGTAGCTCTGGAGCTAGGCTACAGCTCTCGATCAGGAGAATCGATCGAACATTCTGTCTGCGTCCCATCCGCACACCGGTGCGGTACCGGAAACAGGGCCCGGTGTAACTACGATATCGCATCGTCATCGATAGGATAGATCTCAAGTGGATTTACCCGTTATCAGGCCTATGAGATTGTTTCGCAGGGTGGTTGACCGAAATGATTGTCGTCGAGAGTCAGGCATCATGATTTCCGCTCAATCCCACCCCCAGTTTTTTTCAGAACGCTCCCAGGAAATCATCTGAAGTTAACCTTGGCCTAGAAAGAAATGTCTGGGACATGATCCAGGTTCGATTGGATTTTGTTTCGATTTCTTCTCGATTTAAGCGTTAATCCACGTAGCCTACGCGAGCGCTTCCACGTACTGTCTCCTGACATTATTCGGAGAGAATTTCCAACGCGGTTGAGTCTCGGCCGACGAGCAAGCGCTAGGGTATCCGTCGATCGCATTTCCACAGTCTCAGCAGATGTCTCTCAATCGCTGCGAGGAACCTCCGCCGCCAGCTCTGGTCAGAGCGCATCCGGGAGAGCGCGAGACGAATCGGACTTCAAGTGCCAGTAGGAACTCGGGAGATGTTATACTGGAAGCCGGGGATAATGTTGCCCGTCGGAGAAGGAGGGAGAAGCGAGCTTTCCGCAACGGAGCCACTATTATCTCAGTGAGCAGTTTTTCCTGTCATGCTGTGCGGCTCTACAAGCTCCGGTGCTGCCCGCAGAGATTTCGAGGAGAAACGTTCCCAAATACTGGACAAGTGTGATTTTCATCGCTTACTGGCTCGTACTCGCGCTCGTCACGACCGCCCTATACCGTCGAGCGTTCCGATGCAAAACCGTGTTACTCGCAGGTTCCGCGTCAGTGGCACTCGCCGTGATTCTGTTCGGACTCCTGGAGTTCGTACCGTGCAATACAGGATTCGTTTTCCTGGCGGTTCTGCTACGGTGTATCGAGGGCGCTGGCTGCGCAATGTTCCACGACGCGAGCGAAAACTACATCCGTTTCCATTTCGAGAACAAAAGATCAATGTACCTCGGAGCGAACCAAAGCCTCTACTATTTCGGATTCGTATTCGGACCCATCGTCGGCGGGATGATTTACAGCGACGGATCGTTCTACTATCCGTTTTTCGCAGCCGGCGGATCCGTGATAGTGTGTTTCGTGACGCTGACGTTCGTCGTGGATAAACACTGTCTCGAAGACCGACTCACGGTCTCCACGCTCAGCTACACCGCGCCTTTCAAGTTGTCGAAGTTTCTCTTCGTCGTTGTGCCATACACTTGTCAAGGTTTCAACTTGTGCACCCTATGGTTCCTGCTCGACGGATCCTTAAAACTGCCGCCGCTCGCGATCGGTGGACTGGTCGCTCTGCCGGACATCGCGAGCTGCTTGATGACGCCGGTGTTCGCTCCCTTCGTCACGCCGGACTCGTGTCTTCCGATGTCGCTGATCTACGCAATCGGATCGGCGCTGACATCCGCGTCGGTGTATCTCCTGGGACCAGGCTATCCGACGAGTCGGGTCTTTCCCACGAGCGCGCCTCACGCGAGTTTCTGCTTATTCGGACTCGGTGTCGGTCAGGCGTTGCTTCTGCTGGCTCCCAGGGTCACTGAAGCGGGAGCCCTGAGAGCTTTCGATGCCGCCTTCTCATTGGTGTCTGTCTGGGCTTTCATCGGATCAATTTTGGGAGCCTGCCTTTCGATTCCCGCAAATGGAATTCTGGACTTGCATTTGGGCTTCACCATCACCAGCGCCCTTTCAGCGGCTCTGGGGACCGTGGGTGTCGTGAGCTTCTTAGCGAAGAATTAGGATATATTATATTCTCGATTTGAGCTCGGAACGGGACGCAAGGAAACCGCGTAATTCGGACGCCCCGTTCGCCGCTGACGGATGAATCGTCTCAATGAACGATTCCCATTCGGGAGATGGACACCGAGTCCACGATCGACCCACGGGCGTCTTCTACGCGAATTCGACGCGATGGAATCAGGGCTGAGAGGGAAAAGGAAGCGATCTCCTTTGCCATACAATTCGTCTCAGAGGAGATTTCGGTCACTCCTCGCATTACGATGGGGACCCCTCCCCTTTTTCTTACCCACGTCATCACGACCGAGCTTCTCGAGCAGCCGAAAAAATGGAGCAACAGCGAATTACGGGGGCTCGAAGTTCGAGCATCCTGCGTCCCAAATAGTGAACACACCTCGAATAGTTTTGTGATGTTTTCTGACATCGAACGGAAGAAGAAGGGAAAGGAGTACGAGTACAAAAAACGCACAAAATGGAAATGCGAGTTTTTGAACATTGGGGCCTATAGATTGCTGTTTATTGCGTGGAAAAACGTACAGAGATGTTCCCGATCTCTCTCACGTTGAGAGCTGCTCTCGCTTCTCTAGGATCTCACCCCATGATACTTGATTCGCCGACGCATCACGTTAACGACGGATCGATTCGGAGTCCGAGGATCACTGGGGGCCTCGTTCGGAACGGAGGTCTCCCTCGCGTCCCTGTGATCGAACTTCAAAGCTGTCGCGCTACTCGCAATGGGACGGAGAATTCGGAATCGACAATCGAGCATCGCGTGAGCGGAAATCACTGCTGTTGTCAAAACGAGTCCAAGAGACTTCCACCACCTGGCCAGGACTCCGATCGATTTTCGCTTTCCTCCCCGAAGTTCGATAGGATTGTAAGATAGTATTCATAAAGGGACAATAAATTGAAAGATCTGCCCTTTCCTTCCTCAGTCCCATGAGGGCATTGTTCTCACTTTATGCCTGAACTTCGAAATGATTGTCAGGGTCCCGCATCGAATGAAGAGCAAAGCTTCGAAGCTACAATACGGGGAATGCAATGAGTCGAGGGATGAAATTGAGGCTAAATTACCCGAACTACAAATAGGATGTTGCGAAAGCCCCTCCGACGATCGAGGCGAGTTCACGCGCGTGAGTATCCGACAATATTGACAAGGAAAGGAATTTATTGATGGGATCCGATTACTGCTGAACGATACCCATTCCGCCAGCGGAAAGCGGCTAATTTGTATCATGCTTCGGACCGACCTTCGGCCGCGAGCATTACCCGAGTGGAAAATTGAAATTCCTCAAGAGCGCGATCTCGTCTCTCCGTATAGGACCGCCAGAAAACTCCCGATCGAACGTTCCGATCTTCGATTACCCTCACCAGACCTGGCTGTCGACAGGTCCAAGCCAGTCGCTGATTCTCGGCATTAGTAACCACTGCCCTCAGGGAAACTGCTTCCGGCTGATGCGGAATTAGGTCCTCGACGATTGGCCCTCGTTATATTGTAATAAATGCAGGATCACCCGCGACCCAAATGACTTCTTTCCAAGCTTACAGCTCTGAAGCCCTCGACTCCTGACTCCGTAGCGGGCGCGAGGCGGGCCACGGGTAACGTGCGGTCGATAAGCTCGACTGGATTGGAGCAGGAAGTCTCTCGTAAAACGGGACCCACATAAACATGCTCCATGCATCCCTATACCGAACTCATTACACTTCCCTTTTGGCATTGCCCTTACCACATAGCAACCGCTCGTGTGGATTACCTAGGATTCGGTGCATCTCACCATTTGATCTGAAGTTTCCGCATGTCGGAGAATGCTCAAACTAATCGTCCTCGTAACGGGTAAGCAATCTTCCGATGATGGCTCAATTCGTGAGAGCGGCGAAACGCCATGAACTCTCAACAAGCACGGAAGCCGGCGGAGACCCCGCGTTCGGAGATCGGGGGCCAATGACCTTTCGGTTCCGCCGGCCAGTGCTGTTTTCACACTCAGACTACGCGTCTACGGCTTGGCGTCGGCGTTTTCCTGTGAGGGTATCCCCGAGTTGAATGCGGGTCGAATTCGAGGGCCGCAATCTACCTCTCGATAATATCGACGATATCGGGAGAAACTCTGTACTCCTTGACATGGGCGGGGCATAAGTTACCGAAACGAACTTTTCAGCTCTGGTCGGTGGTACAATCTCCTTGAAGCTGCTCAATACGGTTCGAGATGTGACGAAGACAGTTTCAAGCCAGCTGTTCAACACTATCGACAAGACAGTGGATAGACTCGGGGAGCGATCTTCGAACGACCCTGATGTTTCCAATGTCATCAAAAGCGTGGCAAGTTTATGTATTCTTGTCATTAATATTATGTTGCAATCATTCCCTATCGCACCGGGTGAATCATCAGTCGAGAGAGTATCCCGTTCTGAAAAATTCCACATCTCCTGGTCCTGCTTGTGCGAATCAGACTCATGGAGAGAATGTTTCGACGGGAAGGAAAACCAGTGCCGTTCTGTAGATTTGAGTGGAACGAATCTGTGCGCATATCTCATCCCACGAGTCAAACTTCACTGAAACAAGCTACCTTCGCCTCGCTTCGGATGTGGCCCTTAGCCGGAATCGCGCATGCTCCGGGCTCCGGGGCGCAGAAATTGATCGCCAAGCGAGATCTGCCGCGAGTTCACGGCTGGCATCGACAAGTGAGGTGGAATGGCCCAGGGCGGATCCACCTTTTTTCGTCGGGGGGGGGGGAGTCAGATTTCTAGGGGGCCAATGGCCGAAATCATGACGCGCCCCCTCGTGGCCCGGGCTATAGTGTTGGGACCGAAGGTTATTCGCTGGGGGGGAATTCGATTCGCCACTAGGAACAGCCATTCACGATGGGTTTGATCCCCGAGCTCTGCAAGAACGATACGCCCCCGGTGAAAGCATGCGATTAATTGTCTCGAGGGCTGCATAAAACGGGAGGGTTCCTGACCGGAGGAGTTTCGAGAGTCTAATTGAGAACACTCCCACTCGCAGGAGTACTACGTGAAGAGCTATGGCTATGATTTTCATGAGTTCAACATCACGACAAGCGATGGAGTGATACTGACGATATTCCGCGTCAGGAATCCTCGGACGTACTCACCGAAGTCCATCCCCGTAATTCTGCAACACGGAGTGGTGAGTCAAAAGTGGATTTCCGCACTTCCGTGGGGAAACCGGAGGATGAGCGCGCCGCATAAATACTTACCTAGCATGCCGACGGATCCAGTAATTTTTTCGCTCCGAACTCAGGTCAGCTCTGGTTTCGACTTCATCGCCAACCCCCCGCACCAGGCCCCCGGTTTCTTCCTGGCGAATATGGGGTATGACGTCTATTTACCGAACACGCGGGGCAATAAGTTCAGTTCTTGGAGCGATGCAACGAAAGAGAACTTCTACTATATCAGGTCAGCCGCGTCTTCGTCTCAGAATACGGTTCCACCATACACGAGCGGAAATCCTGCTCTCATGCTCGCAGCGCCGACGACAGAGAGCGGAGAAGTCTTCGGAGACTGTATTCTCTCGAGCAAGTCTCCATATTGCTAGCATCAGCGTACTTACTTGGAGGAAATGTTCCTCTGTATGTATTCATCCAACCCCACCCTCCAAGAGGAGGGCCACCATGTCAGATCTCTATCAAGATTTTCCTGCATCCTGGCAGAGCATCAAAAATCTTACGATGCTCCGGCAGCCGGAAGACGCAGAGCTCTCTCAGAGACAAAGCGTTCACTCACATCAGGTGAAATGAGAAAAGTATTATGCTTCCTTGGAGACTGAGGAAATCCCGGTGAGGCCTGTTTAGACGCTACTTCGGCATCTCGTTTTGGGAAGCTTGCCAACGCAGAAGCCCATCGGCGATCCTATGCGATGCTGACGTGCCTCAATGCCACAAACCCGTGTCCCTTGGACAGGAAGGGCTCAAATACCACCGCGAGTCAGAGGCAGATGCTCTCACAGCGTCGCCGAGCATCGTACATGTAAACCTTCATGATTTATTTTTCAATGTTTCCGTTTCCGTCGTCAGCTTCATGGAAATGGCCGAGTTCGACATGCCCGCCATCATCGACTCGATCTTGTCGTTGACGGGCTTCAAGAATCTCCACTACATCGGCCACTCTAGAGGAACGACCATCTTATTTGCCCTTCTAGCGACGAAACCAGAATACAACGAAAAGGTGTAGTGGACCGAATTGAGAGCTCCGCGTATCTCGGTCTTCGGTCGCGGGATTTCCTCTGTCCTTGACTCGAGTCACAAATTATTTTCACAGATCCGTCTGTTCACTGCTCTTTCCCCGATTGTGTACCTTGACCTTAGTCCCGCTTGGTCGATCCTGAAGAGCATCATGCACGAGCTGGTAAGGCAAGAGCTATCGATCCTTCCTCGATCAGAGCTTCATTGTATTTTCGAACAACTCTAATCATGTTCGCGGACGATAATTCGGGTCTCACTCCGTCGTGGAGAGTATTCAGAAATGAGCAACCGAATCTCATTGCATTTCGCGTCGGGGGTATTCCCCCCAATCCCGACCACCTCGCGACCATCGCGACTTCAGCGGAATTCAATTCCATCGACACTGACCCTACTGAGCCTCTCCATTTTCTTCTTTTCGTCCCCCAGAAAGGAGTGATGGATTGTCTTGGATACTCGAAAAATCGAATATTCGACAGCTCAAAAGTCAATGATGTCGGCTTCACGATGATGAATCCCCTCGTATGTTCCCTCGGCGGCGGGGCCCTCTGTAGTACGATGCTGAATGTTGGCATGAACCCGACGCTTCTGCGGAATGTGGAACATCCCCGATTCAACAGTGTAAGTTCTCTTCTCGTTATCTACATTTTCGGAAGCTTCAACACGGAAATTCGCAGTCCGTTGCGTGTCTCGCTGGGAAGAGAACCTGGAGTCTCTCAGATGTTTCTCGATTCCAGTCCAGGGTTCCGGTCTACGCCGTGAATTCTCCCGCGGGGACGACAGTGCAGGACTTCGTTCATTTCTTCCAAATAATCGAATCAGGACGGTTCGCGAAATTCGATTATGACGATAAACCGACCTGTTATCCAGGAGTCAAAACAAACATGGCCATCTACGGCAAGGTCAGGGGGCTATCTGCCGGCGAGTTCGCGAGCTCTCGTTTGTTCTGCTCGCTCGGTTGAATGTCGGATCTTGACGGAGCGGAAAGCGATTGTCAACTTTCGAATCAAGGTTCTGTCGCGTTTCAGAAACGACCTCCCGAGTATGATCTCGACAACGTTCGGGTTCGTCTGATTGCGTTCCATTCGAAAGATGACACTTTCGCCGGTCCCGATGGCGTGGCTCTGCTGTACCCGAAGGTCAAACACTTAGTTTTTGACAACGGCTGGTATTCGATAGAAAAATCCAAGTTCCTCCACCTTGATTATTTATGGGCCATGGATGCCATCGAGCTGGTGTACATGAACGTTCTGAATCACATGCGTAAGGTCGATCGATTAGAAGACGGAGCCATCCGAGACCTGGATGAGCTATTCAGTATGTATCAGACTAACGGGACCAAGAACACGATTTGAAGGCGATCCTGCTCGGCCGGCGTGCGGCCGTTATATATAGGCTCGTCCCATTCAACACCCACCGAGGAGTAACGAATAAAATTCTCCCTAAGTGAAGATATTCAGAATATCGGAACTGTGTTCTCAAAGTCGCGATTGTCAGGAGAATGAGACGTTGAAAAACAGATCGAAAGGCTCGCAAAGTTTCGCTTTGGATGAATGCAGAATCTCGACGAGAGATCGATCGTCCCAGCAACAACGCTCCCACGAGGAAAGGCGGGGGGTTCCCTGAGGATTGTTGAGATCGCAGACCGTAATTTCTTCGAGACAACGACCGTATCTCCGGGGCGTCTTCATATCGTATTCGGGGCCTGGCTTCTGATTTTGACTCGCGACTTCCATTGCTCATAGTGAATCCGATGAGCGGGAAGAGTCAAGTTGACAAGAATTAGGAACCTTGTGTCGAACGAGTTCACGATCACCTCTCACCTCACAGTTTCATATCGTTTGCTTCGATGAGACTGAAGCACGGAGCCAGGCTCACTCTCCTCGAAAGGATGAGCGACAAGGAGCTTCCTCGCAGGACGCTCGTCAATGAACGATACCATATTATGCTCAGCGAGGAGAATTTCCGAGTGACCCCGTAGGAACTAATGCCGGTCCGCAAATCCTGAGATTTCAACGCTTCCTCTGGATGAAAGTCAGATCCGCATCAACGTGACTCGTCGGGGTTTGTAGACTCTTAGGCGAAGGCACACCCTGAGATCGAAAATACAAGATACCAGTCTGTCGACTTCGCGTGGAGAGCGCTGCGCTATCAGAGGGTCTCCGAAGACTCCGAGTTGAGCGGAGTTCCCCGGAAACTCGATATATGATCGGGAAAACTTGGCCTCTCTATCACGAATGAGAGGGGCGGGGTTGAAGAACTGGTGTTCTAAACAACCGGACTTAGAAGCGCTGGCTGCCTCCGGTGGAAGATCAGATCACGTTGACTGGTAACTGAAAAATATTGACTACGATGGAGTGCTGCTGACGGCAGATCAAGGAGTCGGCTGCGAATCTACCAGCTGATCCGAGGCGGATCTAATGTTGAAGAAGGAGCCAGGCGAGTCGGCGGCGCATCACTAAAGCCAGCGGAGTGCCTCGGGACGTACCCAAGAGCTAGGGCATTGCGGACGATATTAAATGATTGCAATCGGTTGGGAGATCGCCCGTCCGGGCCGGGATGTGATACTGCATGATAGTCGATGACTGCAACAATGACTCATGATGGCTGCATTTTACCTGCGGTTAGGCTCAATATCCGGTGTGAATGCCGTGTGCTAATAGCTCTGTGTAGGAAAAGTGTGTCGTGAACCTGTAAGCAAGCTCGAGGTTCCCACCCGTAGCAGACTCCATTGATCTTTTCGAAAGTACAGGACAAAGGGTCATCACAATGCGTTGCTCCGCCGAGAGTATCCGCGGAGGGCAAAAGTTCGTTTAGGACACTCTGGTCGAGACCGAAACTGAAAAATTTCTGGCGACTACATTCAGATTTTCCGGTATCTTTTGAATAGATAGTTGTCACTTTTCGCTACATTACAGAAGTAGCACTTCGGTCGCGCTCTCAGTGAGCATTAGGGATGTCACATCGCGCGACTGACGTCGCCGATCGCCGCCGGCAATCAGTCGGCATAATGAGTCCGTTGCCGCGGGGCTTACGCTTTCCGAAATCGCCCATCAGTAGGCAGCTTGCGCGTAGAGTCTGAGCGACAGTGTCTCGCTTCTAGGTCATCGTCTCCTGCCGTTCTCTCGCGCAGCGCCGATCATCGCCGAGCGCCAAAGGAGCGGCCATATTGGCGATAGGCGGAGCTAGCCAGCTCAGCGCGGTTTTCGAAACTCCTAAGGCTATCCGACTCTTATCCGCAGCACACCGACAATTTCTGAGAATCCATCCCGAGAGAGACCCGGAAATCGTCGCAGTTTCATCCACAGAGCACAGAGCCCTCATGCGGATGAATATCAGAGTGGATTCTTTCCAGGGCTCAGCGGATGGAGTTCCGTGATTTTCGGATTTTTTTTTCCGCCAGAAACTGTCGGGCTCGAGTCTCGTGACGGCTCTGCAATAAGGGAGAACCCCGACAATCTCCGAACTTCTTATCCCGCTTATTTGCAGGATCGATTCTCGTGGGGGCTCTGTGCCGTGAAAATGAATTCGATAATCTTCACGTTCCTTACACAGATGATCCTCGGGATTGAACTCAGTCAGTAAATTCAGGGCGGAATCAGGCGGCATATATATCGACGAGGAAGTCTTCTTCCCGTGATCCCGAGGAGTAAATTCACCCAGCGGCGATAATGACCGCTATCCGAATGATTTTCGAGCAGCCGATATCTGAGTGAGGAGTCTACCCGTTTGGTGGAGTTGGGCAGTCCAGCCCTTTCAGAATTTCTGCCCGCTTGTCCATTCGGAGTTCCGGGCTCGAGCTCCGATGGACGCATTGGATTGCGCGGAGTCCTGACGGAATCGAGACCCGTGCGAGGGAGAGCCGTCGTGAGAGTTTCCACCGGATACTCCCAACAATGAACTTCGATAACAAGGACCCGACCTATCCTGGTTCTGATCCCGCACCCGTCTGTCCGTACTGATGGGAATTCAAACAGGCAGACTGGTGATTTGAACTCACAAACGCACGGTGTCAAAAGAATAATGAGTCGACCGCATGAATCGCCGGCAGACGATAGTCGGAGCCATCCGCAAAGTGGATGCTCTTGATTCTTTTTCGTGATGCTCCTCCCCCTCTCCTCGAAAACCGCACCGACAACAACGCCGACACCGTCGGAGAACGCCGCTGGTTGTTCTGACCATTCAGTTCTGGCCCCGACCATCGTCTGCCTCCGACTCATGTTCTCGATTCATTCCTATGTGTTTTGACACCATGCGTTGGTGAGTATCACTCCCACTCTATGGCTTTTCGTTAGTCATAAGTGCCGACTCCTCACCACTATTCGCGCTCTGGTTCTCTGTCGATCTACGCGCGTTCCGACGCTCGCATCACGTGTGATCGTCTCACTTGGGAGGGAGTGTCAGAGCGTTAAACTCTGTCGGAGCGTCAGCTGATTCGGATCATTCTCGACATCAGGCTAACAAAATAAGGGAAACGGTCCAGAGAGAGGGCATGGACACTGGATGTTTTCGCACCACGGGAACGCCGACTGATTTGAGTCGATTTCTGAACTCCTGCAGCTCTACGAACTACTGCTCGGGACCGAGTTATAAACAAACGTGAGCAGAGAGCTCCTATCAAAATATGAGCTTCTTAGCACGTATTACCAGAAATTCGTGGAGCTCAGCTTCGTCCACTCTCTGGCGACCCAGTGCTCTCCTATTCAAATCCTTCGAGCTAGTTCACCATTCGAGCTCAGAAGTACGATGCGGATTTCGACAAACTCGAGGGAGGTTGCTCAACTCCACCCTCTAGAATTCAGAAAACAGCCCCAAAAGCCAGAGTCGGCACCTCTGCTAAGCCAGAGAAGTCGCAGTCGTGGATTCGAAAATTCCAAGCCGAGATCTCTTCCCGGTTTTTGACTTATCGATTAGTCTTCCATGCACATATCCGAACAGACTAGACCAGTCTTCACATATTTCATCTGATTTCCGAAAAGTCTTCCCCTAAAGACGGAAGGATGAATACAGTAGAGTCCCGATAATTCGCACCCCGGGTAGTTCGCGGAATCAGAAATTCGCTATGCGCCGACATTCTCCAGCGGGAAGCTGCGGGAAAGTCTCTAAATCTGATGAAAACCTCATTCCAATTCGACTCGCCTATGAATTGAATGCGTGAGTACCCCATATTGCGCGAAATCCCGATAATTCGCGATTCGCGGCTTTCCCGAAAAGTTGACTCCCAAAAAACGCGAATTAAGGGGACTCTACTGTATATGGATTCTATCCAGACTTCTCCAGAGTTACTCACGGACTTCATGGGGAATATCCAGCATGAAAACCATTCGGAGCAAGACCGGGTTTCGGTCGACAAATGCTGGCTTCGCATCTAAACGAAGCTGCTGCCGTACCGGAACCATCCAAGAATCACTCTCCATTTCCGAGACGGATAGCGACGCATTGATGGGAAGACCCGGAAGAATCCGCATTACGATTGAGCCTGACGTCCGGAGAATTCTCCCTCCTCGCTCGGAAACAATCTCGCGGATCCTCTACAAAGAGAGTTCTATCGATTCCTCAACAACTCATACTTCGACGCCGAATTTTCAGGAGAGAGCCCTGCGATGGTTGAAGAGGGGCATCGTGAAGGGAGAGGAATAAGGGACTGATTAGTTTCTATTCCAGTGTCGAGATCCCCTCGTCGAGACTGGCTCCCTCAAATGAAACATCATGAGAGTGCTCTTGGGATGTCTCCTGGGCCTCTTAGCTCCGTTTCCGGTCGCCGTGGCTCAAACTCCTCGAGTTTCGCTTTGGGGACCGGGACTCCGAGGAGAATTCGTTTTGCCCGTGAGATACGTGTTCATGCAATTCACTGATGAATTGAACCAAAGGTATCGATATCCATTCATTCGAGGCGAGCATACTTCTAATTTGGGGCATGTCCTGTAGGCGGGACTTCGGTATAATCGATTGCTCTGCCGTTTTTTGTTCTCCAGATTCACAAACGTCACCGAAGACCTGATAGAAGTGGAATTGCGCTCCAAATCTACTGGCAGAATCAAAGAGTATCAACACGATTTATTGAAAACGGCCGACGACCGTTCTCGCCTCCTGTATCGCTTTCGTCCGCATAGCACTCATTTCGACGACCTTGTCCTCACCGTGATTTATGACGGCCATAGGGTCGCTTCCGAAATCATCGAAGGTGGGTCTTCCGCATACGATGCAGAATTTTGTCCCCTTTGAGAAGTCAATGGTTCGGTTTTCGAGAGTAGCTCGGAGGTGTCTCCGCATCGCCCTTTGAAGTAGGCGCCCCGACAGTAGAGAACATTCGGTTTCGATTCCGATCCCCATGAAGATTTTCTCTCATTTCGATTCACAGGTCCAATCGAGCCTGAAGAGTGCGACTGTCCTGTGGGGATCCAACGATGGCTCATCGATGTGGCGAAGTGTCCGAAAATCAGTGATCAGATCCTCGACGACCTATCGTATTTCACGAAGCACAGGATAAGACCAAGCTACAATCGTGATATAATGAACAAATTCTTTGACCAACCTTACTCAATTTCACTGTGCAATTACGTCATCAAGAGCAATCAGATCTATCGCAAGTGCCTCGGGGAATATACCGGATTCAAAATGTTCATGGACAGCATCCTTCTAAGTCTCGTGCGAAAGGTCAGCGGGAGTCAGAGATCACCGAGATCCGGCTCCGGAGCTCTCAGATTAATTATCGTGAGCTGCGGCTCGGGAAAGCGAACTAAGCGGCGGAGTTCTCTTCCTCACAGGTCAAGCTCCCAGACGTGGATTTTTTGGTTAATCTGGGGGATTATCCCCTTGCGAAAAAAATGAGCGTCGTTATTCGCCTCAAGTGCCAATATTCTCTTGGTGTGGCTCTGAGGACTCGCTCGACATCGTCATGCCAACATACGAGCTGACAGAAGCATCGGTTTACATGATGCGACGTGTTTCCGTGGACGTGTTTTCGGTCCAGGTGAATCTTGTCTCCCTCAGGCCTTGGATCTATCTGGAACCGCAACGAGTCGGAGTGTCTTGCTTTCGTAAGACTCTCGGCTAATTGAATCTTCCGATCCGTCCGTCTAATTCCTATCTATCGATTTCTCTCGGTTTAAGGATCGCGCCAGCCAGCCGTATTCGGAACGACAAACTAAGGCCTTTTGGAGAGGACGGGACTCCCGCGAGGAACGACTGCGTCTCGTCGAGCTTTCGCAGGAGGACCCTCAATTGCTCAACGCATCAATTACGAACTTTTTCTTCTTTAGGGACAGAATGGAGAACTACGGAGGCGGCTCACCCCATGTGAGCTTTTTCGACTTTTTCGAGGTGAGGAACCGCACCGCTCCTCTCGGTTTTCTACATCCTATTCGAGCGAGTCGATCCTTCTCCAACTCAACAGCTCCGTCGTCGACGGCTGTGACGGATTGGATTGATTCGAGGTTTCGGATTGCAGTATAAATACCAGATCAATATCGACGGGACTGTTGCCGCGTACAGAATGCCGTTCCTCTTGAGCGGAGGGAGCACAGTATTGAAGCCTGACTCCATGTACTACGAACACTTCTATTCACTGTTGAAAGAAGACGTTCACTACGTCCCCGTACGTTCAGATCTCTCGGATCTTCTGCCAAAGATAAAGTTCTGCATAGACAACGAAGATCATTGTGCCCGAGTAGCTCAGAACGGCCGACAAATTGTGAATGATGCATTGCTCCCTCATCACGTGTACTGCTATTACGTTCAACTTCTACAAGTGAATATGCTTTCCTCAGGGTCATGTATATACATATGTATACATATGTGTTATAAGTATCCTCGGTACTCGTGACTGTTAGTGCTCTTCACACTTCCAGGAATACTCGGAGCTGATAGAGGGTCCGGTGGAGATTCAGGATGATATGGAATCGGTTGAACACGCTGAGTCGAGCACGTGCCATTGCTCCAAAGCGGCAAAAGATGAACTGTGATCAACAGTATTTCGCGAGTCCTCGAATCGATTTTACTCCTCTTCTCGGACACGGATACAGTATTATATTCGACTTCTCAATTTATGTGGTTTCGAAGAGCCCAGTTTTCGTTCACTGACGATCCGGCTCGCGGTGAACGTCAGAATAAAAAAGAAAGAGATATGACCGGAGAAGAGAGCTATGCTCCCTGTCAGTTCTTGACTCTCGATCTCGGGAAGATTCGTGAGCTCTCTCCGCCACGGGAGACGAAGGAACGAAACACAATTCTTTCAGGACTTCTTTGCCGGAAGGAAGCCGCTGTGCCCGTCAAAAAGCAGGAAAAGGGAGGAAATGGGTTACGCGCAATAATTACATCCTTGAATTTCGAATTTCGAGACGGCACTCATCGGTACCATGTCAACACTGAAATCATTGTAGATGAAAACATTGTAGAAAAAAGACGTGTCAAGTGATGGTGCGGTCTCTGCAAGCAGGACACAGGCTTCTCGTACATACCCTTATTTTCTCGCACGAAAATGCAGAAGCCATGAATGAAGAATCTCGGCATGAGAAGTGATTAAGAAAATCCATGGAAGGGGGGCGCACCTCTTTGTGTGCGCCCTCGTCGGCTCGCGGGGGAACGCAAGGCGCTGAAAAACTCTACAAGAACCCGGGAGCCCTCCGTGACTATGACTTCATCCAACAGTGAGCTCATTTCTGGCTACGAACGTACACGATCCCACCATCGCTTCCCTCGGGAATGAGTGCGAAACTTCAACTGATGCCGCGCTTTGTTTTCTACCCAACAGCTGATCGACGGGACGGGGGGAAACAGCCGGCAAGCAGACGATTCGAACGATACTGCAGCACATCGCGCAGCCGGCGACGGGTTGTAATGCGATCGTGTCCGATACGAAGAATATCGGGGATGGAGTGAGCTGTTACTTCGTGAGAGTGTACCGAGACGTGTTTCCAGGCCTCGGCCTCCTCAAGAGCTCCGGAAAGCCGTGATTAGGTACTGACGCAGCGCAATGGACTCGGAGCTAAGATTAAGACTCCCGATGATCGTTTGCTTTCAATACATATATCCACTCAGAGGAAAGTGGAGAATACCGCCCTGTCGACACTCGACAGCTCTCTAGACCGGCAATCTTGCGTTGACTTCCTTTCTGTTAACGAAGCCGACCCTCTTCATAGATCGCGCAGAGTACGCTTCGGCGATGATTCTCTCGAAGTTCCTGCGATGTCAGCCGCTGGTGCGGAGTTTCCGTGTTTCAAGGTGAGGTCGGAGGGCTGTACCGGCTCCTCAGGGGATGGGAGAAATCATTAGCCTCATAAATGTATACAAGACTTCTCAACATTTCCATGAAACAGACTTTCCTTTCCCGTGCAGAGTTCCGATCCGGGAACTCGCCCAGGCTAGCCGCACTTCACGACGGGAGCCGGTGTCTCTCGCGATCCGGTTCTTGTCCGGAGCAGCCTTCAGCGCGACACTCGCCCATAAAGCCTCCAGCCTGAGTGTGAGTATGTCGAGATACGGCCCATCCGAGCTCTTGGTCGCTTCTCATTCGAGCTCCGGCCTAGCAGGGGGGATGAGATGAATCGAACTTGAGGGGGGAGGGGGACACAAATTCGAACAGATAGTCGGAGCACTAGAAGGCTTCGTGCCTTCATATGACGGTTCAGATACAGTACCAGAACGCTCTAGATGTGCTGGGAAATGGGAGCGAAGGGTCTCATTACCCGACGGATGGTTTGCGGAAACAGCGCGTCTAATGCCGTGGCCTCATATTCTCAGATACTATTGATTTTTCCCCGAAAGTTCGCGAGTATCCACTGATTTCCCGGAGACATACAGGGTCATCGATGACCGCAACGCAGCCCGCGAGCTGTGCAAGTTCCCATGAATGCATCGATCCGCTTGGATCCATGAAATTGAGCAAGATTCCCCTGTCTCAGGGAAACCCCGTGAGTCGGCAGGACTGAATCGGAGCAAGCTCAGGAATAGAGACCGGCAAGATGTGGAGCGTCGTCGACGTCTCCCGGCGAGAAGCATGCCAGAATAGTCAACGTCAACGAACACTCGGACCGAAGTCCATCACGCCAACTAGGTTCCGATATCACTGAGCTCTGCCATCCCCTGCGATCTCGAGTAGGCAAACAAGCCGCTCTCCCGAGAATCAACAAGTTTCCCCGTGACAAGGACCGATAATTGCGCCGTAGAAGGCATTTGTTTGTTTCTCATGGATCGACTCCCGATCAGACCCTGAGATTCCGAAGCTTCTGTGAGTCTTTTGAGACGCTTCGTAGAGAGCGATGATGTGCTCGGTGTTTCCAGTTAGCACAGTGATTCGTCGGGTGCGGCCCCTGTGGCCAAAGCCTTCGGAAGGAGCGTCCGAAGACGAGCTCACATTCTTCGCACCCTGGCTGCGGTCGTCAGCCTTGCCAACGGACCGAAGCAGGATGATGATTCGGAATGAATATGCAGGGTAGGAATCAGAGCCAGGTTCCTCACAACGCCTCCTAATTGACGCTTCCGGCTACGGGGACGAGGACCGGATTCTGATCTGCGAATCTGTTGCTGGCTTGATTTGTCCAGTACAAAAGATCCATGTCGACGGAGCGCTCAGCGCAGCACCGAGGCTCTCCCACCAAGTTTTCATTGTAGTTGCAGAGCGTTTTGGATTGCTGTCCCCTGTCTGTTACGCCCCCTTACCGAAGTAGAGACAGACTGCGAATACTTGAGCTCCTCCTTATCGCATGGCCACATTTCAATCCAAACCAAGTCTCTTTTCTAGGTATCGAGCTTGGTCTAGTTGATTCATTAAGGAATTCGTAATCAGCGAATCTGCAACCGAGTTGCCCATGAAGCTCATGACGGCACTGTTTTATCTCGAAGAGAGATGTCACCTCGGAGGCGCTAGCTCTTGGTCACACGCTGAAGGTCGTGGATCTCACTCAAGAGATAGCTCCTTTTCAACAGGTTGTTGAGTGCAAGAAGAAGAAGGCGACGAGGGTCATCGAGGAGCTCCAGGGGGCACCGAAAAAGGACTTCGACTGGGGATTATTTCTTCGCTACCTCAGGAAAGACTGGTTCTTTCTACTGATCGCCGTCTCGGTGCGTGGCGGATGTCGCCGTAAGCCAAGCATTATTTAGGAGGCTCATGTTGGAAATTCTCAAAAGTTAAAAAAACTGATGTATTGAATGAATTGCAGACCGCCCTGTTGACCGCGGTGTGCAATACGCAAATCCCTGTCTATCTCGGGGACATAATAACAGTTTTGACGAATTTTCTGAACCACGATGCCGAGCGGTCTTTCGTTGAAGCTGTTCAAGTCCCGGCAATCCGTCTCGTCGCTCTATACGCGGCACAGGTTCGTATCGTATCTCGCATTTATCGCGACTGAATTACTCATCTCCAGAACATCTGACAAAGATGCGAGTAAGGCATTGGAAAAATCCCCGCAGAGTTTTTTCACGGTCGTTTACATCTCTACTCTGGCTCACGTGAGCGAACGTCTGTCCGCTCGCCTGAAAGAAGATGTGTTCAAATCGATTCTCCGACAAGACATTTCATTTTTCGACAAAACAAAAACTGGGGCAATCATGAATGTCATCAGCGGGGACGTCCAGGATTTCAAGAGTTGCTTCAAGTCGTGCGTATCCCAAGGGCTCAGGAGCATCGCCCAAGTGAGTGGCAGGGGTGAGGGACGGCAGTCGTGCCGGATCCGGGGATCTTTCGATATTCCCACCACGCCCGATTCCCGTCGGGCGACACACAGTTTCATTTTTCCGAATCATCGTGGTCTCTGGTGAGCTAAGCTAATCCTTCGTCTGCAGACCATAGGTTGTATCCTCTCTCTCTACCACATAAACCCGAAAATGACAGGGCTCATGCTGGCGATTGTGCCGCTGATCATGGCCGTCGGAACTGGCCTCGGCGCGGGTCTGAGAAAGATATCGATCGAAGCTCAAACTCAGGCGAGATATTTTCCCTCTTCAATCTGCATGCGCTAACCACACCCTGAGAGGGGGTGCGGCATTCCGGAATGTGTGGCCTGTCGAGCAATAAGAAAATATGGACTTCTGCATCACAGGAGGCTCACGCGGCGGGAGTTGCGGACGAGGCGATCTCGAACATTCGAACCGTCCGAGCCTTCGCAATGGAAGACTCGGAACTCAGCTTGGTACATGAAGAACTCCGAAAATCACAGCACATCCACAGCGTTCTAGGACTGGGTATCGGTGGATTCCAGGTGAGCTTTCAGATTCGAGCCATTAACACTTCCGGACCATGCCGATATTCGGAGCACACGTGAGGAGCACTTCAATAGTAGATGAAGAATAGATTCTCCAATCATTCCAGGCTCTGACCAACCTTGCTCTCAACGGCATCGTGCTCGGTGTGCTCTTCGTCGGCGGGAGAATGATAAACGACGGGCAGATCTCGACCGGAAATCTGATGAGTTTCATGGTAGCGACACAGATGATCCAGAAGTACGTTGGAGGCGTGTCTGTTAGCGTTGTCAAGACTGATCTCTCCGGGGCAGCCTATAAATGAACATCGACCCCGCTCCCGAATCATTCCAGATCCCTGGGTCAGATCTTCCTCCTGTTCGGCCAGTACGTGAAAGGGGTCGCCAGCGGCACTCGCGTCTTCGAGCTCATCAAACAGGAGCCGCTAATCCCGCTCAGGGGCGGAACGTTGGTCATCGACGACTCGACCCTGGCCGGCGAAATTCGCCTCCGAAACGTTAACTTCAGCTACCCGAATCGACCTGAACAGAAAGTTCTTGACAACTTAACGATATCGATACCGCCGGGTAAAATTGTTGCCCTGTGCGGGGCTTCAGGTTGCGGGAAGAGCACGATCGCGGCATTGATCGAACGGTAATGATCAATCCTTCATCAGATGTGAATCAGGGAATCGACGAGGAATGTCGACCTCAGCTCAGGACAACTTCCTATTGTGACTCACTTCGGCTGTTTCAGATTCTACGACGTTCAAGGAGGTGAAGTTCTGATCGACGGTGTTAATGTACGAGAGCTGGATTTGGAATGGCTCCGAGGTCAGGCGATCGGACTGATCTCCCAAGAGCCCGTCCTTTTCGCAACTTCGATTCTTGAAAACATACGATACGGTCGGCCGAGCGCGTCCGATAAGGAAGTGATAGAGGCAGCCAAACAGGCGAATGCACACGACTTCATAATGAATTTCGAAAACAAGTATGACACAATCTTGGGAGAACGAGGAGCCACAGTCAGCGGAGGACAGAAACAACGTATCGCTATAGCGCGCGCCCTCCTGAAAAATCCACGGATCCTCATCTTGGATGAAGCTACAAGCGCCCTGGACACGCAGTCAGAGAAGGTCGTCCAGCAAACTCTCGACAACATCATGAAGGGACGCACGGTACTCGTGATCGCGCATCGACTCTCCACCATCAGGAAAGCCGACATCATTTACGTGGTGCATCACGGGAAAGTGATTGAGGTAAGCTCTGGTGTTGCAAAAGGGCAAAAATCGGTTGTCTGTCTGCATGTCTGTCGACCTCCGTGTTCCACGGCGACTTTCACATACGTTCCTGCGTCATCCCAATGTTTTTTTGTCCTCACACAGAGCGGCGATCATCACACCCTGACATCCTTGAAGGGAGCCTATTGGCGTCTGACTCAAGACGCGCAAGACGAAGAAAGGGTCAAAGCCTCGGAAGCGGAAAATAAATCCTTCTTCAGGTCGGTCGGGTGAAATGGAATCCGACAGATATGTGCCGTTGTTATTTAGACATGGGCAGATGACTCATTATTCATTATTATCTAATAAAGCCATTCCTGAGGGCGCCAGGGAAAACATCTCGTGACATCCGCACGGGTGGAGTTCATGACCCCTCAGGGCAGCTCCATGAAATATTCCAGGACTCCGTTAAATGCTAAATTATGGGACGCGAGGACCCAAACCCCAACTGAATCGCCTGGGGATCGCCGACTGACTCGGTGTGGGCATGGAAGGCTTCTTTAGGAATTATTTACAGGAGATAGGTTGTCTGTGACGTCAAAGGGCCACGTGAAGAGCGCTCTGAAAACTCTGACATGTGTTTTCAGTAATAAATTCTTTATTTTTCGTACGACCCAAGAAAGAGGTGGGACGATCTGAGGAATCAGCTGCTCAACTGATGGATCCGCTCCCCAGAAGCAGAGAAAACTTCGAAGCGTTCTACATGCTCTGAGACATATTCTCAGGATCGACAGAAGGAGCCCAACGGCTTCTTGGTAGATACTTATATGTACGTATGTACACTGAGTGAATGGCGAGCTCGTAGCAGGAATGAGACCTTGTTTCCATTTGCTGCCGTTATTCGTCAGGGACAATCATGGTCCCCATAGACACACCTTCCGTTCCCGATCGCTGCTGGCAACGCAGTCACCTGACGGACTCCAGCTAGTGCAGATCACCGCGGAACTAGAATGCGTTTGGCTGTTAGAATGAATTCGAACGGCGCGACCCTCCGCGTCAGGCACTCTCTACACCCCGATTGCGCTCGGGCCCTGCCGTCGCTTGTTCTGAAAGAGGCTATCCCGGTCGGCAAGAGGATCGGGAACGGAGACTTACTTGAATTCCTTGAGTTTGGCCTCCAGTTTATTCTGGTGAGTGTTCCAGACGAACAAAGATCCGTCTGCGCTCCCCACGACGATGTGATTGCCGTCAGAGCTGAACTTTGCGCGGGTCCAGTCATTACCCACTCGGAAGCCGTCGTTGCTGAAATGAACGTTCAAATTATCCTCTCCTGGACTTCGAAGTCTGCTCGATACCGCGTAGCGAGTCGACTTCAACTCAAGGGACATTCGATCGGACTGCCACTGAAGAGGAGAAAGCGGTCACTCACCAGAACGTGGACATCACTTGGTTGGCTCGGACATCAATCACCTTCAGCGTGTCATCCCTGACACAACACAAGATATAGCAGCGGTCCGATGAGAGATCCAGGGAGGTGATTTTGTTTGCGAGCAGGATCTCCGTGGGCATTGAATCTATGCGCATGTCCCAGAAGCGGATTTTTTTGTCGAAGTGACTGCTCACAATATTACTCGCTGTAAGAGGGAACCCGATAATTCGTCCGATGTCCGATCATTTGGTGATCATGGAAGTGGGCAGGCTACCGGGAGTTTTCTTGCAAGGACTTGAGGACTTCCCGGCAGTCAGTTTTCACCTGAATTATCGCTGGCGATGACATCGGTAGCCGAAGAGCCTGCGAAAAGCGTCCGCATACAGCAATCTTTTTTCAAATCCCACAGCTTCAGCGTTCGATCCCTGGAGCCCGTCACAACATTTTGTGCCCCGTTGAAGAATTTCGCCGACGAAACCCGATCCGAATGGCCGGTGAGGGTGTGCTGCCGAAGGAGTTTCTCTTCTGAGACGTGAATTGGATGATTGAGCCGGAAAACCACGAGTTCTCCTGTGGCTATATATCCCCGCGAAATTCTGCTGGAGGAACCCGCAGGATTCTCCCCGTCGAGCTTACCCTCAATCTCTGGTCTGAGATCGTCCAAACTCGAGCAGACATGTCATTGCTAGCCGCGAGCAAAAGATGATCGTCGCTGTCGATTGCGATTGATGTGATTCCCATGTTGCTTCCGCTCAACTGGCATCTCAGCGAAACACTGAATTGGTTATAGTCCCAGATTTTGACCTTCCTGTCGGCTCCTCCGGTGGCTAGAACCTTCGACGAGGAGCTCCATTGCACCGCTTGGACTTCGCCGTCGTGTGCGTCCTGTGATAGTTTGGGAATGCACCGTGCTGAGTCGCAGCCGGGCTTCATAAAGAGATCTGGGACTGCCGATACTATGCGCGAAAACTCGACATTGCGCCCATTCAGACAGATCGTAGGAATGATCGGGGCACACTCACGAATTTGCAGATCAGTCTTGAAGGAACCATCGAGTAGCACGGCATCGGTGGTCCGTCTTCGAGTTTGATCATAACTTCTTCTCTTGCGGCTTCCTGGAGGGCCTTCTGCGTTTGCTCTCGTCTCAAACGCATAAACTGCTCGTTTTCCTCATTCATCTTCGTGGCCCGCTCCGCTTTGAGAGCGATGTACCTGAACAAAGATAAGAAACCACAATAATGAGTTCTTGGCCTGTCGTGAATACCTCACTCGGCGAAGTCATTTGGTGAAGAATCGGGAATGCCACTCTTCTCTCAAAAGCTTGTGCCACACCGCTTCCACGCTCCAACTTTCACTGAAATTTCGTATGAGGCGCGAAAAAAAAGAGCAAGCTCGGATAAATTCACGCAACTTTTTCAGCCTGAACATCATGGATTTCGGAGTCGGAATGAAACCAAGGTCAATGAGAAACGCCCCTCGAGCAAGAAAGCACCGGAGGAAGAGTTCGCCGGCAAGGGCGAAGAGTACGTGACCAAATGTCGCCCCAGCAGTTCTGCCCGGGGATCTTCAACCTGAACGAAACGCATTGCAACGCTCGTTGATACCTCTGGCAACGAATTCCCGTCGGCCCAATTTTTTCGATTTCTCATTCCTAATAGATGCCCCGAAAGGTTCGCATCGCATGCAGGTTGAGATGGCGAACCTGAGGGACGCCGACCCATGTCGTCTATTTTCCACTTTTTGTTTTTCTTCTTTTCGAAGATCAGTATTTTCATTGAAACCTCTTCGCTATTTCAGAGCGAACACGATAGAACAGAAATTCTCTCGGGTTATCACCAAGCGCTACGTCAGCGATCGGAACGACGACGCCTGTGCGCGCATAGAGAGGAGTCCGATCTGGGCAAGGGGGAAAAAGTTCTTATCAGAAGGCGATGACCTCGTGATCATGCAGCAGATTTCGCAGTTTTCTCCCTTCAAGAATGCCCAATCAATCCATCGCGCCGCTGACATTTTCCCGATCCAGCCCGAGCTGAACATTGGATTGAATTTCTCTGATGTTTTCACATCAGCATTAAACAACCCAGAGGCAAGACGCTCCTGACCGATTTGCTGCCTGGTCACCGGGGCACCGGCGGCGCAGACTGTCCTGCAACTCTCCCGATGGGCTAATGCGACTCCTTGTCCTCAGAAAGCTGCACCAAACAGTAAAACAGTTTTCCCGATTTCGGTTACACCTACCTGGAAATGATGTCCTGGTTCTCAATCTCGAGCTGACGATTGACTCGCTCAACGCTCTGATAGGTGAGGTGTAAAGCTGCATATTCATCGTGGACAACTTGGGAGGTTTCCTTAATCTCTCTGCTTTCTTCCTTTATCCTGCTATTCTCGTTTTGAAGGCTCTCGATCTTACTGCGCTGCTCTTCAATCAAACTCTCTGGAAGAGGGACAGCTGAGATGAAATGGAGCAGGGGCTGATCCTCGCCACCGGTAGATCATATGGAATCGAAGACTGAAGCGACGACATTGGCGGCAAACCTTTTATCTGTATCGCCTTGTCTCGGAGCTCCAGGGTATTCCGGAGATCGATGATCTGCTGCGCGTGTTCCCCTTTTTTCCTGAGGAGGTTCGTGATCTCTTCTTGGAGTCCGAAAAGCTTCTTCTGGAGCTCATTCGTGGTTGAATCGCTCCTGAAACGATTGTCATCGAGATCCAGATCAGAATACCATCGTTCGCCATCATTGAGGGGCTATCCCGGGTCCAACGCTTGCCCCTTCTCTCAGCAACCTGTTTTACGCTCTCGTGACTCACTACGTAAGCACTTGTTGGGTACCATTGATCCTAAGCTCCCCATTAATCGGCTGAAAACTCGACTCGTTCGGGTTCGGTCTTTGCTTGACTGTCGAGCCCGAGTGAACGAAATTAGTCATCGAACAGCTGATTCGAGAGGTTAGAAGCAGAAGAAAGAGTACGGTCCTCACCCCGAAACGCTGTTCGACCGGAGATCTGCATTTTCCTGCCGTAACTTCTCGTTCTGGACTGTGAGCTGGGTGTTCTCCTGACGGAGGTATTCTACCTGGTCCTGGTAACGCGCGTCTGCGAATGATCCGAAGCATTAGGGGAGAGTAATCGCGTGCGTCCTTCGAAAAAGTAACCCGCTTCGTATTGATCCCGAGAGCAGGTCGTACTGAGCTTTCAACTTCCCTCCATAAGGACTCTCCATTCGTAATTCGAAAGTGACTCATATGCGCATCGTATGGTGGCCAGTCTTCCGAAAAGTCGGGCGTGCTAGCGATTCTAAAGAAGTTGCCTCGAGCTATCAGTTGGAACACTCACTTGTCAGGATAATCTCCTCGAACACCTTCCTCTCCGTTTGATTTCTTCTCAGCAGGGCATCGAGTGTTTCGTGGCGCCACACCTCCATGAGCTGGATACGTCCGTCGGAACTTCTCGATACTCAAACTTCACACATCCCTTCGAGAGGGAACTTCCGAAATGTGTGCGCTCAAACCGAAGAGAGAGAGATAGGAGACCACTGTGCTGAGGGCTGATGATCAGTATTTCTCTCACCCAAGTGCTGAGAAGTGTTCCATAATTGAATGGACACGAATAATGACGAGAAGATACACTCAGGTCCCTTTTTGAGAGCGAGTATTCGCCAGGCAGGGCGTACCGTGGAACTGCTTCCGTGCGGGACGACGGGTATGCCAGAAAAAAACAGGGGGTTTAAAACACAGAGAAATGGGATCTTTCGACGGATAGTCAAGTCAATGATAATGCTGATCTCTGTTGACACCTCTGGCAGATTCGGGCGGCTTCTTACGCTGCCGGGATTGCCCCGTTTATCTTGTTCTCGGTGTGGATCGCGCGGGACGATCGTATTTTGCAGATCCAAGCGAGAGATTTGCCGATCGCTTCTCCCGTCCGATCTCTCCGTGTGATAGGTATGTCCCTTGCTGGGTTCGCATCGTACAGTCAGTCTTGAGAGACTTGGGAGCGCTCCTCGGGGCATCGACGGGTATTTTCAGAGAATTACAAAGCGCGCAGTCGGGCCGCAACGGCCGGGATCGCGGCTCTTCAGGCGAAGGAATACTTCCTGCAGATCAATGAGGGGCGACAGATTGAAAAAAAAATGGAGCAGAAGTCGGATCCCGCGGAAATGAAGGAATCGAGCAATGACTCAAGTCTGAGGGGCGCTTCACCGGGAAAAAATTGAGGGCGTCGCGGGAAGCGCTACGAAGATGTCCTTGACTTAGTTCGCCCAAGGAATACTCGGGAACTTCGCCCCAGACTGAGGCAACCGCGCGACTGGGAGGTTCGAGCTGTACGCAATCCAAGCCTTTCGACCGATAAGCCTTTCGGAGACTACGGAGTAGCTGTCACCGGTCGGACGGTCGATCGGCGCAAGAACCCTCGCCGGCTACTCCCTATGGTGCTGTCACGCTGTGCCGCGGTGACGGAAAATGGTGGAAGCATAAATGGAGCTCTCATAATGATCTCGACTCGAATACGTGAGCTGAAGAATCTTCTCCCAATGGTTCCGATCGAGCGACCAAACTGGATCAATAAATCACTGATTGATTGATTGATCGATCCCACTGAAAGGGGATATCGGGGAAAGCACGGATTCCACGTGGGTTGTTTTCGTGGGCACAAACACCAGGGAGACCCTGTGTTTTTCGACTAGGGAGCTCTCCGAGAAATCTGGGCTTAAGAGAGGACTCAGAATAAAGCCGACATTCTGGCTTTAATATTATGCTGGTGCGTGGAACCTTAACATCTTCCCTCCGTGAGTATGTTTGGAACCTTTCAAATCTACCTTGAACTTAGCCGCAAGCGGCACAAGATCAATGAAAAGCCACCCGTAGAGGTCGTCAAATTAATTGTTTTTTCGGGAGCAGAATAAATTACACATATTATTGAAGCCCATTCCCTGCAATGAGTTGTCGTCTACCTTCTCTTCTTTTTGTCGCTATGTTTGCCTTTGTGTCTTGGCGGAGCAGTGGGTCCTCCCTTTTGTGGGACTTCCTCAACTTCGCCCTCCTTCGCAGGCAGCCATATCGCAGCTGCGATGCAGACCATCTGGAAAATGGCACCTGGAATCGGAAAGACATGAGGCTTGTCAGACTCGTGTCCCAGTCTGCCGGACCGATAAGACGTCAGACTCGGCATCGATTCGTCATTTCCCTTTAGTGTATCTAGGGAGAAGGACCGTGTACCTCTCAGGGGAGAAAATCATTGCCATTCACTACTAGAAGAAGGATCGGAGAGGGCCTCATGCGAGAGCCTGACAGCTTATTCAATCATTGAGAAGGAATAGAACGCAGAACGGCTCATCGGATGGAATGGGCCCTTCGTCAGAGCTATCGGTGCCCTCCAACCCGCCTCACCTAGGAAAAGGCCGTATCGGAGAATCTCGTCGATGATGTATTCCGAAGTCGAGAGCGGTTCCAGCAAGTCCGACATGGTTGAGTCTTCGTCCACGTCTCCCTTATTCCGTTGAAAGAGTGCAAGACGGTCCGAGTGAAAGCGATTGCCGAGCCGTGGGTCAAAACTCCTCTAATGCGATGCTTGATGAAGACTCTCCTTGTTTACGTTTCACCTTCTCACTCAGATGAGCAGGTTTCCCACAAGCTGAAGAGCTTTGTCTACATCACTGTCCCACCGAGGAATGGATATACCGAGATGATGTACAAGGCATCGTTGTATTCCTCCCGTCAGGTCACGGTTTTCCATGCATCTGTCCCTCGCCGAAATACTGTATTACGACTGTCACGAAGAAAAGCGAACGCGGACTTGATAGACAACTCGGAGAAGCGCGGAGCCGTTATGTTGATGATCTTTGCTGATTATTCCGGAATGATCGGGCGGCCTCTCATATAAATTTCGAAGCCGATCTCGGTCAGTTCGACTGCCGAAAGGCTCAGTTAATAGACTATGGGCCAGGACCCGGACAAGCAGGTCCCCAGGCCGGTGGTCGCTGGATCCGGGCCACCGGGGGTTCAGTTCTGGCGGATGGAAAGAAATTCCGGTGAGCAATTTGGAGTCCCATCCACTCCCTAGGAGGATACGCCACTGACTATTCGACAACCTTGTCTGGTTTGGATAACGGCCCATCAAGCTGGATTGCGGATCACGAATCTCCTCCTGATAATTGTATCTCGTCAGACCTCATCAGATTTGATCGCGCTGTCTTGGATCGTGATTCCAATGGACCGCAGATTGCAAGGATGTTAAGCGGAGTCGTGATCCCGCGGGATTCAGCACGAGTCCTGAGGAATTCACCGCCATGTCATGCTCAGCAGCTCGACGCTATAGATGCACATCATCAGGACCAGCGACTCAGTTTTCCGAGAGTGACGGTTCCCTGGCGGGACCGTCTATAGCGGTCCGTAGGCGGTCCAGAACGATCCAGAGTGATCGAGTGCAATTAAACATTTGCGGGCTTCAGCCAGCTCGGGCTTCATGTTCGAAAAGTCGCGGTACTGCAGGAGAACTGGCAGGATCGATCCGTCCGAAGGGCAGGAGAAAGGACTTCCGGCCGCCCAGGAGTCCTCCTAGACAGACCGCAATCGAGCTCGGTGTGCTGCCGTCTCCAGCGATATCACGCGGGGATCGGTGCTGACACGAAGTATGGCACCGCGTGGAGGAGGCAGGCAGCAGGGCTGCAGAATGGAGAGAGTAGGCATGGCGATTCCCAAGAGCGTCTTCCTGAGTAATCACGGGTGATCAATTTCTTCTTTCGATCGATCAAACGAGATGACGCGAGAGAGAAAACTGCGGAGCGCGAGAGAGAAAACTCTGGAACGCGTGAGAGCTCTCGAATCTGCATCCGTTCTTATGCACCGAAATTCATGAGCAAGCGTAGTCGGTAGTCGGTCGTGGTTTAAAGTCTCGGCGGAGTACGAGCACGATCTTCGTCGGGGGCGCCCAGAGAATCGCAGTTATCCTGCCGATACCCTCTCGCCACCCGGATCGGTAAATCTGCTCGAAATTATGGAATGCTCAATCTTCGTAGATCGAATGATCTGATCTAATGGTACATCAGGGATCGGCTATGGTTATAATATCATGCGAAAGGAAGGACGGAAGGTTCTCAATCGCTCACGAGATGCCCCTTGGAACGCTAGAGCTCCACAGCGTCATTGCAGCCCACGGTGACTCGGATTACGCCCGGGGACTTTCTTCTTTCTCCCGACTCGGCGGCAATCTCCCTCTACCGTCTTCCACATCAGACTCGGAGCAGAGAAGAAAGACCGCCCGAGAGTCCTCAAATTATTGTTGTGGACAAATATTCGTCTGTGGTGGTAGTGCTGCGAATGGGAGGGGAGGAGCCGTTTCACTCACCGCGCGATCGACGAGATCCTCCGGAGGGAATTTTCTCCCGATATATTCACCGTGAGCGCGTTCCTTCGGTCGAGCAGATCGCAATAGAACCCCCGGGAGTACCCGACAAGGGTCCCTACACCGCTTGACCGTCCGACGGGTGACGGCCCCTCCGGAGCCTCCGAGTGACGTCTCGCTCGCGAGGCGTATATTGCGGATAACTTGAATGGAACACCTCTCATAACGCCGCCGCTACTTCCAACAACAAGCTGTCTGCTCGGCAAGTGCCAACATATCACTTGTGGTGCCGGAGAGCAAAGCCGGTAATAGTGAGTGGACTCCACGGAAAAACACTATCGGCCGAGCTACCAACAGCTCAAAAATGTTGGACGTTAACACCAAATACATGGGAGTCGCATCCCTGCTGCGGTTCTGTATTCTGATCATGGCGTGGATCGTGGGGTTCTCATCGCGACTTTTCGCTGTCATCCGCTTCGAATCGATAATCCACGAATTCGATCCGTGGTTCAACTACCGGGCGACGCACTACATGGTGGAGCACGGTTTCTACAAGTTCCTCAACTGGTTCGACGAGCGTGCTTGGTATCCGCTCGGTCGAATCGTCGGAGGAACCGTGTACCCAGGTTTGATGATAACGTCGGGTCTCATTCACTACCTGCTATCTCTCCTGAACATTCCAATCCACATTCGTGATATCTGCGTGTTTCTGGCTCCGATTTTCAGCGGTCTGACCGCTCTGGCAACGTACTTCCTCACCAAAGAACTCTGGGACGAAGCTGCCGGCCTGTTCGCTGCGTGCTTCATCGCCATCGTGCCGGGATACATCTCGCGGTCGGTGGCCGGTTCCTACGACAATGAAGGCATTGCCATTTTCGCCCTGATGCTCACCTACTATCTATGGATCAAATCAGTGAAGAACGGAGGAATACTCTGGGCCATGATGACCGCTCTCTCGTACTTCTACATGGTCTCGGCATGGGGAGGATATGTGTTCATCATCAACTTAATTCCCCTGCACGTCTTCACCCTGCTCCTGATGAACAGGTTCTCGCAACGGATCTACGTCGCGTATACGACATTCTTTATCATGGGCTTGTTGTTCTCCATGCAGATCCCCTTCGTTGGATTCCAACCGATTCGGTCCTCCGAGCACATGGCATCGATCGGGGTCTTCGGCCTCTTGAACGCTGTGGCCTTCCTCAAGTACCTGCAGGGCTACTTCAGCAACCGAGAGATGAAGGCTCTGATCATTCTGTCAATATTCGTTCTAGTCATCGTCGGAGTCGTGGGACTCGTGCTCCTCACCATGGCCGGTTACGTCGCCCCGTGGTCCGGTCGTTTCTACTCGCTCTGGGACACCGGCTACGCGAAGATCCACATACCGATAATCGCATCGGTCTCGGAACATCAACCGACCACGTGGTTTTCATTCTTCTTCGATCTCCACGTCCTCGTCGCCGTTTTCCCCGTCGGCCTATGGTACTGCATTAAGTACACGAACGACGAGCGCGTGTTCATCGTGCTGTACGCCGTGACAGCCGTCTATTTCGCTGGAGTGATGGTTCGTCTCATGCTCACGTTGACGCCGTGCGTTTGCGTTCTGGCGGCCATCGCGTTTTCGCACAGCTTCAAACTCTACCTCGTCGAGGAAGAGACCGTCATCCAAGCGAATATCGCGAGCACCCCGGAAAAGAGCAGTGGCGGCGGGGGTGGCGGCGGCTCGAGGAAGCCCAAGATTCTCAAGAAAAGGGAGGGAACCGACGCCGTCGACGTACCCCAAGTGACCTCAGCGCTCGGAAACAATAAGCGCATGCTCGTCATCATGGCTCTGCTCATGATCCTCATGTTGTTCGCCATTCATTGTACGTGGGTGACCAGTAACGCGTACTCGTCGCCTAGCATTGTGCTCGCGTCGTACTCGGGCGACGGGAGCCGGGTGATCCTCGACGACTTCCGTGAAGCCTACTATTGGCTCGCTCAGAACACACCCGACGATGCGCGAGTCATGTCCTGGTGGGATTACGGCTATCAGATAGCGGGGATGGCCAACCGGACAACGCTAGTGGACAACAATACATGGAACAACTCCCATATAGCTCTAGTCGGGAAGGCGATGTCGTCGAACGAGAGCGCCGCCTACGAAATCATGAAGGAACTCGACGTCGACTACGTGCTCGTCATCTTCGGCGGCGTGATCGGTTACTCGGGAGACGATATCAACAAATTCCTCTGGATGGTCAGGATCGCCGGAGGGGAACACCCGCAGGATATTCGCGAGTCCGACTACTTCAACGCGAAGGGCGAATTCCGGGTCGACACCGAGGGCTCGCCCACGCTCCTCAATTGTCTCATGTATAAGCTTTCTTATTTCCGATTCGGGGAGATGCAGCTCGACCGGCGCTCTCCCGCGGGCTACGACCGCACGCGGAACGCCGAAATCGGAAACAAGGACATCCGACTCGAGCATTTGGACGAAGCGTACACCACGGAACACTGGCTCGTCAGAATATACCGGGTGAAGAAAGAAGCCAACCGGCCGCGCGTACCGTACGCACAGAGGGTTTCCAAACAGAAGAACGTGTACGTGTCGAAGAAGACATCCTGGAAGAAGACCGGCTTCATTAAAGACAAAGTTGGTGAGAAAAAATGAGCTGATGTACGACAGTTGTGGAAGGGCGATGACAGGAATGAAAGATGAATCACAAGGAACGGCGCTTGTTTGCATCTCAGCTATGTAATTTTTGAGCGAGAATAAATTATATATGTATACCATTTTACTACGACTTAAAGTCTCGGTCGCATTCCCTCCGAGTATTTGTCCTCAGCGGAGACATGACACACCTGAGCAAGCAATATGCGCCCTTCGCAAGTGTCAGCGGTTCTGCTCGGGGAAGCGGGAACCCCGCCAGTCGATTCGTTTGATGCATCGATCCAGGGCGAATGCGAGTTATCCGGAGAGGAGAGAACGCCACGTGGACATTCAACCGGCCGAGTCCTCTACGGCGCGTCGGCGGATTGTCCACGATGGAGTCAACTGGCAGAACGACCAGTCGCACGACTGACTGTGTAAGGTACAAAAGAAAACATGGCTAAGCGCCTTCGATCGAAGAGACCCGCGGTTGCCCGGTCCTCGAAAATCGATGCAAATCACTCGAATCATCCAATTGAGGAGAACTCGCCAATGATCATCCTCCGGACCCGTTGCTCTTCCGAGGACTTCTCTCAGAATCCGTCACCCTCGCGGGTAATGGAGCATGGCCGAAATTCAGCCAGATCCTATGCGAGGGTAGACTTCCCGTCACTTCATGATTCCCGACGAGCTCCCTCCTAGCGTGCAGAGGCGAGAGTTCACATGTGCAGAGCGGCGTCTCCTAGATGATTTGTGTTCCTCGTTGCATCTTGTAGAGTCGTCGAATGCGAAGCACGATCTCACTCGATGACAGCAAAACTACCGTCAATGGAGAGATCGTGATCGTGACACTCCCGCAGCCGAAATCGAGACCTCATTAAATATATTCCACGGGTCCTCGGGTGTGATTGGCGAGCTTGGTTTTTCTACTTTGAACAACGGTTGGAATCCTGAACTCGAGTCATCGCTTTCACGGCGCAAGCGCCGGCGCCGTAGGCAGAGGACCGGAAAACACTCAAGGTGCTCCACCGTGGGATGCGGCCATCCAAGTATTATAGATACGAATGACCATTTCATTGTTGAATTCCGAAGCAACAGAATGAGCGAAAAGCGGAGCAGAAAGACGGCAAAGGTGAGAAGAAGGTTCTGGGGGGTGAAAATTCGACCCGGTGGGTAACGCTGCCCGTTTTGTCGACTTGACAGTCGCTAGGAAATCGATCAGCTCAACCCGACGCGATCGGATCGCTCGATTTCGTCCCAATCAAGTTTAATGCTCTCACTCAGAACGGACTTGTTCGACCCGTCGATTCGACAATACCGCTCCGTCGCCGATCGTTGCCGCGCATCCACCGCTGTCGCGCGATCGCCGCGCCGGTGGAATGTCGGCTTCCCTCCGATATAATTCTCTGGAACAGAGAGGTTTTTGACGGAAGAGTCGGACTGGCCCGACAGAAGATTCGAATGTCGAGTCGCCGGAAAAGCGCGAGGCTTCCGAAGTTTTCGTAGTTTGAATGAAACTGGACTTTCCGCAAAAATAGTCATGGCTCACGCGCTCGTCGGGAGCCTCGGGAACTTAGATTTGGAGGATGTCACCGCTCGCCAAAGGAAGGAACGGAAAGATCTCCAAGCCAAAATAATGCAATTCAAGAAAGCTGTACCTAAGGTAAATTCGAGATTTGAAATCGTTGACTCCGAAACGAAGTGCACCGGACAGACATGACTTCATCCCATCCGAGCGCGGGCTAACGTCTTCGATTTCATTCCTCAGGGAGATAAGAAACGCCAGAAAGAAATGCAGTTGCAAGTAACACAAATGGAAGCCGAGTTCGAAGAAAAATGTAAGGCAGAACTCTCATTGATGGAAGCAGCTCTACAAACTTCGGGGGCCGGTGATGACGGAAAGGACCTTACTGCCGAGAGCGATTCGCCGGTTGCTCACAAAACTTCCAAAGCTGAGAAGAGAAGAGAGAAAAAGAGGCAGGAGGTTAGTGAGCGCACGCGCAGCGTCGATCAGTGACCGAGAATAATGATTAATCACCATCCACTTCGAAAAAGCCCTCCCAGTGCTCCTTGCTTTTTCTGTTCGAAGCTGCCAGATGGGGGGAGCCACGCGAGGGGTTCCTCTCGAGCCGAAAGGAAATGTCCTGGGCTTCAGCTGGCCGTCCATCAGGATGCACCTCTGAAATATTCATTTCCGTCCGGGCTAAGGAACGCTCGAGAATATGCGGGGAAAATTGATACTTCAGGGGAAAGATACAATGACCATATCCGTCAAGTCTCAGGGTAACCCTGATTCGAGGAAATCACGAAAAAATGGGTCTTGCCCCAATCGCGGCTACCTTAAGAATCCAAGGGGCCGTAGTCCCACGGCAAGTGTCTTCTCGGGAACGAACGTTCTCCGCCGTCGGGATGTATGCACTCATTTTTCACTGTTCGGATCGAGTCGAGCTCCGTATGCTAGGGAAAGCTCATGTTCTAGCTCAAGGCCCCATTCGTTGCGCGGGATATGCCAGAGGAGAGTGGAGTATTCGTGTCCAGCCAGAACGCGATCTTTTGATCGTGGCGATATCCAACGTCCATTTTTCTGTTTCTGAGAGATGATGCTGAGATGTATCGACATTTTTCCGGCAACACATTCCCCCCGAAAGCGTCACAATCCGAGTTGAAATCTCGCTTCTCTATTTGCAGAGTCTAGAGCGGCAGCAGAGGATAGAGGAGCAAGAGGGGATGAATGTCAACCTGCCCCGAGCAATCGAACAGAAAAGCTTGGTGGAGAAACTCAAGAGTGACGGTCTGAAGATCCACGACATCGCACCGGACGGGAATTGTCTCTTCAGCGCAATCTCGCACCAGCTGAAGAAACACGGTCAGAGCTTGTCGACAACGGAACTCCGGAAGCTGTGCTCCAACCACATCAGGGATCACCGGAGTGAATTCGAGGCGTTCATCGTCGAAGACGACTTCGACTCGTACTGCGATAGGATCGAAAAGGATCAGGCCTGCTGGGGTGGCCAGATCGAGCTCCAAGCTCTAAGCAGTGAACTCCAATCAAAAGTTATCGTATATCAGGCGGACGGACCGAACATTGTATTCGGGGAAGACTCGTTCAAGAGTACGATCACCCTGTCTTTCCACAGACACTTGATAAAATCAGGGGAACACTACAACTCTGTTGTAGAGAGAACTGCATCGGACGACACTAATGAATGATTTCCTCCCCGCTGACGTGGAGAATTCACCAGATTAGTCACGCCCTGATAGAGCGTTGCACGAAGTTGGGATGCTTGATCGAAGAATGACAACAGTTTGTATTTTCAATAAAATACTTCGCAAGGTATTTATATATTATTATCATCATTCTCCTCTCGATCGGCTTCTCCCTCTCGTCCCTCACTTTCCTTCTTCTCATCCTTCTCCTCCATCACTCCCCGCAGCCATATTCCTCCGATTACGCGGAAAATGATGAAAGAAATTCTATCTACAAGTAGATCACATATTTCATCTGGTTTTCAAGGAGTTTCCCCCTATCGACGGAAAGAACGAAGGAGGCGAAAACCTCCCCAGAGTTTACAACGTAAATCATGCCACACCCGCTGTCTAGTCTCTGGTCGGCACGGCATGCGGGCCGACGAGACTCCGGAAGAAACAGTTTCGAAGGTCTCTGGGAATTCTCACGAGTTCCTCACACATCCGGAGACCCGTGGTGTCTCCCTCTTTACAAACTCGGTTGGAACAACATTGGGAATATGCATAGTCTCAATCACTCGAACTCCGGGAACAATTCGAATAATACAGCGTCGAAGAGGACGTACGACAACTGCTTATTGAGAAGCGGATGCTGGATGATATCGTGGATGATATCCGCTCCCCGGTCGTTGCACTTCTTCGTCAGAATAGAAACGAGTAGTGACGGTAGAAATTCTTTCATTTCCTTAAGTACCTGAAAAAGCAAAAAAGTTTTCAGCTCAGTTCTGTACGCGATGCGGTCATTGCTGTGATTTCGCGTCTAATTGAAATCCCGCGTCCAACCGCAACGCCTCCGGTGAAAGGACTCACCTCGTCCGATCGCTTTTTGCGAATTTCTGCAGTGACATTGCGGGGTCCGTCTTCGAAAACCGCTTCCTTGAGCAGATTGACTATCAGAGCCAATCTCTTCGGAACGAGAGCCTTATTCATGAGGACGTCGTCCAGCAGACTCTCGACCGCATCCTGGACTGTGTTGCGCAGCAGCGGCGCTAACGCTTTCAAGAAGGTCGTCACCCATGCCTCTGTACAGAAGACGCTCTTCGTCAAGTAGATCACATAATCGAATATTGGCCACTGCACGGCCGGTATTTCAGGAGGCCCGATTTTCAACGCACAGAAGGAATAGTTATTCGCGTTATCTCCGAACATTGAGCTCTTCAGAAGGTCGGGCTGTTTCGTGGGTGTGCCCTCCTTCGACGCCGTGCCGGGTTTTGGCTTCTGGGTTTCCGTAGAGGCGAGGAAAGTCTGAAGAAACTCTTCGAGGTGTTGGCCTTTCTCCCTCACGAGCTTCCGTGGCACATTTCGAATGATTTTCCCTAACCTAACGTCGGACAGGAAGCTGCCTGTGAACTCGTTGTTTACCTTGAGGAAACTGTACACGAGTTGGCTTCCCCTCAAGGAAGGAACTGTGAGCAGTTCCTGGATATACCTCTCGAACGTGGACACATACTCTTGGAGAACTTTTCTCTTCCGAGTACCGAACGAACGCTTGGCCGGCAGCGGCTGGATCGGCAGTTCTCCGTGGAACTCTTCAAGTTTGGCCTCCAAGCAGTAAAATTCGTTGTATTTCCTTCCAACTACCCAATGGAGATCTTCAGGTTTCTGGTCTTCTTTCACGTCTATACGTTGCACGTCTATGATGAAATAGCATCCCTCGCGATCTTCGGAGCCCCCTATTCTGGGGATCGAAACCCGCCAGGCGCTCAGATCCTTCAGACGGGGATCGTCGTGCATACTGAACGCCGCCTGTTCGAATTGCGTGAGGTCGTCGTCGAAATCAGCGTTCTCGACTCCGGTCACCGTCGCCCAGAAAGTGGCGTTCCCTACCCTGGTAGCACGTGCATTGGGCTGAACTGCCTGCGGGGGAATCTTCGGATTTTCCACCGTGTAGTGGTTGCTAACGTTGGACTCGCGCTCTTTGCACACAATTGCGAAGTAACGCTCACTCTGGAGGAACTGAGGTACCAACACCTTATCTAACAAATGATAAACCTCTTCGTACGCTTCATACAACACGGTCGATGTGCGGAGCTTGAGAATGTTCTCTTTCGGCTGGTGGAGGATTGCGAGCAGCTCCGCCGCCTTCTCCGGTTCCATCGACACTCGATCCATGGCTTCATCCGAAATGAAGCGATGATAAATCCCGGCTGCCAGCTGATGCAGATGCTCGATCTGAGTGGCGTTTATGTCCGGAGGGAGCAGTTTTGAGTTGAATGTCTCCAGTTCCTGGTAGAACCAGAGCAGGTGTTGACAGCCTTCGTCTTTAAGATAGTGCGCGAAACCCGAATACAGCTCCTTAGTCTTGAGTAGCGTTTGCAGATCGAGGTCTGCGACCGCGGGTGGACGCACCAAGGGTGCGTTTTGATTCACAAAATGACTCAACAACTCGACAGACTTTTTCGATTTGGGAAACGTTTGCATAGGAGTCTTGTCGAAGAATATCAGCAGCAGCAAATTGATGATATCTGGATCTGCAATCGCATCCATGCCATTCAAGAACACGGAGCCGCACAGGATCTCGCGGATTAAGCTAAACGCACTCGGTGAATGACAGTATTTCCCCGGTATGAGGTTGATCAGCATCTTCTCGGTGACCTTCCGAAGGTATTGCTGTTCGGTCTGGCGATTCTTCAGTACGACATGCATACTTCTGCCGTAACAGCTCAATATGAGCTTCTCGATATCTTTTTCGTCCGGATAGAGTCTACGAGCGCGTACGTATATGTCGAGATGTTGTGCTATGATGTGGATGACTTTGCCCGTTATCAGCTGGGCGAGGTTGACGCGTTCGACGCGTTTGATGAGCGCAGCGATCACGTGACGCAGGATCACCCGCAACTCTTGGATGAACACCTCATCGTTGCTGAGCATCGCGTACCAGGGATAAACGTATTCTTGGAGAACTTTGTTGAGAATATCCTCAATCGCCGAATCAACTTCTTGAGAGATCATCAATTCTCGCCAAGGACAGATGCTGTACAGCTTCGTATGTATCTCGCAGTCAGGAGCTTTGCACCGTCTGCATTCGAAGCGAGCCGTCTTCTGCCGAGGGAGGATCCGAGGCCACAGCGAAGCAAATTGGTACTGTCTCTTGCGAGCGTCGAGGACGTAGATGCCGCTGGCTATGAAGGTGCTCAACACGATGAATCCGGTCAGTTTGCCGAGAAGGACCACCATGGCGACTGTCACCACGATCAGGGACGCGAAAACCGCGCTTAGGAAGCGGTCGTTCGCCACCAAGAGGAGGTAGTCGACCTCCGGCATCCTGCGAATTGCATGAAGCGATTTAGAATCGTCTCGGACGACAGCACAGCTGACGGGGGATATTCGAAGGAAACGGACAAGAAACGTGTCGAGAACGAGGAGAGAACGCGCACGCAGTTTCCGGAGCTCGATCATCGAGGAAGTCAGAAGCTCAAGCTCCAATTCTCCACCAAGAAGAAGAGTCAATGAGCTGAATGTATTCGGAGAATCACCCTGGAGCCGGCGCTCGAACCGTTTAGGGGAATCATATGCTTTTGATGCTTTCCTGAGTGAGTCTATCAGTCCCCGAATGAGCTCAGTCCAGCCTTAGATGGAGGTCCCGAAGATCCGTGACTCCCCAGTCGATACAGAACCGAGGACCCCCTCCTCTGGCGGCTCTGAGACGGCTGGGATGCTATAAATCGCGGTACAAGCATAAACAGGTCTCATAATGAAGTTGTTCTAATCTGCGGCAGGAGAGCGTCAAGTACCGGATTCGACAATAAAAAATTAAGAGAAGATATCCTCGAATCTGGCTTACTCCCTGGAGTGGTCCCTAGGATAGCTCGAGGATCCCCGTGTCAATATCATGATCTATCAGTCGAGTGATAAATCGAACGGGATAAATCATCGTCCGCCTGCTCTGCAGTACCTGGGCGTGATCCCTTCAGAAATGTCAGTCTCTTGAATCCATTCCTCACTCATTCCTGCGACGCCTACCTGGTCAGCTGTCTAGGAACACTACGACTAGCCATGGCTTATTTCAGATGATCACATATTGAACAAATATTCGAAGATCTTCCTGCTCAGCGAGTAACACAGCTGACGGCGCTAAAGGCTGACCCGAACAGAGCGCTAAGTGCCGAGCTCGTCTGTTGTTGCCAGAACGGACGCGCGCTATTTCACCGACGCTGGAGAGCATGAGCTCATGTCTCTACTCAGGGATTTGGGAATTGGAACTCATCTGATTGCGGTCACCTCTGACTCTTCTCCCTGGACTTGCTCGGGGACAATCACCGGAGTTCTCTTCCGTCTTCGAACTCCAAGGAGGTAATACGCTCGGGACTCGGGTCCATCGGGGATCGGGGCTACCGGTTAACATGATCGGAAGATGGCCTGGATTCCGATTGTCCGCGTGGCGATCCGCTGTTGCAACTCCACCCTCATATTCCACATCCATTACACTTCTTCTCTGAATTCTTTTATTCTATAGAAAAAGAGTTACAACGTAAAAGTGCTCGGAAAGAATTAAGAAACGAGCACGAGAAATGATAACTCTCAAAACATCAGCTCTTACTGTAAAAGTCGGACGGGAAAATGCAATATCCTTGACCACGGGGACGGATAATAGTTAATGATAGGGACGCGTCCGACGATCACTCTTCGGCCTCCAGTCTCTGGCGCGGCTCGGACATCTTGATGCGGAATATGCCCTCAGTGTTGCAAACGATCCCATAGCCCGCGTTCAAGTATTCGCCGTGACAGGTTTTCACTGGCGTACCCGAGTTCATGTAGCCGGCGATCTGATAGTCGTTGTGTAGAACGATGATCCGGCCCAAGTACATGAGTTTGAAATCGTTGAAGCCGGCTGGGATCTGGATTGTGGCCAAAGGAGTGCATATCTGAGCTGTCAGTTTATAGACCGTGTTCCCGTAGAGAACCACGGTTTTGACGGGAGTTTCGGTCGGCGGCATCTGCGCGCCGGAAGTGAAGGCTCTCCGCTTCGAGGATTTGCTGTCTTTGCAATGGCAGAAACCCTTGAGTTCTGTTTCAGTCTCGGTCGGTTGAAAATTATCAAGGCAAACTAGTGGACTCGTCGAAGAGTTTGGCGTCCAATAAAATCCTCTGAGATTTCGATCTTCATGGGGATTAGAGGACTTTGAGGCCAAGCTATCGATCGATTGATTGAGGTCGGACTTCTTCTCGTTGTATCTTTTAGTGACCCGCATCCAACCGTAGTCAACGAAAAGCGCGCCGTGTTTGCGGAACAGGAGAACGAACTCATCCCGGAGAGTCTGGAGGAAACATTCTGGCACCTGACTGATCACGGTGGTTTGACGCCTCGAGCTGAGGCTACACATGATGATGTCCCAGCTCCCTGAAATCGAGAGAAACATTCTGAGCCCGGCCAGGAGCCAATGATCACCCTCAGCCGGGGACGGAGTCGATGTTCGAGAGCTCACTCACCCTTCTCGTTCATCTGCGGCCAGTACAGGGCATCCGCTGAACGGCTGTAAACGATCCGATCGGCTCGCTCTAGGTCGAACGAAGCTTCGACGCTGCCCTTCCGGACCCATACGGATTTCGACTGATCCAGGATCGACACGGGCATGCTGCGGTCCGCCAGCAGGAGCCCGATTCTCACTCGATGCTCACACGAAAGGTTCAGAATCTACATCGGAATCGGAAGCTTGTGTGATGACTCCGGAGTCAACACGTTGGCAACGGAAGAATTGGACAAAGTCCGAAGACTGAGAATGTTCACCCGGAGAACTCACTCGTATAACTCCGTTCCGGAATCTGTAGAGATAGTCGGACAGGTGCGGACCGCTGTGGTTGGCTTGGTATCGTCTGTGGGAGTCATGTCCGACTTTCATGCAGTACACCGTTTTACCCTCGTCCTCTTCCAGAGTGTAAAGAACAACCTCCGGTTTGATCAGGGTTACAGAGCGAACTTTCTGGAAAATCATTCAGACAGTTTCCCAACACCGTGTCGAAGTTTGTCAAGCATTCCGCTTTCTCCCAGAAGGCGGAAGCAGTCACTGTGAGAAATGAAGAGGGGTTCTCAACACGGGGGACCCGGCCCGCAATGACGAACCTTTTTCCGCATACGCTCGACGAAGTCACGGTTTTCCGGGCTCCTCCCGCCAAGCAGCGGTTGCAAAGGGATAGGATCGAAGCATTCTTCATTTTGACCGGCCATTCGGTCGCAGAGCCGGTTTTCGAAACGTTTCTCAAAATGAGCCATCTTCGGAGAAGGATCTGAGCAGCTTTCATAAACTGGCACTGATTGACATCGATCTTGGACGCGCAGCATGCCACATGCGACTGCACGTCTCGATACCTGGATTGCATACATCGGTGTGCTTAACACTCAAGCTAAAGAACGACTTCGACTCGAACTGGGTTTCCCTGCATGGCGTATGGGCGGAATCAGGACCAGATGTTGAGATTCCGGCGGGATAGAGAAACTAGCCACTGCACAAGTCTCACGGCTATAATGAAAAGCTCAATATTTCCTCTGGAGCGTAAAGAGTGCTTTCGTGGGTCCCATCTCCGTCGCTCTGCTGGGGCCTTAGAACCGGGAACAGCAGAGACAGTATGACTCGACGAGACTTAATGAATGGAGAATTAAAAAACCCATGCTTCATCACAAAGCTCAGATCCACACAAGGAGTCCACGATCAGGAGAATTGCAACATGGACGACATCAAGGGAACCCAATCCGGCGCCACTGTATCGTGTTCAGTCCGTCAAAGAAGCGTTCCCGAAGAAATCTCTAGCCTAGAACTACTCATGCTCCAAGGGGCTATCAATAGCAACGATGCGCGAGACTCCCGCGTACGCGGCAATCGTCTCGGTTTGGCCTTAAGCCGAGGATTCCCCTCTCAGGACTTGATCATCGATCGCCCTTCTGTGAGGGGGGGCGACCCGAACCGCCCTGCGACACAGTGAATTTCTAAGTGTCGGATTCGCGTCTCTCGGGGGGGATTCCATGCTCGGAGTGATGGCAGTTAGCCGACGAATGTTCGATGTCGATGCCACGTAGCAATCCATTTGATGAAGGCCAGCCAATCGAATCCACGGAGACATCACCTTGTGTGATCAGGCCCACATCCGACCCAGGCAGGGACCGAGGAGAAGGGGCCAAAGTAGATCCGATGAAGAAGGGCGCTACCGCTGGATCCATGACAAATTCGATTCCCGCGGGAGGACAATGGTCATTTGCACTGATCTCCCCTGTTGCTGAATGAATACATATATCTGCCAGGTCCTCCACGAGTTTCGTCGGCAGCGCCGGCTCCCTCCATCTCGGGGCTCAGGACTTCTGCCGTGAATCAATGGAAAGCCTTTTGGTACGATGATCCCAAGATACCATATTCCAGGCCTCGGCAGCTCCTCGAGCGCTGACCATTGTCTTCCATTCCATGGTTGAGATTGGTTGATTTCGCGCGCACCAAGTCGGATACGTTGGCGCGCGAGACCACCATCTCTCGACTTCTGGCAGAGCATTGACTCGGAGCGCCCTCTAACGGCGAACCTAAAACACTGGTTCATTCAAAATCATATCTTGATTCTTTATCGAGCTCGGCCGCACCAGGTGTCGCGCGACATATTTCAGTCGGGAGGAATCGCGGGGAACCAAAATCGAATTCCTCCTGGGAAAACGCCGCGGGAACACTGTTTCGCGGTTCCTCTCCAACTCGTGACGTCACAGCGACCGTTTGAAACCTCGACCAATAGCAGTTGTTTTGGGTCGAGCAGCGGTCAAAGATCTCACTTTGAACGCGACAGCGGACTTTGCGGTAAGTTTTTCCCCGATCTCTGATAATTTGAGGTATAATACGCCCATTATTTGTTCTCTGAGGGGCGTCCGTGGGCCAGGGAGCGCAGAAGTCCGAGTATCTCGGAAGAGCCATGCTTGACACATGGTGAATGCGAAGGAGAACCACTTTGACCACCATTGAAGTTTCGTCTGTCAGTGAGTTCTCCTCAAAAACTGAATGCTTTGCGGACTCGGTCTCTGATCTCAGCTCAGTTGTAGTCATCGCGGAATTCGAGTTCTTCCGGCCAGGTTTCCTTTAGTCAAAGAAAAGGCGTTCGTTGGCCTAGGCGGTCGGCAGAAAATTTTATCCTCCCTTGGAAAGCGTTCCATCAGGACAGAATTGATCGAAATCAACTCGATCTCACTGAAGAAATTACTCGGAAGGTATTTCTCGGTTCATTTTTCCGTTGAGGTTCGAATCGCATAGCCTCAGTCGCAGCAACGATCGTTCCTCTCCCTCAATTTTCTAGCCAGGCGGCGGCACCACTGGGACCGACAGGCAGGCAGCCAGTCAGTCAGCCAACCCCTCAACGGCGAAGCCAAAAGCAACGAGCCAACCCCCGAACTGCCTCGGAGTTCTAGCTGCTCCTAACGGCGGTCGGAGTCTCGTTTGAGTTCAATTCTTTCTCTTGCTGTGTTGAATTATTCGCGTCGAATGTGTTCTCTGTGACAAGCATGCACAAAGTACGTACATATCCATTCTGTTCTTCGGTTTCTGGAATCTGGTTGATCGGTTATCATCGTTTCACAAGGTCTCTGTGCGACGGCGATAAGCGAGAGCTCAACCAACCGTTGGAAAGTCGGTTGGTTTTCTCAAACCACAACTACCGATGGTCTCGGTATTTCTGTTATCGGCGTAAATTCGAGAAACACACCGCCATTGCCCTAGGCTGCGATGTTCCCGAGAGACCCCAACGGCAATAATTCGTGATCCCGTGAGTTTCGCGGTGGAGTTTCTAGACAGCCTTTATGGCGCTCTAGCAGACCGCATGGGTGTGGGCGCCGCAGCGAGCTGCAAGCGCTCAGCCTCCTTAAATCTTGAATCGGAAAGAGTGATCCGAGCGAACGGTCTTAGGCGTATTTCGGAACTGTGGACATCGAAACACGATGCCGATTCAACTGTTCAGTCGAGTCGAATAGAATTTTCTCTTCGAAGTGTGTCCTCTCAGAACCTTTCGCGCTCGCTTGCCCCGATCGTCACTGTTAGCTTCTCGGACTTCCGAACTGTTCAGTAACCTCGATTCCCTCTTTGCAGAAGATGGTCCTCCGACGCGTAACCCAAGGATTGAAGGTTCATTCAGAAAATGTGGCTCCAAGCGAGAATCGGGCCGCCAAACGCCCAAGAAACGATGACTCCGGGCCCGCATCGAAGCGGAGCGCAGTTGGACTCAAAGTGCAGTCGGAGAACATCGCGATGCCGTCGAACACAAAGAAAGTTCTCAGAGAGAACCAGGCGGCCGATCTAGTCAAAAAAGATATCCTCAAAGAAATCTCGAAGAACGATGCCCCACAGAAATCCGCGGAGCAGCCGACGAAGAAAGCTTCACCCGCTAAAAGAGCTCTTGTACAACCCCGAGTCAAGGTAATTTCCGAGCGCCAAGCGAAGGCAAATCGATGATCGGAGGGAAATCCGATCCGGGGAAACGTTTCGATTCGTCGCAACATGAGTTCTGCGTTCTTATCTCTAACGATCGTCCCCCTCCACAGCGTACCAACGTCATGGTTAGCCACACCGATGCTTGCGCACTGGACTTCTACGTTGAGAAGGCTGATCTGCCCGCAGGTGTGCCCGACGTCGACCGTCGAGTTCTCAACGACCCTATCTGTGAGGCGCACTACGCACACGACTCGTTCGTGTACCTGCGGCAACGGGAGAAGAAATTCATCTGCCAACCCTACATCCACAAGCAGCCCGAGGTGCCGAGCACCTACAGAGCCCTTCTTGTCGACTGGATGGTAGAGATCCAAGAAAGTTTCGAGCTCAATCACGAGACCCTCTATCTCGCCGTCAAGATGGTGGACCGTTTCCTTAGCAAGGAGGACCTCCGAAGGTCGCAAATTCAACTGCTTGGAGCCACCTCTCTGTTGATTGCCAGCAAAATCGACGAGCGAGTTCCACCTAGCCTGGACGAATTCACCTATATCTGCGACGATGCCTACACGCGCGACATGTTCATAGAAATGGAACGCCATGTTCTCCAAGTGCTCGATTTTGATCTCTCAATGCCGCTCAGCTATTCGTTCCTCAGGCGATATTGTCGCTGTATGGAAATGTCCCTGCGAGAAATGACTCTCGCTCGCTTCATATTGGAATGCTCACTAATGGAATACACGATGATCGGACACAGGGACAGCAAAGTCGCTGCGGCGTCCCTGCTCCTCGCCATGGACATTCTGGGCATGGAATGGAAAGATACACTTACGTACTATACCGGATACAAAACGTCTGAGCTCTTGCCTCTCCGCAACGAGCTCAACAAATTGGTGCACCGCCTGAAACAAGTATCTCAGGAGGAAAAAACTCTACCAAAACAATATTCGTCAAGTATTCTCACGAAGTTTTCCACCAAGTGGCTACGCTCGAATTCCCCCCCGTGGAAGAAGCGACCTCATCCAGATGAAGAAAGTCTCCGCATCACCTCCTGTGCTGATCTCTTCCTGCAAACTCCTCCCATCGTCGACGAGGGACGAGTTCCTAGACCCCGACGACATAACCAACAATGTAAATAGGCAATGAATATTGTAAATACTGCAGATATGTGCCCCATTCGTTTGAATCAATGGGTATCGTGCAGTGGAGCAAAAAAACTTGGGAGAACTCCAAGGTCAGTAAATGAGACCGAGTCTTCACCGGCGTATGCAACGCAACTCTTAAACCGAAAATAGATGTTGTAGCGACATTCAGAAAAAAAAATTGTGTTTCTCTGTAAAATATATATACATCAAACTGCGAAGTTCTTAGAGGTGTTGTATGTAATATTGCAATGGATCATGCCACGTGGAAAATAAATGTATTCCCCATGCGATTCACTGGAATCTTCCTCCATCTTCCGGAAGAAAAGTCTTTATGTGGTCGAAAGTGTATACGTTCCCTGGTCGACCTTCTTCCTCGTCGGGAGCGCTTGTGCTAGAAACCACTGAAATCTCGGTTCTGAGAACGCTCTTACCGTGGGGGGATCATTGAAGTGGGCCGGGGAAGTGCTCTTCAGAGGAAAATTGCTTCGTCCTCTGTCGAGGAGGATCCTCATTGGAGGATCGGAAGGGGCAAGGCTCTGTGACGCCGTCCCTCGAGGAGCTGCGAATTCATTGAAGCAGATCTGATCTTCCGGCTCTCACTACTTTCGGCACCATTTCCCCCTCAATTTCGGTGGAGACAAATGAATCGAAGACCAGTTATTAGTATTCCACTCACCCAAGCATTCCTCTAAGGAAATGAATTTGTAGAGAGACCGTATATCAAAAACCAAACCGATCTCCGGCACGACATGTCTTAGTGGTAATGACCTGCTTATGGCGCCAACATGTCCCCCACTTAGACTCCGATTGGAGTTCTTGGCGGCAGGGATTCGAAAGGAATCGGAGATCGAGTGTTATACAATGCATCAAAGCGATCCGATCGCCGACGGCCAAGATTAAGACAACACAGTCACCCGATGGATTCGCGCGAAGGAGTTGGTCAGAGTGATATGCGAAAGCCCTCCGCCGCATTCAACACCCTTCTGTGCACTTCCTTCGTTGCCTTGAGAACCGGTCGCCTAAGATGGGACAGCCCCTGACCGCGTGAACGGAACGCAACGATTGTTCCCCGTGCGTAATGATCTATGTTACCCTCGCTGGGGAATGGAATAAAAACTCTGTCAACGGCAGCGAATTCGATCGCACATCCACTTCGATCCATCTCCGAACTTTTATTCACGATCATCTCAATCTCTTTCCGCTCACGGCGCGGCCTGATCGGTCGTAAGGAGCAGCAGCCGAAAGCTGTCATTTCGCAATAAATGCGGATTACACTCTTCAGAGTCACCAGCAGAAGATTTCTCCGGTGAGTGCTCAGCTCGGTGATTCGCCAGCATTTGTCTGAGTTTTCCTCCTCAGGGGAAAAAAAGTGTTTTCTGAAGGAGGATAAGCAAGCGGACTGACGTCAAGTCTTGAGTGACTCCCGACCGTTTCGTTTCTCATCGCGCGACGCTCAGACAAACAAAAAAACACTAGACGTGATTCCGGTGAGACCTCGGTCTGGTGGGTGGCGAGACAACAAATTCAGTGTTTGGCAATTACGCAGCTTCTGATCCTAAGGGTGTTTGTACGAGGATCCTCAATCATTCAATCGTGAGTTGCACAAAAACGTGGGGTCCCACCGAGCCCCCTTCTCGACGGTGTCGGGCGAATGATACGAGGAATGAGACCTCAATCGATACAAAGTAGCACTAGCTCATCTCTGCGAAAGGTGGTTCGCTCCCAATCTTCATGAGCTTCACATCTCCTACACTTCTGGCGTCAGAAACGAGTTGGCTTCAATCTTCGAGGATACGTCCCGAGCGTCAATGCTTTAGTGGTGTTTTATATTGGCTCCGTGGATCTATCAGTATATGCCATCGGAGTTCGTTCTCACGGCTCGAACGATTCCTGCAATCTGGCACTCTATTCGCGATACAAATATAGTATCTATCGACGATGACTTCATTTTCAGCAAGATCCGTGTTCAACGATTCAACTTACCGCTCATGTGCTCCCGGTGCGCCCTCAATCTTCAGAGAAAGAACATCTCGACCTTGAATCTCTTTCGAAAATAGGTGACATCTTCTCTCTTGGATTCTCTGAGAACGAGGTGCGTTTGGGGAAGACATTGGAACTGGCGTTCAGCTTTTCCAACGCTGTAAATTCCAGGCCAGAGAAGTCGTTATTTGTTCACGAGTGGCTACGCCTTCCAGAACACCGGAACTCGGAAAGAGAACATCATGGGATTATCTTTCGAGCTCCGACTCCCACAGCTCTAGAATCTTGCTACGCTTCTGGTACTATCCGAATAGTCTTGCCTATTGTTCCACGCGCATTCGATATGGGGGACCAGAATGTGTGAACCCGGGTTTCCATCGCGTTCGAGCTGCGAGGAAGGGGCCGGCTTCTGTGCGGAGTCCCTCATCGAACTCCCAGGCTAGGTGTGGATAGCTGATTGCTCGTTTTTGAAAGAATCATCGCGCATCCGTCCGTATTGGAACCACCGTCCGCCGTGATCTGAAGACCGACCAAAGGTCGCTCCCGAACGTTTAAATATGCGCGCTTGCGAAGCGAACCAGGCTTGAATATTCGATAATTCGTAACTTTGAAATTCATCATTATTCATCTTGATGACCTCGAAGACGTTTCAAGACCCAGGTGGGCCTCTTGATGCGATTCACAAGCAAATCGTACGAAGAATTCGGGAGCATTGCTCAATGAATTTTAAGGCCGCTTGGACACGCCGCGACGGGCATTGAATGTTAGCTGTGTCTTCGGGCTCTCCGGAGGCTCGTCTAGCACTCATCATTCCATTTCCTGAAGGGAGAGAATCTCCACAGTGACATAGGGAATATTCCCCCCTATAGCTCCCGTTGTCTAGGACTCAGACGTGAGCTTCGGGGCCAATAAGAGTTTCATTCCGCCTCTGGGATGAATGTTCGTACGTTTCTCGCACCTTTGTACGATTCGAAATTCATTCGAAACCTTCGCTGAAGGCTCCGGACCTGTCACGTTCACTGTCCGCTCCGACCGAACACCTACCCGTCCTCGAGTCGTAGTATCGAGTGCGCTCATTCCCAGCTCTTTGAAGAGCTCTGTTGCGCGTGCGCATTCATGGGAATTTCATTTGTGTACGGTGGGAGCGGAAGTTTGCCGGCCAAGAATACAGTTCCGCTTCGATTGGACTGTTTCCGAAGTGTTTGCTCGATAACGACGCGATGAATCGTTTGGATCTGAGAAATTTCGGAAAGCTCCGACATTGATGGAACACAATTCGTTCGCATTGAATGGCACTTAACCAGTCAAACCGAATTCCGGAACGTCGTTAGCACCATTCGTTCATTTGACTCCGTGAGGCAGATAGCCACATGGCAGTCTCTACGTCGAGTGCTTGTTTGCAGATATATGGCGCTGAAGCTCCTCATACTCGTACAAATAAAAGAGCCTGTTTTTCGACAGGGGCTGTACTCCTATCTCCTATACCTCGCCTAATAGGGGTCCAGGTAATTCATGCCCGTCTGAGCGGAACAGACTCGAAAGATCGACCGATTACGCGACGGTGCGCCCCGAGGAAATCGAAGGACTTGCTGTTTTTGAACGTCTTCTCATATACTTTCACACTTCATTCACGAGAACTCGTATTCGTAGAACATTACAACATCAATACTTGAATTCGCGTCTTGACAGCTTCCGCGCTTGGATGCTTTTAAGCTTGGGAAACATTATCGTAATTTCTCGAAACGTCGAGTTGCCTTGCTCCCTGATTCATGTGTGATTGTTGCGAAGATTGGAGTGGGACGAGACCACCGAGACCGATATGCTCGCATTCGCGGGAGACATCCGCATGTCGCAGGAGGATCTGCACAGATTGAGATCAGCCACATTCTGGACCCACGGGGAATTTCCTGGAACCGGGGCTTGTCGGAGAGGGGGGCAGACGAGACCTAGAGACTCTACGCATCGACGAACGATATTGAAGGTAAATCCATTGAGAAAACGAGGCTCCGAGAATGTTCTCCACCCGCTTCGTACAACAGGACTTTCGCGTGAAGAACGGCAAGCATGAGGAGCGACCCTTACGGGATACGAGCGATCAGGAGTCGACACCATTGTCTCGCATAGCGAACCGATGCGATGGCCCGCTTACCGAGCAGCTCGAGCCAGACGAATGTTTTTGAGAAGCAGTCCAATCGACTATTTAAATTCAATTATCAGAAGGAGTAATTGTCCAAACGATGAGAAGTTGTTCCACGACTTACGCGGGAGGATAATTCTCTGCTCCGAGTCGATTCTCGGTTGTGGGACTCCGGTGCATGTTTCGTTCCTCGTCGTAAACGATCCATGAAAACACTCGACGCCCTGAATGAACATCCAAATTCTATCTCTTTCGAGAGGCGTCATTCGCACCTCAGAATCGACATATTTGGTTGTCCTAGGTTGGAGCCGCCCCTCGAGGATTCTCACGGGATTTCAAGGGCCGCTTCTATCGCAACGCTTGTCTGTCGATCCTAAGGTCGATATTAGTATTTCCAGATGATGATTTCGTCTTCAGCTGACAGTCTTTTTTTGTGCCGCGAATGTCGTTGATGTCATCGTCAACACTCTGTCGTCGTCGGGTCGAAGGGATGCTTGGTTGGCTCCTTCTCTCTTATGTTCCTTGCTCGGGTCTGATGTTGTAGAATCCTTCTCGCGGCTCTCCTTCGTGAGCGGCAGCGCGCTTTTCCGTCGGTCGGTGCCGTCGCCACCACCGTCGGAGCTGGTGCTTGTGAGCGGTCGCTTCGTCGCTCAGATCGGTGGTTACCACCGCTCTTTGTCGTGCCTGCCGGAGTCGTGGCCCTTCAGTCACCACCACAAGTGTTGTGGTCGAAGTTGGTTGTGATAGTTGTTGTGCTCGGGTTGCCTGCACGTCGTCGTGTCGGTTCCAGGTGGCTCCAGGTGAGCTGCATGTTCAGTGAATTTCGATGAAGAGGAGACTCTCGAATCGTGCTCCGGTAAAGCTGGAAACTCCGACTGTCCAAAGAGACAGATCGAATATCTCTAATGTCGAGGTCAGCTCAAGCAATCGGTGACAAATATCCCTACTGGCTGCCGTGTCGAGTTCCATAATCCGAGCATGGCTGAGTTGCCTATTGGGTTGTCTCTGAGGCGGTTGCCCGCAAGCGATGCGTCTCTCGAAGAGACCGGGAGATATTTGTCTCTTGAATTCGCCGATGAACATGACGGATAGAAAGCTCAACGACCCTTTTCTCCCGTCTGTGAACCACCGAATTTTCCTCGGAACTCATTGATTCGCTCCCCGACACGGAATCCATCGGAGAAACGGAATCAGTGACAGCATCCTCAGATGATGGAGACAACGGGGTTTTTGCGAGTTCGGAGATGGAGGACATGTGTCTCATGGTCGGAACATGAGCTCCGGCTCTCCGTGGCTCGAGTGGTTTGCTCAATGCTCCCGTCGTTTCAACAACGGCTGCAGAAGGCATTCGCCGACCATCCGCGTTCAGGATGACTCAACCGACGGCCTTCGCTATATCGACACTCGCCTGGCCTACCTTCTTCACTTTCTGGATAAGTGGATATCGCCACGGATTTCTGATGCTCGGGTGGTCGGCTCACTCGCTCTTCACGAACAACGTCTTGTTGTCTTTCTGGGTTGCCGGTTCCGTAGCATAATAAAACCACTGTCTAATATGTAAAAGAACCATCCCGAGACTCCGAAATCACCGTTACCATCGCGGAAGACCGTTGCCGCGTCTCTCGCTCTCTTGAGCCACGAACGCTAGGAAACAGAAAAGACTCCGCGCGCCTTATGACAGGTCTGATTTACCGGTCGCCCCGCTGCCAATCATCTACTTGCTCTGGCAGTCTGCTCTGAAGTGAGCTAGCCCGCTGTCCTCCCTCCTCCTGCCCGCAGCCTTTAGGTCGGTCGCTGCCTACCATTCACTCAGTCAGTCAGTCAGTCGGACAGACCGTCATTCAGGCGTTGGGTTGAAACGTTTGGGTTTGGTGGCCGGCGGAGACCCTCCCCCTGTGCTAGACTGTTTCAGACATAGATGGAAGTCCAACGGCAGCGTGCAGCCGCAAGGAAGGCATAGCGATCGAGGTGCTCGTGAACGGGGAATTCTCGTGTTTGGGTGATTGCCTGTGTTCGGACCCGAAGAATAAAATCGACCAAACTACAGCACGTCAATCTACTGCTAGTCAGCCGTGAGCTTGTTTACGTCACTCTGCTCGCATCCCGAGAATAATGGCTCGGGAGCGACAATCGAAACATCATGAAAAGTAGGTTCCGAAGTGAATCATCATCGCGTATCCGAGCGTATGATTTCTCTATGGCTAAAGCGCTTTTTTCGCGATTCGAATCGCGAGAGGGTGTGCGGAATTCACTGACGACCTCACGTGGTGTCAAGAAAGTCGGCGGTCCCCGTATAATCTACGGTATTGACGCGTAGACCGCCCGACTAGAACTTGCTTGATCCAAGGCGGTTTCTGCGTAGCTACGCGAAGGTTACCGACTGCGTCTTTCTCAAGGCCTGCCCGCTCGACCTGAAGGCCTTGATGACACCTATCTTTCCGATTACGCGAAATGACAACGAAGGCGACGGCCTTGAGTGAAGAATCGCGCTCGACCCTTCTAGATATCGCAGACTTGAGCCTAGTGTGTCGTACGGGTTGCGCGGAATTTCGCACGCTAGTTGTGGGAGAATATCACGTGGCTCTTGACGGATTCACCCAAGGAATTGGTTTGAGACGACTCTGGTCGGATGATCATTGTTGGGAATCTGCCCGTAATAGCGTGTTTCGGGCCTCTCCTCCCTCCCGACTCCCGACGACATATTTCCGATCCCAGCGAGTGCCGACCGAGTCCAGATTCCTCCGCGGTTTGCAGCATTTTTGGGAAAAAGCGTCTGATTCCTTGATCCAATGTCCTTTCGTAAGTCGTTACTTCAAGCTGACCGTGACAGCTGATAAAAGCGACATGGCTCAACGAGGTGGGGGATGACCGTCCGAAAAGACATGCGGTACAGAACATATCCAAGGCTTTTTAGTGCAAAAACTTCAAAGGAGCCAAAACACATGAGCGGCGCGGCAGAAAACGCGAACAACCGACGTGTCAATTCGTCCGCTCGGATCTCCGGCTGACAATCCAATTACTTGACGGCTTGCGTGGATCCGAGTTATGGAGCGGGCGTGATCGGCGTTGTCCTCTTCTATCTGGGCTGAGCTTATCGGTTTCTATTCAAGAATGAGTCAGGATTTGCATACCCACGGTAGCTGCACCGTTGTAGCGAACAGAATTCCGTCAAGGCTGGTAGGCTAGACGCTTTAAACACGAGCACGCATCCCTCTCGTTCCCAGTGGCGTAGCCAGGGGGGAGGGGGCGATCGCGCGTTCGCCCCCCCCCCGCCCGTAATTTCTTCCTAAGAGTGTCGAACATCCATCGAGACGATGAGTGGGACATAGAATCCATAATCGACAGATTCGCCAGCAAGCAAAAGCGCCGAATGAACTTAATGTTGTGAGTCGAGAAGGCCTACCAGCCAGTGTAGTCACCTTTCGTTGTCAGTAGATTGTTTTGTGCCTTCCATTTGTTCTACTTTACCTCTTCGCGGTGACGGAGGTAGACCTCTTGGCGTTTTAAATTTAACGTTTTCCAATTAAACGCTGTTTCGATTTTTTTTTGTAATAGAATCGATTGCTGCTGGCGAATCATGACTTTTCCATCGATATGAGACGGAGATCCGATGATTCTGTGAGCCTACCCACAAGTTCGAGGAAAATTCCGCCCCCCCCCAAAAAAAAATCCTGGCTACGCCACTGCTCGTTCCTCCCGTGCTATCGACATCGATCGTGGAGACGCTAGGCCAAAGATTGAGGCTTCCGTGACCGGCTCGACAACTCATCTTCCTCCTTGATTTCTAGTTTGGGGCTTCCCACTCTAGCGCTCCTTATATGTATATTATTAGGGATGGGGATTGGGGATGGTTCCGCAGACCGAGACAAGAACGGAAGACCTATTCCCATATGGCAATATGCAAGAGACTCCGAGCATATGGAACATCTCCCTGACGCTTCCCTCCGTTTCTCAATCCCAACGTCTCCAAGTGTCATTGCGAAGCTCGCGGTCCAAGCGCTGAACTCTTCGAATTTCATCGAGGACTCGGGTCCCTCACACGGTTTTCTTCCTCCGACGGAGATAGCTCCGGAGAGGGGTGGAACTAGGACGCCACGCGTCATTCGTTCCGCCAGGATCGCGAGCTCAATCGGAGGCTCTCCTAGTTCGATCTCTGGATAAGCGCCGTGGGCAGAAGCCGCGCGAGTAGCATCTGCTCTGATCTGGTCGACTGAACCGACCGAATGCGAGATTCTCGAAGGTCGCCGCCGTCCGTCGTCGTTTGAGTGACACAGAATGACCATCCTCTTGGATGAGCGCTCTGTTTTCCACTCCGTTCAAGTTCGAAGAGCCCGCTGGTTTAGAGAGATGTCCGCATGCGCGAGTCTGTTGTACACCTAGCCCGTCAGCCAAGACGAGTGGCCAATGAGCGGACCTAGCGCGATCTAGATCACTACCACGGACTCGCTGTTTGGCTTCCCCGATTCGGGACGTTATGTAACCGACGTAGAGCAGCTGTGTAGCGGTATGTGGTCGATTAAGAATTATTCTGGAAAATCATTGTTTGGCGATTCGAATCGTTTACGCGCGATCAGCGATGCATGGTGAGATCAGGGAAGCCGTCCTCTAGGAGGGGAATCGACCGTTCGATTTGAAAGCCTCAGGATCCGTAACCCCAGGATAACTCGGAGTTATTTTTCTCTATTCGAGCATCTCGGAGCTGATTGTTCCGAAAAAGGACCAGCCCCACGGCAGTATTTCTGATCGCAGTGTTCTTTAGAGGAAGTAACATGAAAACGGATCGACTGGCTCCCCAAACAATAAGCGAAACGTGGTCTGCTGCCGCGAAGCGTAGACTCATCCAGAAATCGATCGCCGACCGGAGCATTCTCCAAGCATAGATTGACCCGTGTTCGCTTACAGTGTGTAAGCGAATACGTTCGACACAAGACTTCTCGCGTGATCAGACTCTGAGCAGAATATCGGGCTCCCCACCTTCGTGTAGCCGAAATACCGATCGGATCCCGCCAGCGAACGAGCCCTCTCGGTCCTCGGTGGATCCCCGGAGTCGTGACAATTTCCCAGATCAGGTTCTCGGAGATCAAAGTCTGGAATCGAAAGCCGATAATTTTCAGAAAGGGGCTCGTCAGATGCGCTTCCAGAGCGAGGGCTCTCGTTCACTGCTCGGGAGTCCCCCCTATTTCCTCGTTTCCGATTAGGTAGTTTCTGGTCTACCAACGGGTCGGTCGATTTCTGGCCGGACGCTTGGATGTTAGAAAAGTGAGAAGTTTGGGGTTACGGTTTGTTGACCGTCCGATAGACGCTTGCGTCTGTGAGTGGAAAGGAGGAGGAAACAGATTTCTCGCGACTCACGACGTCGACCATGAAGCCGAGGGCAGAAGTCAAAATCACGTTCACCGCGGACGAGAGCAACGGCACTTTCGCCTATTTCGGAATAGTGAAACTCACTGGGGGGGAGACGTATCGGCTCTCCGCGGCCCTATGTCGAACGTTTTCAATTGAGTGTAGATCACGGTCCGTGGGCGTTCAAAAATCAATGGGGAATGAACCGTCCGAACGGAAAAATCCTTTCACCGATTCCCTACGGTACGAACCTGTAATCTAACGGTGCTGCTGATAGTATTGCTCGGAAGCCAAGAAGGTTGGATCTCTGACACAAATTTTCAGATCCATGTTTGTCCTACTTCTTCTGTGCACTGTCACTTTCAATAATTGAACTTCTCTTCGACCACGACCGGGAATTCATCGTACCGTCCGGTCGATGACGCCACGAATCGAAAGCCGATACGGCTCCTCGAACACATTCAGCCATAGAAACTATCGTTCTGCTCCTATTGAACGAATCTCCGGTAACTTTCTGCTGCTTCTAAGAGAGAAATCCTGTTCCAGTGAGGAGCTCCTGCCCGCGATGGTTCCCTGAAAACTTCTACAGACTGCCACCCCTCACCTGCACCGACGCACAGAGTTCACGAGCTCGGAGAAGGAACGAGACATCATGGAGCACTTCGGGCAAATCGGTTCCGCCGAAGAAGATGCCCGCCACATCCTAGCGCACCCAATGAAAGAACAGCACGATATTGCCGAACTACTAGGTCAGGACCTCCTTTCATTGGATTCCGGACTCAGTGTTTGCGACGAAGAAGAAACTTGCGCCACCAGAGGCGAATCCCTCACGACCAGATCCAAAGCGAAGAAGAACATCGACTTTTTGACCGACGTTGTGGCGGACAAACTTTCGGAAGAGGACAACAACGATGAGTACGCCTACGTGCCAAAGACTGGTGAGCGAAACTCGTTTGATTACTTCTCATTTCGAAATAGCTTGAGATCGATCTATTGATCTATCTATCGGGAAAACGGAAGGAGACGGATGACTTCGTCACCCTTAGCGTCGAACGTCACGTGGCGAATTATCTCAGAATGAAATCCGCCGATTCCTGTGCTGTAATCAATCCATGATGGTAGCTTGCCGTCTGTACATCGCTCGGACACATCAACTGACGAACTTCTAGACTCCTTCGAGGATCGGACGCAGAGCTCTAACGCGGCCTTCGAAATAAAACCCACCGTCTCGAGGGCGTCCGCATTTCGGCCCAGAGGGCGGCTCCCGGAGGAATTGGGATAAGACTCGGCGCAGTATCACGTTCAGGCTCCTGCAAGCTCACAACGAACGAACCGAGCGCCGATACAGTAGCCGTTTTCGGAAATTTCCTTATCGGATCCCATCAGCCACCGAAAGGCTCCGATTTGAAGTCTCGCTGAACGGCGCTTCTTCCTGGAATACGAATGACGGTTGAAGGCCCGAAACTTCACTCATTCCGGAGCCATACGTCTAAAGTGATCGCTTCTTTGTTCGCCTTCCAATCGTTCCCCGGGAGGGCTTCCTGTCATCGGGGCGAGCGTCTTTAACGAGCTATTAGAAATTTTTCGATCATGTCAAGGCGTCGATTGCCCTCTTAGCTATTAACACCGCGACCGCCACACCGCCACCACCATCGAATGTGTTTATTCAACGCTTTAACCACAACTACTAGTCGCTTCGGTTTCTCATGACCTCCCGACCTGGGACCGGAGCTATTCGAGCGGATCCCTTCAGACTGAAGTGTTTATGGCTTTAGAATTGCTATGCAATGCCTCCCCCTCGTCCGATAGATGTACGTGCAGCTGGATCTCGTCAAAAACCGGAGTTGTTGAGCAACCCAACTCGTCTTTCAAGTCGGCATCGACCTTTCTCTCGAGCGGACTTTGTTTGATTGTCGTTTGCTTTGCTCGAACGTCGGATATCCTAGCGCCAAAAATAACGTCCTTAGCGTCCCCCGCAGCGCGGATGCGCATCTCGTTTGTATAATCTAATCTCAGTCAGTCCGTGTCTGAGGTCTCAATCGTTGCATTTCCTTTCGCGAGAAGATAAAATCTTATTCAAGCATCGATCCCGACTTGACAAAACGTCGAAAACGCGTCGCGAGTTTGATCATGGCGGCTGCGAAACGGTGTTTGTGTGTTTGCCATCGGATACCGTGCGTCATTTGGTACATGTGAATCCGGTGCTTGGTATTTGCTCCCTCGGTTAGTTTCAGCGACGGCGGGCTTGCGTCGCGAAACCAATCGTGGGGAAATCAACGGGTCTCTTACCAGCGGACAGAAGTTCTGCTCGCGCGGTCCGCCGTCGCGACGGACTCGGCCGGATTAGGGATGTCGGATGGCGGATCGAAGGAAGTTCTGACGCTGACGCTGTGCAACCCCAGAATTTCTCTCCGCCTGATCTCATCGGTTCCTCGTATCGCAGCCAAGACGGGCCCTTCCGCCGACGGGGTAGATTTCGCAAAAAAAAAACAAGACAAAAGTAAGATAGAAGTCCGTCTGTCGAATGCTAAGAGGAAGTGTCGGCTTACATCCTGAGAACCTCGCGACGACGACGCGTCGTCTTCTACGCCGAAGATCGGACCCCGGGGGAATCACCACGTACGTTGATCCGCTCGCATTGTTTATTGGCTGAGAACGATGGATGGATGAGCGAGCGAGCGAATGGACGAGCGAGCTGGCGAGCAAGCGACGATAGATCAGAATAGTCTGCGACGCGGCGTTCTAATTCCTGCCGGACATTAGAGGTCATTCTTCATGGGGCTGAGCTCACCGGGATGAATCGTTGCGTTGTCGAAACATAGTATTGTCCAGGCGAATACGCGAACGCAACCGTTTACTTGCCCAATATCGTGTCTTAGTGCGGCATTTCGTTATCATCGCGAAGGTTCTCGCTTTTCGGAAAATCCGTCTCAATTGTGAGGGTGCTCATTCACGGCACGATCTGTGTGCAAAACTTCCCGAGGACGAGTCTAAGGGGGGCGAACATCCCGAAAGAATGAACTCGTGTCCGCCGTTGGACAACTCCCTCCGCCTGGGGAAAAATATCTCGCTTTGTGTTAATAACACGTGATCCAATTGTCAGACCATCGACGGAATTGCCGCCGGACTCAAATGCGTACGTGATGCCGGTGGTCTACTTCTTGCGTAAGCTGGTTTTCCGCTTCGTGTACGATTCCGCGCGCTCCATGACCAAAGGCGATGAATGAATGCTCTTTTCCTCGGACTGAGAATTTATTCCTGCGTGTTGGGTATTCGTTTAGCGCTCGCTCACTCACCCACACGGATCGCGTACCGATATATTGTCTGCGACGGTGAACTTCGCCGCTTACTGATCCACTGAGGGGAAAAGAGCTCTCCGATATCTTGTCACAGGGCTGTCACGAGACAGCAACTAATTGCGGTCCGGATCTGAAGGGTGAACACGCAGAGCTACAAAGACTGCCTTGGCAATCGCTCCGCAACTCATCCCTCCATGTCGTTCCCGGGGATTAATTATCGTGACCGATTCAACCAGATTAATTGAGAGAAGAAGACTTCGGCCCGGTCTGAATCACTTCTCCGAATCGATTCTAGCACGGAATCCGCAGGTCGCTGTTCCGCCTCTGACGGAACACTGAAGCCAGATGGTTTCGCTATCATTAGTTGCGATAGATATCAATCCCTCAGCGGTCACGGTAATTGCGGTCGTTATTGATATTGTCACCGGTGTCCGATCATAATTTCATTGCCAGTATATACTGTCACGCTCCGATCCAGGAATGAATGACCCTTTCGAACGGAGCGAAGTTGGATGACATTCAAGCGGGCCTTATCTTATTCGCTGAATCGAATGTTCCGATCATTCTTTTTCCGCTCAGTCAGCCACTGTACGCAATCTTCAAACCGAGCCATGCTATTCGAGCTAGACCTGTTTTCGAACTGGAATGCAGCTGATCCCCCAAGGTCGCCGAAGCCATCGTCATGCGGTGTGCAGGGCTCCGCCAGGTGTCTCTACGTCGTACGCCACGACTCGAGCCTGAGAGCGAGGAGATGCTCCAGAATCTGTGAGCTATTGAGGGTCTGGTTGAAGCGCTTGAGGACCCCGTCGAATTTCTAGACAGCGTAATCATCCTGAGAGAGTCGAATTCCGTTCCCCGATGCATAGATTCTTGCGATGTGAAAGAATCCTAGTTTTCGTAAATGACTTGCAGCAGGCCCAGTCTAAATAAGCGCCGATGTTCGCTCATCCGTCGATCTTGCGTCACTTCTCGATCGATGGCTCATGACTCGCATCCGATAGACTGCGACGCTTTCGTAAAGTAAGAGAACGAACGGATCACTGTAAGTCGACAGAAAGAGCAACAACTGTCGATTGCTGTTCGCCGCTTCCGCACCGGTCGCTAGTGACGAGACGACTATTTTGCGGGGACTCCCGACCAACTGGATCGATGCTCTTCGGGGTCGGAAGTCGGGCTGCCTGGGATACTCGGAGCTAATGACCATCAAGGGAGTCTCGACGCTTGGTTGTTCGTTAGCGAGTACTTTTCGGCTCGTGTATAGCTGCCGTGTGTTTCTCGGGCTGTGTCGGAAACACGCGGGAGAATTTTAATGGGTGTACTACGGTTGGATTGTCGTCGTTTTGATTCATTCCATCTGCGATCCCGCAGCCGTCACGGCGGACATCACGCCATCTACTGATCCGGATCGAGAGAGAACTGAAAAATTAGAAGCTTCCTTCTTAATACCTCGCGTGGCATTTCCACTGCGACGGTCGCGGACCGCAGCGGGCTTCGTGATGTGAGGTAGACGTCCATGATGTGCGACATACCCCCACGTTGACGCGAGCGCACTCGCGCTTCATCGTTTGTGTTCCGATCTCCGGTGACACGAGGTGCGTCTGCTGTGATTCCGCGAAAAACTCGAAATGGATGTCGCAGAAGCTTTGGCTAACCCCGAATACAATGACGACGTTTTCAGTGAGTTTCGTAGTTCCACTTCGCCAGCCGAAATTCCGGTCGAAGCCGTAGGTTTCCTAATATTCGGAATTCAGATCTTCGGGGCCTTCGCACAACCCCGCGTGACTATCCGAAGCTCTGTTGATATGATTTCTCTGACCTTTGATGTTCCGTCCGGGATTTCTCACAACAAAGCTGCAATGAAAAAAAAGCCCCATTGTGACACTCGTTTCTGTCTGACAAATGCGTTTACATACTTGCGTTTATGGGGGTCCGAGGAACCGTGAGCGCCGGATTCCGAACCGAGTTCTGACACTTTCGGGAAGGACTCAAGTTTAACACGAGTTGCGCGACACGCCCCGAGGTAAGGAGTTCTTTCTCGGAGCGTATATTCGAAGGAAGTTTTGCCCACGGTTGAGGAGGACGGTATTCGCCGCTGTGCGATCGGTTGTTGCAGAACAGCATTCGAAATCGGATTCCCGATGTTTTATGTGACTTTCTCTGCATGACGATTCCTTGGCGAGCGGGACAAAGAAAAGGAGCATAATGTTGAAGTTTTGCGGAGGAGCGGAGTGACTTGTTTCGGATCCGCGATCGACGCGAAGATGAACGATCGGTCGATTGGATAAGTGGACGGCTGTATCTCGGTGCTCGTACATGGCGCGTGCCACGTGCACGGGGCAATCGGATCCGAGGGCGGAAACGTTCGTCGAGCAATGCCGTTGCTCGGATCAATCATTCGAAATTTCATCATGTGCCGCGATCACTCCGCCATCGTTTGGAGTGGACACCGTCGCGAAATCTTGTCCCTGTTTCGAGAAGGAGCTTGCTTCGAGCCTGAATCATGATCGACTTAACGGAGAACAGCACTATAGACCTAGTTCCGAGAGAATGCCCCGAGAATTCCAGCGAATAAGATGCGTTGCCGGAGCAAAACATCGACGTATGATTCAAAGCCGCTGCTTCCGCGGATCCGATCCCCCTGTGATCAAGTGATCAGATGAGATTGGTCGACTCCTCCAGGACGTATAGACATCAAAGACTTCGTGCAGGAGACGAGACAGTTCTCATGCGCCGAGTCGCAAGCGAATGCTCATCTAATTGAATAAGTTTTCGTCGCAGGGAGTAGATGAAATATCTGCTCAATTCGATATCAGATCAAATATCTATCAGAAGAACTTGGTGGGAGCTTACCTCATGACAACCCGAAAGAACCTTACCCGAACGATTTTGCAATCGAAGAACTGACTGAGCTCAATTTGATTACAGACTTACAACTAGCAGCTGAACTTGGGAAAACTCTCCTGGAAAGGAATCATGAGCTGGAGGAGAACGTCCGACGTTTGCAAGCCGTTATCGAGGAACAGTCAAAGGAAATCGATGTAAGTGCTCGACTGAGATCGTTAGCTTTGAAAAATGCTTCCCGCAGTGTCTTCGGGAGAGTTCGGTGTGGCTTCGGATTCCCGAAGAAGGGCAATCGCTTAGGAACCAGAGCTGGGATGTCCCTACAAGGAACCCACGGTCGGTCATCCATTCAGAAAAAGTCAGACAGCACCTGTACGTTAGAACAAGAGCCTTCAGCCCGACTCCATCACTGTACGGTTTTTAGTTTTTCAACGGACGGAATTTACGTCAAGCTAACGAGGGAGCGCCCTTCACATATTCTGGGTTAATGGATAAACGCCAGCCGACGTCTCGGCGACCGAGCATGTCTGCGGCCGCCGCGGTAATGTTTCCAAATTTCATGATGATCTTGACACGGGACGAATAAGTCAGTCAGACGGCTTTGTGCCGTCCGGTAGCGCTCGGCTATTTTCGCGCACGACTGTCCGAGTTTTAAGGGAGATAGCCATCGACATCGCGGAAAATACATTGGCGTCGAAGGTAGAGATTAAGAATCGGGCGGAATCGAACTTTGTTTCGTTCTCGATTTTCCCGCTCGTTGGATGATCTGTCGATCGGATCCGGGACTATGTTCGTGACCGGTAGGAAATGATAGCGTAGATCGAGTGTCCGCGGAGGGCGCTGAATTTTTCCGGCTCCATTCGATTATATTACTATGGTTTTCAACTATATGACGACGACAGAATTTTCGATGTTGAGATCTGAGCCGAGTCAGGTCCGATCTTCGTGTATTCGCTCCGGGAATCGGCTTTAAGAATCATCACGGCCGGCGGAAGGAATCGGATCGCGCTGCCAAAAACGGCTTGTTGCAAAAACCATAGTAATTGTATCATGATACAATACGTTTATACGGATGATGAATTAGAAGAGGGCTGTGTCTCCTGTCTCCGGAGGGCTTGTTGCAGCTCTGCGTGAGTCTGTGTCGACACATGTCTGCGAGCGATCCCATCCGGAGTACCCGGATCACTCGGACAGCGAAAACCTTCCAACAGATGACCGAAGTTTTTTGCTGCATACATTGTATTGAATGGGCGAGACCCCGGGATATGCGGAAGTCGACCTCAGACGTGACGACTTTCCTTAGGAAGTATTATCTCCTACGATTCGACGTATTTGAAGGAAGAGGGCAATGATGTATGCATATCGTTATATCGTCAGTTCGTAGATGATTTCGGTCTATTTACCCAGATAATTTATGGAGGGCTCCATAAGCTCAGCGAAGCCCCATTCTAATCGTTTGCATGTCATCATCGCTATCTGGGCCGACGTTGACGGGTTCTGTTCCGCCTGTAGTTCCACCATTCACTTGTGTCAAGCTCTTGTCAAACTCGCTCCGGTGTGTCACGAAAGCGCAAACATCAAAACTTTCTTCCACGCTGTATCATATCCATTCTGTGGAAGCGTGTAGAATCAGGCGAAAGAGAAAACCAGACAAAGTCAAGTGTCGAATCACTGCGCCATTGGTCTGCGGTTTGAGATCCGGATCGATCACCAAATTCAATGTCGAAAAAAACCTTCGCGAATCGGGCTCACTCAAGCGACCTTATTACGATTCTCGAGCATTGGCTCAGGGAGCGTGGGTCGTCAATTGTCTTCTAGTTTCCGAAGCACGACAGAAATCGAAGGATTATTCGATAGCTCCCTGGAAGTGGAGTTCGAACCAAAGTCGTAGATTTCTTCCATGAACCTGGTATGACCTCTTGGGAAGCAGTCTGATTCAGGATATTGTCCGAAAAGTTTGAACCTTATCCGAGCTATCAACGTCACACGTTCCTACGTTGAACGCTCGGTCAATAGTCGTTGCCAGCGAAAAACGTGCCACGGACTAGGGATGAAGAAGAGCCCAGCACGTGGTTTTCCGGTCTCATGATTCTACGATTTGAAATTGTGTCTCTCGGAACCACTCGTCATCCTGTTTTAGTTGAGTATAGCAGTGGTCCTGTGGGTAGGGTGCTCTGACGAAGTCTGTTCGACTAGCAGTCTGTCATTCGTTGTCTCCAGTTGTGAGGAGGGTCAGTTCAACAGCGGTGCCTACCTCTCTACTAACGCGGCCCCTCAGTCAATCTGTGAGATTCGCGACTTTGTCCCAGCGAAACTCTCCATTGAGAGTTCGAGTCTCTGCGGCGAGTGATGCGGTCGAACCGCAGGTGATAACAACTGATACCCCAAGAGGTATACTGTGCTCAGTCAGAGTTAAGTGCTGGAGGAACTTGGTGCGAATTCGCCATCGTCGGGCTCGGGCTCATTGAGTTTCGAATTGAGACTGCGATGGATATATCGAGGAGGAATCTCGTGTTACGTCAGGATATAGGAGTGCTCTGCGATTGGGCTCTTGGTCGCATGGAAGAGAACAAAACTCCGAAGGTACAATATGCTGATCGTTCCGAGTCATTGTGAGAATTCAAGCTCCACGAGCTCCTAATTGGGTCGTAGCGTGACAATGGGGAAAATTCATCTTATCCATTAACCTCGGGCTGATCTGGTCTAGCACTGAGACTTTCCATTCGCTGCATCATCGGCACTCCCTCCTGCCCATCGGTCTCTGACTTCAGCGGCATCGACCTCTCTTACGGTGTAAAAAGTTTGCAGAGCGAAAAATCCTCAACTTTCTCACGTGTGAGCCTGCATACTACCACTCCCTCGTCCTTAACTCTGCCTCAATCTATCTTCATAATTTTTTCCAGCACCTTATCTAAACGATTTCAAATCCTTTTGTTTTGAGGACTCAAGGTGATTCTATATTTCACCCGTGCATCGGCAGGGGACGGGAGCTTATAAATAGTCGGGAATTCTCTCGAGCCTTTCCTTCCGTGGTTCGCTTTCTCACCACAGATGGCGCCGCCGGCTCCACGGTGCGTGTGTCGTCCGAATCGCAGTCCAGCGTGAGGTATCATATCGTTACAGCGGACTTGTAGGGTATTGAGCTTTCACTCGGCGAAAAGCAATTCAGTACATTCGCCTTGAACTCGTTTCTCACGCCCTCGATGCTCGTTACTATTGGTTGTCGTCTTAAGCGATAGTTTCTTCTTCCATGAATCATCTCGGCCGTCGAAATCGTTCGTTTCATCCTCAAACCGATGTGTCCGGTTTTCGCCAGTTTGGCCTTCGCTTCCTGCAGACCAGACGTTTAAGCGGCTCCAGGAATTCCAGGACCCCTGGAAGAACCCCGACGCGATTACCCTCGACCTTGGGCCTTGTTTTCGATTGACTTGAGCAGGGCGCTTCGGATGTTCGATGCGGGCACGGATCCTCTGGCATATCGGCGGCTTGTTGCCATGCTCATCTGTTGCTTGGTCGCGTCACGGAATTTCTGACTCCGCACATCACAGCTGTGAGGACGGATTTCTCCATCAGCTCCCAAGTTCGAGCCAAACAGGAGTTTCCCGTCGGCTTCTCTGCTGTTCCTTCGCTTTCATATAGGTATCCCATTCGCATCCTTGAATCTTGAAGGGTTCAACATCCTAGACGCCGGGACGGCGTCTGTTGTTCTTCTCCGAATCGAGCAGCCAAGCTAACCGCACGGGGTTTTCTTTCTCATGCACGAGAGGAGCAGGAACCCGGCATGAGACACACAATCTTTCGTCTATCAAGCGGCCGCGGAATTTTTCAATCGAGGTTCTCATTTCTGCAACGATATTCCGGAAAATGGCATTTCCTAGACCGCTGCCGGCCTTCGGAGCGGCAATCATGGTCACGAGACCCGCCTAGCTTCTCCACCGTCAGTCACGGATCTTCTGATCGGGATCTGATACGGACCGGAAATACTCGAGATTCCCAGTGGGTTCCATCCTTCGCACTGATTCTATATCGGTGAGCCTTCGGCGTTGTCGATACGATGAACATTATCATTCGCGGTAGCCCCCGATGATCTGTACCGAGCGTCTTCAGATCTTACGGTCTCTGGCTGGGCTTCTGTTCATGATCAGATGTCCAGCTGCGAAACACTTGTATCGCTGAACTTCTGCGTGTCAATGCGACGAACATTGAATCCGCCGAAATCCAAGTTACGTCAAATGCATGCCTGTCGATGGCAATGGAAGGGCTGGAAACTGAAGTTCTTGCGACGCGCGCCCATGTCCATACTAATGAGAAAATATCGAAATGAGGAAGCCCGTGCGGCTCCTTGTTTCCTTCGTCTGATTGAGATGATCAATCACACAATGGTTTCCGGTGGGACAGCCGGCTCGTACGTTCAAGTGCAACTTTGGCTGAAGAGAAAGTCCCTCGAGGCCTCGTTCCTGGATCAATGGCACCAGGCCGTAGACGACCGTGCATTCAGACGCATCCTCTCTGAGGACTACCTGTCGCATTTCTTCATCCACTCTTCGTCTCAGACCCGCAGAGTCATTTCAATCGGCCCCCTCGAACTTGCCAAGAGCTTTGTTGTTGACAACGCTCTCGCGTGGCGCGTCGCCAGACGGGTACGCGAAGCCCCCGATCTTCGGGCCCTAGTCTTATGTAAATTAAAAAGTTCCTGAATTTGTTCTCCGCAAATAAAGGAGATATCTCATCTTATCACTCTCTACCGGGGCTCTTCACTGCTCGTTCTCTGTAGTCTTGCTTCTACGAGCAGAGGGGCTTTGGAATCCAGGCAGGAAGGCGAACGTTGAACAGAAGCCTATTCCGGAACTTCTGGCACTATTGTCTGGTGTTTGGTCCGGCCTCCAGCAACAACGACAGCGGCTATCGCGTAGCGGCGAAGTTACTTCTGTCGGTCGCTGATTGCTGCCTGCAGTTCCACCGCAAGGCCTTCCGGATCCGAAACTTATTGACCGACAAAGTGGCGATCGAGCGAGGGAGCGGACAACCGACGTTCGTTTCACTTTGGGGAGTCTGTTGATTTTGTCGATGGATTTCAACACGCTCACGCGACTCTCATCCCATTCGATCGAGCTAGACTTCGCGGAATCGATGAGCCGGATCGCGCGGGCGTCGGCCAGACCTCATTGCGCGGGGCTTTTCGCTATTCTTCTTTTCCGCCGTAAAATTCGGAAGCATGGGGAAACACGCAATCGTGGGAGCATTCCAGGGAACGCGAGCAGAGCCCCACGATACTTCAGGCATTACTTTAGGAAGCCAGGCAACGGTGCATCCGAGCGGGGACTGGGCGTCGTTCATCCGACATCGATGAGCCATTTTCCATCATGTCTTAGATGAGAGATCTGCCTCGTAGAACCGCGAATGCCAAAACGTGCGAATCTCTCGACGATCCTCTCAAGGGTTCGAACTCCTTCGACTCCAGAGCTGAGGGGGCCCCCGGCGCGGACTCGCCGCCGAGGTGGCCTTGCCGTGCATCCAGAGTTTCCGTTCTTCAGAAAATGAAAAACGTCGAAACTGGGATGTCAATGCAGGCGGAACGACCTCGAGGCTGAAGTTCCACAGAGAGGGTGATCGGCGTGGAAGCCGCCCGTCGACCGCTTCGCTCAGGGTCCTCGGGCTCGGAGTTCCGGGGCTTCCGGTCTCGTGTGGAAGCGTCCGTCGGAGCTTGCTCCGTGAGATCTGCTCCACCTCCGGAGCCAAGTAACAGTTGACACGCAAGTTGCGTGCGCGCGCCGTAACTTGCCGAACATCGCAGATTGGACAGACCCTTCTCGCCACTTTCCTGACTGGGCATGCCAGACGCCGCTGTGTCAAAACCATAGTACTGAAAACCACTCCGGTGCCCACATCGTGCCGCTCAACTGCGAAGTTCTCCGTCGTCGTGAAGTGAGACGTTTTGTTCGAGACCGGATCTCCAGTGTTTTGTGTCAACCTCTCTGTGGGGATTCACCGAGGCACTAATGTTGCCCACCAGTGCCGGAAGCATCATTCCACAGGCCTAAACTCGGAACCTCAGGAAGAAGACGATTCTCAGCGCCTTGAAGTTGCCGAGGGACTGCTCGTTGGTTTGAATTGATCAATCATTTCCGAACCAGCGAAACGTCAGACCTAGATTCGTCTAGGACACCTCTGAAACTTTGAGAGCAGCGTCAAATTCAACGAAAAAGAAAAAAATCACAAAAACATAGCTTCTACCTCACGGTACAGCTAAGTGCTCATTTTCTAAAAGGAAAGAAGGTAACGGATACATTCAAAGGATCAGCTTACTGAATCGGTCGACTTGAAGTTCTTGTTTGAGGATTCCTGTGGATAGAGAGCAGAGAATCTCTGGAAGATTACGGATAAGATCTCGCAAGTCATCAACGCCAGCTCAATCATCACGCATTTTTGAAGTTAGGCCTCGCCAAGCGCAACTTGACTGAATCGAGTGCTGAAGCCACGAAGCAGTTCAAGTAGACGCGCCTTGATTTTCATCGCATCCATTCGAGAAGCAAACCCCAACGAGGAGTACCGCAACTGCTCCGTAGGAGCACAAGGAGAGAAGAGGAAAGAAACAGCGGAGTTTCCGAAACTCAGCGGAAAAAGCAAAAAAAAATCTGAAAAAAACTAGTACAAAAAGTCGTGCATCATCATCGATCGTAAAGCTGTGAAACCCGAAACCCATAGCAGGGAACTTTTCCGGAGTTCAGCTTCGGGAGGAAAATCGAAGAATTCATAGCTTCGAACGAAGAAAGCTCAAGTTTTTACACAAGTTCAATCTTCTCGACCCTACACCCACTCCTGCACCACCGCAGCAGCTGCTACTACTGCTTCATTTACTCTGTTGGAGCGAGTAACTTATACCTGAGTTCAACCCAAATCCCACCGGTTCTAGTCACTACATGATCCTCATTGGAGACCGTTGCCAACTTTTGAGCACCATCGTCTCTTCGACCTACTTCTGCTTGTAGTCTCAATCAGCCTCCCGGGCTATGGCTTTCTGAGCCGGAGTCTTCAAGGGTGTTCCTGAAGGCTTCCCAAGAGAAGACTGAAGGTCTAAGGCGCAGTCGTCAAGCCCACGAACGCAACGAGCACAAAGAAGATATTTCCCAGAGAATACTTCGTCGGACAAGGCATTGGGACGAATAATTGAAGGAGGAAGGAAGGAAATCGGAATGAATCCCTTACGAGTCACTCAGGAGCGTCGCAGGGAGCGGAGACGTCGATGCAGGGTCACCGCGATCAAGGAAAACGTCGCTCCGTTGACTTCAAGCGGCAATGTGAGTTACGGCGATCGATAGGGGAAGACGTGGTTGGATTCGAGGGTGATATACGTGGTAGTAGACGGGAAATCTTTTTTCTCTCGATAGACAGTAGGCCCGCGAGGAATGCTCTCCAAATCTCGGGTAGTGTCCACAGATGTCGAATGGCTGATCACAGGCTCAGATGTCAAAATGCCGACTTAGAAGTTCCGTGAGCTGACCACGCCTTGGCGGCGCGGCGGTACTGGTAGGGGCAGTGGCCCGCTGATCTTTTTTCCAACCGCAAGCGCGGCCGCAGCTCGATTCCCCGATGCGCTTAGGCGGGAGAGCTCCTGCATGAGCCTGGTCCGAATGATTCGGTATTTCATTCCTCTAAGAGACTCGCAATGATTCCAAAAAGGGACTCCTGACCGAGGAGGAAGCCTCGTAGACGAGGGCCGATTCAGGAAGTGCCCCAGTAGGAGAATTCTTTTTGTTCGATTCAGTGGTCAGGCCATCCGAGGCTGAGAGTCGTTGTTGAACCGTCGGTTAGAATAGACCCCATCCACACGGTACGTGACATTTTTCAAGCTAGCGTGAGCGAGCTGTTGACCGTTGGTAAGTTGACCGGACGAAAATCGCGAGGTCCAAGGTCTCCGCGAGAGGCGCTTGCGTACCGCAAAATTCCTATGGAGCTCAGAAAATATAATTCCCCGCGATTTCGACGTGACTACCCCGTTGCAGTTTTTCTGGGGACGGCTTCTTCATGCGCCGTGCTCCACAAGTTCCGCTTGCGAAACCGAGGAACTAGTTTCTGAGCGGGATCTATTGTTGAGCCCCGCACCCGGCATTGGCTGTTGTGAAGTCGACGCTTGTGTGATATGTCCTGACAATCGAGCTCATTGATATCCGCGTAAAATGTCTCGCTGCAGTGAGAAATAATTAGATGATTGAAACGTCGTCACGAAATTTCAGCTGACCGACCTTCGACGGCAGGCTCGGGTTTTCGAGTCGGACGAGGAATCATGATCATTCGTGCATTCGATAAAGCGATCGCGATCGGTGAACTTATCGATGGACCGAGCTCTGTCAAGAGTTGCACTAAAAATCGGCTCTTGAAGTCGGAGAAGTTACGCGGCTGACTTCGGGTCAGAATAATCAGGGCATCCAGCACCTACAGCTCGTGGGCACGAGCTTCAAGTGACTGCCACTCCCGCTAAAAACTCATTTCACCTCACCCGATCAGAGTGCCGGCTAAGGTACTCTTCTTGAAGCTATGTCAATCCAGGGCTACAGTTGCGCGCAGGAGGTCGCTACGATTCTCTTGATCGCAAACTAGTATCCATTCGCGATTTCTGTTTCGCTAAGGGGCCTCTCGATTTTTCCATCGATGGCTGAGTCTATATAGTTCAGGTCACACGCGTTCGAAGTCGGTCAAGTCTGCTGAGGCACCAAGACAGACCTGGATACGTTCCCTATTTTGACCTGGAACGATCATTAATGATCGAGGTTCCAATTCTTGTGCTGGAAAGCTCCGTCGTAATGCGCTCCGGATGGATTGGGAGATGAGCGGAAATGGATTGTTAACCCTACCGACTGGTGAACAAATCGTTCGCGCTTTCCCTTCGGCTCGTTTTCTTCAAAAAAAATTCCTGCTTCCACGGGGCATCCGAAGCATCCCGAAAACTTAATAAACTTCGCTCAAAACTCCGAAGGCCATTATACGAGCGGATCATTCCTCTGACGTTGAACCTTCTCTGGGTTCCGCCATCCATCTTTTGATGATTCCGAGCCGAGAATTTTTCGGAAACAGAGGAGTGAAAAAAGGGAACGCGTCGACAGAATATAATAGCATTGGAAATTCTTTTCTCGCCGCTGCTCAAATTAGGCGCGCAGTTCGGCCCAGGACTGCTCCGGCGCAACTCTCGGTCGTTACGGTAGCATACCCTCGTTTTTTCGTCGTCTTGGCAAGCTTCGCGAACTTGCCAAACCCAGCCGTTGTCGTCGACGTCGCCGCCAGTTCTGGAGTTGATGTTCGGAACACTGTGAGACGGGTCGCGTCTTCTTTGGTTCCGTCAATCGTTGACCGCATCACGAGGCTGGCCATCCGCGGAAGCGTTGCAGACGCTCGACTCGTCGACCGGCACCAGGAGAGAAAAAGCCTCCGATGGCGATCCGTGAAATATGCTATACTATTTTTAGACATTGGATATAAGTAGCTGGCAAGTTCTTTTTTGGACTTGGTCGCTCCAAGTGAACTAGTCATTGAAGTGGCTTGTCGAAAGTTCAGCTGTTTCCAAACCACGGTCGGTTTGCGTCCTTGGATATCGAAGGACTGCTGCTATCCCGGCTCCAAGTTGCTGCAGCGCGACCGAAGTGGTGATGGTGCTACCGAATGAGTCATAAGTTGCTTTTGCCAGTTTCTGCTGCTCGAGCCGCCGAAACAGATCGCGGCAGTCGGCGCTCGTCATGAACAAGTACCTGAAGCAGGCAGAAGACGTCGACGACGAAGCGACAGCCGAAGTCAACGAAACTTCCAAGCGTTCCCTTTCTCTCACAGAAGTTACGCCTGGCTTGCTGGAATGCAGAAGCTGTAGCACGAAACGAGTTCGCGAACGACTCGCCGCGCTTCGAAGAGAAAAGAATGCGCTGCGGTGGATGTTTCCGAAAGCGAGCGAGCAATTTACAATAGTGGCCAACTCGCACGTCTTCCATGGATTGGAATATTTCAACGGACAACCCCAACCTTAGCGGACGACGAGCCGTAGAGCAAGAAATAGACGAAACCATAGATAGATCGACGAAATGTTTCGGAAGAAGCTGTACGAAAGGAAGAAGCGCAAGAAGACGTTCCGATGACGACCTTCGTCATCAGAGGGTGAACGATTCCTTGAAGGGTTTCCTGCGTCGAAAACCGCGGCAACAATTTCGGTGCTCTTTTCAGCAGTCATTGTTAGCCCGACGGCTGCGGCGGCAGAGAGTAGCGGTAGTTGTTCGCAGTTGTTGCCGTGGTCAGTAACGTTCAACGTAAGCTCGTTGTGCTTCTCGTTGTCGTCGTCGTCTGGGCATCGTTATCGATGCATTGAGGAGGAAGTCAGTCATCATCTCCTTCCACCGTTGGATACCGTCTGACGCCCAGCGTCCCTGACCTCATTCATCTATTCCTCCGTCGCATCCATATATTCATCGCTCAGTCCGTTCAAAATAACTTTCTCAGGCGCCGGGAAAAGTTGAAGCAAGCGTTCAAGAAGGCGGAGTGGAAGATTGAGAAATTCGTGCGCATCGACTGTTGTGCCCAAGAAAGCCACACCGTTCAACTTGAAATCGCTTGGGTGCTCCCCGCACCGGGAAGTTATGATTTAGGTTCCCGAGACGAAACCTCCGGGTCGGAATCAGAGCACCGCGCTGCGAAGGGGCGCATCGATGGATGTTCACAGGAACCTCCGTCGATCGCGCGGAATTCATTATCTGAAGGAAACCTATCCCGGCAGATACAATTCAGGGAAAATAACATATTCTCGTTTTTCGCATGATCGCAGAGCCGGAGGCGGAGCCCGAGACTAGGGTACCTTCGCGCTCGAGGGAAGGAAAGTGTTTTTGCGACAAAAAAGGAACTCGACTCGGGAATTCCGGCTATTATAAGGTTTTTACGAGCCGTTAAGGCCGGGCTCGCGATATTCGCTGCGAGATTTGTGAGCTGCGGAAAACATCATCATCATATGTTTCTCATCATCGATCCGGCATCGAAGAAGTTCGTGATGATGTCGCTCGCCTCGCTGGCTGTCGATCGGCTCGCTGAGTTTCACCCACTTCCGAGGATACCGCAGCCCAGCTGTTAAAAAATGTCCCGTGTTTGCGAGCGACGGCGGCTGAAACGCTCCAAACGGGCCACGACTTCCACAAGTTTATTCCCCGTCCGCGGGCCAGAATAACTTGGACCGGCCGATAGTTGTCGGTCTAGCGGTGGATAGTTGGCCCGCGGACGAACCTACGAACGGACGGCCCGTCTGACTGACTATCCGTCCGACCGACCGTTTGTCTGTCAGCCGAGGCAGCTAGCTCAACATCGGATGGCATTGGGTAGTGCGTCCGTTGGAGCACTTAACCCACATTCGCTGCTGCAAAAGCACCTCGGCTGCAGTTCTGATTGAGCTGCGAGCGAGCGAGCGTTCGCCATTGTTGCTAGGACAAGCGGAGGCAAGGCTCATTCAAATGACTGAAAGAACTTCTAACGAATGAAGGAGCGAATGAATAAATGAATCCTTGTGAATGCATGATGCCAGCGCATTAATGTGAGCTCCGGCTCGCATCCTACAAGTTGAAATGCGAGGAACAGCATCGCAGGCTGAACGTTTGTGTACCTCGTCCACCAAGGACATTGACACAGCTTGCTCGTTTGCGCTAATGGTGCACCCTTGTCTAGCGGACAAGATCCTATTATTAGGCCGAACGTCTGATCATGGGGGCAACCAAGTTTTGATCAAATCAGCTTCCATTCTCCAGTTCAAGGGAGGAATCAACCGTCGGTGTCGGCTCCGATGTTTCCTCGCTTTCCTCGACATCCTCGGTTTCGATAGCGACCGGCCAACTGTGGCGGCGCGGACCAAGCTGTCGCATGCTTCTTCTTCTTCCCAAGTTTGTCGTCGGATTCCGATCTATATCATCTGGCAGGAGTTCTTGCGGGAAACTAGCTCAAAAGTTGAGAAACTGTGCGCACTTGGATCTGTGCGATTGCTTCAGATTCGGCGTAGATTACCTCATTGAGTTTTCGAAAAGTACCATCGCAGACCAAACTTCGACCCGTCGGGGAGATTGTCCCGCACACTATACAGCGAGATGACGAAATATCGAATCAAGAGAGCTCTTTCCTCTCGCCGCTCGCAGCTTGCTGACCGATCAGTGTTTTCGCTCACCCAGACGACGATTCCGCCTCACTTCCTAGTGGGGGTCGGGCAGTTTTCGCAAATTTTTTCCGCAGCTAGTGGCGATTCACCACGAGCTACAGGAGTCAGGAGCGTATTCCTTTTATTCGGTGGACTAATCGCATTTCCCTTCGATTTCAGTATTTGACTAGCCAGGCTTGTCAACTTCGCGACGCGAACGAAACTCGACTCCGCATCTACGAGGCCCTCGAGCAAAGCGTGGGAGAACTGGAAAAGAACAATCGTCTCCTACACGATGAAAGCAAGACGGACAAGAAACGCATCAAGGCGTGAGTAGTCGTTGATTTTTTTCGTCCCCCTCTCATATCTTCCTCGACATCCATCCGCTTCTCCACGTGTCGTGTTCCTGCGTTCGGGGAAGTGGAGAAGGAACTTCGTTTCGAATTGGCAGCTCGGGTTTTGTTTCGCTTATTTGAAAAGGCGACTTTCGGACCCATTCCTCGTCTGGAGTCACCTCTTTCCGGTTTTCCATTTCCAATGCGATGAGCGATGATATTCCTCGGATTCGCGGCTTTTGGTGGAAGGTTTCAAAGATGGTATTCGTTCCGATGCTGGCTGAAGGGTAGGGCTTGTTTTTTCAATCGATCGATGTCGATGAGGAACGATTCGACAAAAGCTGAATTAGCGAACGGAGTTAGTGAACACGATCTTCGATTTGATGAGTCACGGACGGGGCGTTTCAGCGCTTCCTTGCAACCTTCTCTGACAATCTTCCGGACCGTCCACGATCGGTCACGGTCCCCTTCGCGAGTCTGCGAGTGTGCATCCGAGTGATAGCAGAGTCATCGAGGCCGCGATTGAGTGTTGGTCCAACGGAATGACTCGCAAAGCGATTGAAAATGAATACCAGGAAACTCCGGGACTTGATTCTCAGTCTCCCTCATTTTTTGTCTCCGACGCAAGTGATGAGCGAGCTTCCCTCGTCTAGGAAGACATTTCGCCCGACGTCGGCACGGCCGTTTGGCAGCCATGTTGGCAAAAACGCTATTTTTTCTCGTCGCTGGCTGCACCGAAGTTTTCCAAAACTCAACAACGGCACGAAACACAAACAAAAGTGTCTCTGGCTAAGCATGGTTTCCCCTACCGCGTACCCACCAAATTTTAAAGTTCTCTCTCATTCGAGATCGCGAGGAGAGAACCCCACGGCGCGGCGCGACGTCTCGACATTTCCCGACGAATCGGGAGCTTTAGGGAGACCTCAGCGGGGTTGAAGCGTCCGAAAGGGTGTCTCTACATCTCCACGGGGATCTTCCGTGAGTCCCTGCCCGTGACTCCGTGAGTCTCACCTTCAAGTCGCGCGGCTATCCAACAATATCTCCCTTACTGACGATTCTTCGCTGTTGTCGATGCTGCAGGAAATACGGGAGAAGTTTCCTCGAAACCGTAACGGCCTGACTCGGGAGAATGGTACGAGTCTCAATCAGCGCATTTCCGTCTTTTGTTCCGTTTAACGGTCGGTTCCCCATCTGCTATTGCTCCGGATATCCCCGACGTCGTCTCCCTTGGTCACGTCGGCGTCGACGCGAGTTTCGGCGGTGCTGCAGTGAATCTTGATTCTCCATTTTCCCCTGGTCGCATTTGCCCCGGTATCTTCTTCGACCCCGATTCCTCGCGGGAACGAAAAGGCAATGCTCAAAGAGTTATCCCGATTGTGGAATTATTTAAATGTTCCATCATCGAGCTCCGGGGAAAATTGAAGTCGTGTTAAGTCAATTCATGCATGGGAGATAGCGTGTCGCGATTCGAGCCAGCGATGCTGTTATTATCCACCATCGTGACTTCAGTCACGAATCCTTCTTGTCCCTCGATTCGGGAATTCACGAATATCGCTGACGGCTCGCGGCCGTGCGTCACTCGGAGATCGAAGAATCACAAGTTGCATGGTAGGCAAAGTTGTTCACTGTGGTCGCCCAGAAGAAGGCGGACGGGCTTTCGGTCGATTCGCTAGCATGGCGACGGCGGCAGCGGCCGCGGCGAGGACCGGCCAGCGATTGACGCAGGGAGGGGCTGACTCCAGTGGCCGGCGTAACACTGCAGTCAATTCGAGCGCGCTCGTGTTTTTGGCGTGGCTCGCTTTTCCGAACTTCTTCTCCTCCCAACGTGTCGCTTGTCAGCCCCATCGTGTGTTTGTCCGGGGTTCGTTGTCTCTGCTCCGAGGAAAAATGGGGATTTTCAACGAGCGAACCGAGCAACCCATTTACGTCGATCATGTCTGGTTCGAGAGGATGTGTAAAATTTTGGCGGTCGCTGACCATCATCCGGCTTCGCCAAGTCACGGCGCGCATATCTGGTGCTGGCACAAAATTTGGAAGAGCTGGTGAGTGCGATAAAGCTAGAAACGGTGGGAGCGACTTTCATGACACTGCTGGATATTAGTCATTGTGATGTCCGAGTTTCGTAACATATGGTGTTGCGAGCTGAGGTTCCGGATCAGCGAATGCCAGCTGCCCGCTCGGCTGATGATAGGCTCAGTGGATTCCGATTTCGATCGAATAGTGCAGTGTTTGGGTCGAATGTGACGCAGAGTTGAAAGAAAAAAAAACGAGAACCCTTTCCCGTGCGAGAGCTTCGGTGGCTCCCATGACGAGATGATATATTGAGTTTGAAGCTCATGAGATTGGCTTTTCGCGCAGGCTTTGTGCTTCTCTGGAGTTGGTCGAACAACATTGTGAAGAGCTCCAGGAGGAGATGGACGTGATCCGTGTGTCCTGTACTGGAAATCAACACCAAAAGAATCCAGACTCGGATGGCCTCAGCGGAAAGAAGAAAGGACAGACCAAGATGAAGAGCCACTCGGACTATACCTCATCCGAGGAGTCCAACACCGATGAAGAAAGCGGAATTCATGGCTCGGACGAATCAGATTTTGCCGGGTTCGAAGTAAGTAGTCCTCTTATCGCATACTCTTGGATGTAAGTCTACCGAATCCCGCTACCGATTGCAAAGCTCCTCCGGAGGAAAGGAGGAGTCTCCAAGGTAAACCCGACACCGTAGGAGCTCATTTGGCTACCGGTCTCTCTGCAGGATACCCCTCTTGAACTGCAAGAGGTTCTTCGATTGCGGTCAGATATGGCACGTCTTCGCAGTCAGATTTCTCGCGAGCAAAGGATGCGAGAGACCCTCTCATCGGAACTTGAGAGGTCCGTTCAGGAGAACGCAAGACTCCGCGAAGAACTTCTGTCCTCTAGGGAACGTGAAAGATTGAGCCTCAACATCCAAATGGAGTTGGGCGGCACTGTCGGCGACCTGGACATTGGCAACAAGTAAGCGAAACCAAAATCTGTCCAATCGAAAAGCTGCCCTGTGGATCGTTGCGTGGCCTACGTCTTCGTGAGGGCGTCACTGATTCCCTGATGCCTCGGTCACCCTCCAGCATTACGCTTCGATTCGCTAATTGTTCCAAACCCTTACAGACCTTGTTCCAATCTTTCGGTGGATGGAGACGACGACAACGGCCCTTCCGAAACTCAGTCCGAAACGCGACAGCAGGAAGCCGACACCGAGCAGGAAGAAGGAAACACTCTTCTTTACGAGCTCGACATGCAGTACAGAGTCCTAATTGAGAAGTACGAAGCGCTTCTCGAAGCGCGACGACGTGATTTCGAAGCTGAAGACGCCATGACAGCATCGATGCACTCGAAAGGACAGAGTGATGCTGGTCTCGGCTCGGAAGTATCGATCACGCCTGAACTCGATGACAATGCTCTGAACGCCGATGCTGAACCCAACGCTCAGCGTCTAAAGGATGCCGCCTGTCAGACGGAAATCCTGGTTTTGAAAAAGAAGAAACAGCACATTGTTGACGTACAACCAGTCACTGTACCACCGAAATCTTGCTCCAAATTCCCCCAAATCGAGCCTGCGATCTCTACCAATACTGTCCACAGCGGACATCAGGCCACCAACGCGTTGTCGACGCTCAGCGTCGCCGACCAAGAAACCTTCAACAGGCACTTCGAACATTCCCCGCCAGAGTACAAGAAGCTCTTCGCGGAGATCTTCGCTGTCCTCAAGCGAAAAGTTGCGGAAATGCCCGCATGCGCATCTGGTATCGCTCAGGAACGGCAGCCGTCTCCCGTTCTCCCAGGTATGCCCACAGGAGTACGGTGTGGAATACACCCCTCAGTACTTCCGAAGAGATATTCGATTGCTCGAACTCGATCCTTATGCTCAGCATTCTCGCGCCAACTAATGACTTTCAAAACTTCCCCCTAACAGAGCTGGAGACACGACTCGAGTGCAACCTTGAGAAACTCAAGGCCACAGTCCCTCCCCACATTCGCTTGACGCGTAGCTACGCCGAAGTTGTTCGCGCCCGCCAACAGCAGGCACAGCAAATGAGGATGCAGGCTCAACGCAACATGAACCTCGACGCCGCCACCTTCAGAATCCAGCACTGAGCCCCGAGGTTAAATTCTATGATATACCTTCATATCTATATTTATTCCGACGACGAGTATTTTATTTTCATTCAACTCGCGGACCTTGAGAATAATCAAACGAGAATTGAAGTTTCCTGATTATACCAGATATATCATACCAGTATTAGCCACTGGTTTGACTCGCGTGCGGGAGTATTCTGCCGTCTCTAAGGAATACGCTCGACTGTCTTTCCGACAGGGAGCTTGGTGTCCGCTCCAAGACTCATCGTCGGATTGCTCTTAGTTTCTACGATAATATTTCGATAGTTTGATTTTGTCCAGAAGGGAGCGTAGCTTATAAGGATCCTCGATTCTGCTCCCCCAAAAAAATCGAGAGATAGAAACAAAGTCAACGAAATCTTCTTATAACCCTTACCCAACGATAAGAAGAATAAACAAGAGCGAATAGACTGGTATACGTAGCGGCCCGAATATCGGATATCTTGCAACAAGATGGTGGAAGTTCTTTGTGCACTCCTCGAACACGCAGGTTTACCTTGGGAAGCACGAATGAGATTAGGTCAACAAGTCGACAAGCGACGCAGTTCTCCGAAATCGATATCGTACATTAACGGACACCCAGTGATCCAGAAAAAGCAATTTTCTCAACACCAGCCCGACTGGCGTTAGAAAAAAATCGACACGACGGACTCGTGCCAAAAAAACAAGAGCCACCTATTTTAAAGCCACCAAAAATATTTTTACAATAATAATGATAATGGATTCAAAAAGTAGGAAGAACCTTGGCACGTGGAGTGGAGGAGAATACCGGAATGGAAAAAGTTCTCGAGAGGCGTCAAGACATGATTTCTATAAAATAAAAATGAGCGTCGATTAAATTAAGCGGACAGGATCGACGCGACAAGATCTTCGTCAGAATGTTTGACCTCAGATCGGATCGTGATCAAAATAATATTCAAAGGCCATAATAAATCCGGAGGGGGATTCCGTGATATATGATGAGCAGGCATCGTGCTTTTCAATTCTAAAATTATAGGAATGACTTGTGTTTTGCTTCGGTTTGTAACGGTGAGAGTTTATTCCATGGATCCATAATTCTCGTTCACCTCATCGACTGTGTAATCGTCTTCATAAGTTAGGATTTAGGGAATTTCCAGAGCTACATCGACGGTATGAACGTGATTATTATACAAATCGGAATATGAAATCGTAGCTTGCAGGCCAATGCGGACCATTTCGCATCCGTGTAGAGGGACCCAATCATAAATGAGTCCGCTCCACATTGGCGTTTCATCTCTTATCAGCAGCAGCTTGGAGAAACGCGAAAAATATCTACAAGTCGACGTCCGAATGCGGAATTCGCGGTTTTTCTACCGATTTCGACTCGTTGGACGGTTGCCGACGCTTATATTCGCTTCATTCGTTGATTCAGCTTGTAGTATCTGGCAAAATATTCTAAAGCTCTGGTGGGCATCTCCTCCTGTACCTTCATTTTAGCTCTGGCAGCCGTTTCATTATTGTACAGCAATATACAGGATGGACTATTCGGACTAGCATTTGTTTCGGAATACGCTTGACGTTGATCCGACTTCATCTCCGGTCTGGGGAAACCCTCACGAGTTTCCCTTTGTTTCATTGCGCTCTATATCAATGCTCATGACATGCCTCCACAGGCCTAAACTATTAGCCGAATAGTACTCGAAACTCCTATGAAGACAACAAACACGCACCGACTACTCACGGCTAGGCCGACATGCCGCTCCGGGACTATTGCAGGGATCGGTGGGGGAGGAGGGGCGAAGGGGTAGGGGCAGCGGTCGATGCGTTTGTTGATGACAATTCGAGTTAGAAAAGTTGACAAAGTGCGAAAAAGTAGAAGATGCTCTAACCGATATACACTCCTCATCGACGACATATTTTTTCCCGCGGGTCGAATCCATGACAAATCATCAAGAAAGTCGGTTAGTATCCTTATTTTTCAACTCTAGAATATCTCCCAAGACTGTATCCATCGAAATGGGAGAGATCTCCATTGAATCAGGGCAGAACTCTTAACAACTTGAGTTCATCCTTCAACAGATGGCTGACCAGATTGATGAGTGAGTGAATTTCGTGTTGTCGCCTGACAGGATTTCGCGCAGAGGGGCTGAATCGGGATTATCCGTCTGCACGGAGGAGCTTTCTCCGATTCCCCGAAGCCGCACCGAATGCCCGAGTCTCAGAACTCGATCCTGATGAATTTCCGTCTCGAAAATCGTATATCTATAGTTATCCACCCCTACATTCCCGTCCGGAGTAGTTTGTTCTGTTTTTTTGTACGGTATGCATGGAGAATGTGCTTGTTTGGAATCTGAGACGGCGAGCTGTCAAACTCGTCCTCACTTCTTTTTGATCGGTATGATCAATTATTATCATTTGTGATAAACAAAGCAGACGCTCTCGATGAGATCAATGTGTTGCGTGCTAAAGCATAGAGAGAAAATGCTCGGGATTCGGAAATGGGAAAAAATGCGTGGGAGTTCTAGAGCAGCACGACAAGCGTATAATATTGACTCATGGAAGAAAGAACCGATCGATGGGCAAGTGGTCGACCGATCGGAATACAGTACATCGTTCTGGCTGATTCCCATGTTTTCATGTTTGCCCACACGCTCTCTGTTCAGCCAGTCCTGATGCTCTCACAAGCACGCGATATCGCGAGTCCCTTTCGATAACACATTCCAGCAACAATATCCAAAGTGCAATGAACCGTTCTGGGTAAGATTCCACTCGCATCACACGGGGAGCACAAAATCCACACAGGGATCACGGAATCAACTGGTGCAAGACAATTCGATGGACCGTTGAGTTTTCACAATCAAGCATTCGCACTGAGAAAAAAGATTCGGAAAAGGCGAATATGACCGCGAGATATCAGGAACGGGACCTGTCAATGAGGTTTTACGTCGCCCGTTTGTCAACCATAGCCTTTCCCTCATAGGGATATATCGTACGGAACAATTTGTATGTCTTGATATAAGTTCATTCGCCTGATTTAGTGATTTCCATGAGCCCGCGGCTTCTCCGTCAAGCACTCGGACGCTTGGTCACTTGTTGGTTCGGCATTTCCATGATATTGTGGAATTCGATGTTTTGATTGGTGTCGCTTTCGACGACCGAGGTACCGTTAGGGAGTTGATTCGGAGGTTCCGTTGACGTCGCCGCCGTTCGGTTGCTCGTTTCCGCCAGGTCAGCCATCGCTGGCTCTCTTGAAGCGACTCTGGAAGCCCGAATGGCGTCCTCGTAACTCGGTGGAGCTTCTTCTTGAGCATACGGAGGGGGTGGGGACATGGCCGAATCCCGTCGCTCCGTTGGTCTGCTGCTGCTATTGTTGTTGTCGTGAGTTTGACCAGCTCTATCCGATGGGAGCGGCTGAGCTCTTTCCTGGCGTTCCCGTCCGCTAGAATCCCGCTGGGAATGTGCGGAGCCTCGACTGCGGCGGGAATCTGTAGCCGACGAAGATTCCCTCCGAAGTCCTGCGTCTCCGACCATCACGACGGCGTGACCGTTTTGGGAGCCGCTCGAGTTCGAACCAGCGCTGCCGTTCGGCAAAGTAGTGGAGTTCCGAGGGGGAGTGGTAGCCTGGTGGAAAGTCACGCCGCGCCACATGGGGACTATCCGCCTATTGCTCGTTGAACTACCCCGTCTCTGAGGAACTTTCGCGCCACGCTGATAGCCCAGGTACACGAGAATTATACATATAACTAACAAGGGTACAGGGCTAACCTTAAAGAACGTCAGGTGAGCGTGGTCAGCGTTGAAACGGTATTCATCGAGCAAGCATCGCACCGAGCCTTGACTGATGTTTGCGCCCGGTATGGGGTTGTACCTGTCACGATAGAGTCGATCAGCATTTGATGGGCGACGTCGACGTGTCAGGATCGTCGGGTTCTAACTCTACGAGAGGAAACTGCAACTGAGGGCATGAAAATTCCTGACCATAAACGGAACGCCACTCACCCCGGAAGGCAGCGGCACACGTGTGCCACGCAGTCCGAATACTGGTCCACTAACAGGCATTCCCTCGGAGAACGGCACCGCTCGTTGTAGGCTTTTCCCACGGAGCATTTTATTTCACGGTACGGGGGTCCCCTGCAACGATATCCACCACGGTGACTGCACGATCCCTCTCGGCTCACACGAGTCCCTTCTCAGGTAATTCTGATAGAGCGCATGAGCCGATTCATCGGTTCGAAACCGGTGAGGGAGAAGCTGCTCTTATTGTGGAACATTGTTCCTCTTCATTGTCGAGAGCTAGAATCCCGGAGAGTGACCCACCTGTAAAGACCGTTGGTGCACTTGCATAGGCTATGGTTTGTGTCGCAGACGGCGTTCGAGTCCTTGCTAGAGCAATCCAAGTCAACGCTACATTCGTACGCGGGAACCGCAGTCACGATATGGGTTCCCCCCACTGCGATGATCACGAAAAATCCCAGGGGGAACCAGGGTCTCCTGATCCGACGGCTCCAGCTCATGCCTCGCCTATATCGGATTGGCCTGGTAAGAGAAGAACTTCCGTAACAGGCAGCAGACAAGGGGAGCAGGGAAGAGAGGCTGCCCCCGGCAGAGAGTTGACGAAAACTTTCAGACTTCATTCCACATCGCTTACCGGTATTCGCTAGCAGTTGTTGCAATCCATGCTGTCTATCCGTCGGATGACCGTCTCCGGATACGAGCCGAGCTCTGATCAGACAAAATGGGATTCTTTCAATGATAATCAACTGAAATCGGGGCTATAGAATGGGTCCGATTGTTCGGAGACAAGACCCGGACCGTGTCGCAGGAACTTGGGATGAGGATAAATATTTTCCACTTCCAGCCTCCAGCAGAGTTCGCTCCGCTACGAGGGACCGATGCTTGTCGGGTCGATCTCTCCCGATCGAGGAGGGAACTTCTCCCGGGGGCGCAACCAACACGTGGGAGCTGATTCTCGAGCCGGAGTGATGACACCAAGGGCATCTCCTGATCGGCGTTTTCTGTTAGAGCTCTTCGTGCGCCATTGAGAAGAGATCTCAATGAGAGTTCTGGTTCAACTACTCTCGCTCTGTGTCAGTGTGCCGTGAGACCACTCGGCTCTCCCTGACTCCTCGAGAACACATGACATCCGCCCACAACGTCTGAGGAAACGCTCCCAAGACTAATTCCCTCGAGAACTTGACAGAGCACTGCGCGAGAGTGGAGCTTATAGGAATTTGAATGCGCAAGACTTTCACCAACCTGGCGGCCTCCTTTGGCGAGGGCCATCGATCGCTGTCAGATTTTCATTGTCACAACGAGCAGTGCTCAAGGCACAGGCCGATCTCGGGTCGCGGTAAGTGTCGGACGATCCACAGAATTCTGTTCTTTCAAGAATCCAACCCTTGTTCGAGGTCGCTTGTTTAGCCCATATCGTCTGCTAGGAGAGTTCAGATGAAGCAGCAGCTGAGAGAGAGATTTTTGAGGTGGAGAGAAAGGTCGCACCGACAGAGGCGGTCATTGTCGATGCCCGAGCAGGAGCAAGGCTTCTTTAGGCGAGAGAGGGAACAAGCTAAGAAAGAAGAGACGGAGGGAGGCGCTACGGATCGAGATCATTCACTCTCGACCCGCGGGATTTGCCCCGAGACTCTGGTATCACTCTGGTCGCCTATACCGGGTCCTGACTGTGTCCTTTTGTTCGGAGGTACCCGGGCGGACCAGCGTGGATGCGAACAACTGACTCGAGGAGCCAAAGACTCGAGGAGCGGGGGGAAGGGGAGGTTCGGAGATGCTGGTCCCTCTTCTCTGGACTCGAGTCCTTATACCGATCTGAATCGCATCTGAATGTATAATTTCCGTTATAAGTCATCACTGGATACGATAGTGAGAGAATAAAGGGATTTGGCAAAATGATTTTATTGCTCCTCGATTGTTGTTATCCGAAAACGGGAACTATTGCATCGCGTCCGGAGCCGCATGTTTTGACAAAGCGACTGGCGAGAAACATCTATCACAGCTGATCGAACGGATAAAGGCACTCTATACAAGAGCATGTACGAATCGTATCCACTCATGATGAGTATTATCCGCTATCCAGGGGTTGAACATACTCGATTTCACATCCATCTGATCCAAAGCTGGCAATAAATATGTCCGAAGCTTGAACTCGCTCTTAGTTTGTACTCCACTGTACAGGGGAAATTCGGCTGAGTGACTCTCGAGGTAACGGAATACAAGCTACCCATTTCAACGCGAATACAAGTATAGCAAAAATCTTTAAACTCTCCTACATATGTATGAGTATGTCCCTCAGGATGCTGCTCTGAACAATGCGGAAAGTAGAGCTTATCAAACAATTATTGCTGCTCTTCACGGAATCTCTAGCTATTCAAGCTGCCCATGAGCAGTCCCTGACCGCCACAAGACGCTCCGCGCAATCCGCGATCCGATTCCTCTGGAAGAAGTCGAATCCGACTCTGTCCGGTTCTGATATGGAACGAGGATCGACAGTACGATGAGCAAGCGTTAGATGGCTCCGGAATCCAAGGAGGAACTGGGGGCATCAAGTGCGCAAAATCTTCTCGGAACTCAGAATCGTGTTTTCCAGTGAAGGGCTCGCGAATTAAAACAGGCAGGGAATCACAGCCGTGGCTTCTGTTGATTTGATTGCAAGATGCTGCTTCCTGAGTGCAGCTTGCGCGGAAATAGGCGATCGATTCGACGACCTGACCTCCGTAGACTCTCTGACCAACGAACGATCTCGGATCTAACGCGACCAATGAAATGATTACATCTTTGCGTCTGGCATTCATTCATCCACAGAAATGAGGGAAGCTCTATGGATTAATCGATGGGGACGCTTGAACCTGTTGAGCTTAATCAGGTGTTATCAAGGATCAGTGACACGAATCACGCCGATTCGTCATACCATTGACCTATGGGAGTGAATCTATAAAATGTGAAGACCTATCCAGATGATTCACGACCGCTTCCGACCCGTGCATTTTTCCGCGGGGTCTCAGGTTTCGACAGCGATTTCTTGCGCTGAAGTCGGGGATTCGCCAGGGTCAACTTCGTCCTCTCCTACGTCGGTAGCAGCAGCAGCACCAGCTTCCACATCCTCAGCAGGTCCTGCCATGGGTGATGAGTGAGTGGAGGAGGCGTTCTGTATCCGATCCACACCTATAATATTCAGTCTCGATCAGGACGACCTCGAGCGCGGAATTGCTCCTTATGAGAATTCAGATCAGCGAAAATCCTTCCGAACTGCCCTGGCGTTTACCTTCTTCGGCTTCAGCATTCATGGCGTCGTTCAGCGGAGATATCTTTCCTTTCAGTATGTCACAGATGAGGTCTTTTTGAATCGCCAGGATAATGACGGCAAGAAATACGAAAACAGCGAAAGCCATGAAGTTCGCGTTGAAGAACATGATTTTGTCCGCCTCATCGACCATGTACACTTCTCCTTCGGGGTACTGCACGCAGCTCTTGTTGTCTGCGTTGAAATAGAAGCTGTAAAATAGCCGACGTAAGACGTTCTGAAGAACGGGAATATTCCCTGGGGAGGAATACGGCCTTCGAATGATTTTTTTCCAGTCTCCCGCGCCTTCCTCATAGTCCTCGTTCAACTCACCCGTGCAAACATTTGCAGAGACTTCTCATGAAGCTGCCAACGCAAGTGGTTTGAGTGTTTACGACGTAACATTGTTTCGACGAGCTGCACCATTGGTTAATCTGTCTGCCGCCTACGCAGCGGATCTCGGGAACAGTGATATCCCTGAGGGTGGAAGCACACGTTCCCATCGAATACTCGTAGAAGGATTCGAGAGGCGAAGCTCCGATCATTGTCAATCTCTGACGTTTTGCTGCCACTGACCTGTATAATTCGTGCAGGCAGATGCATCTAGAGTGATATTCATCACAAACTGCGTTCGGGTCAGCCACCGAACAATTGCTGTCCGTGCTGCACTCGTTTGTCTCATAGTAGTAGGGAAGGACTTCTTCGTTGTGCGACATTGTGCTTCGTGAGTTGTCCTCTAACGCTCGTAGTCTCTAGATTGTATAAAATTATTCCGTGTCGAAAAAAACTAAATCGTTGCTCTAAACGAGGAAAACTCACGGAGTCGCATGTTGAGGAAAACAGCCTCCTCCCGGGAGCGAGAGGAAAGCGGTTCGCAGACCTCCACGGAGAAAAGGATGGCCTTGGAAACGCTACTCCGGTGCAATGGCCGCGTCTGCTCCTGAGCACCCGGAGCCTCTCGACCGATCCACCATGCCTCTAGGAGGTTCCGACTCGGCGTCGAGGGAGAAGTCTGACAAGTCAAACGGGAGTGTCGCCCAGGACGATTCAAGCCCAAGTTTTTCCCGATAGGCTTTCCAGAATTCAGGGGACATTCGAACCTATATCATGCTTAGAGCAGCTGAAGCTGTGGCGCGGCGCCGGCACGGCGTGGGGAACGTGTCGAATAAAAAGAGCTTGACTGACCGAAAATGTAAAATTGAACAATCAGAAATGCTGTGAACTCACTCATCTCATCACCAATCTATAGCTCAGCTGATGAGAGGTCGACAGTCTGTACATGGAATCGATAGAAAACAATCCGCGCGACTAAGGAGTCATGAGCAGACCTGTGCGCCGCGGTTGAAGGTGACGGCGGCGGCGGTGGACCGAAATATTGACGGCGGCGGTGGACCGAAATATTGACGGAGGCGAAGCACCCCGCGGCGTTTTGCGACGGCACGGCCCGCCGCGGCGGGGCTGATCAGTCGGCGGCGGGGCGGCTGCGTAGCGCGTGGCTGAATCCGAGAAGACATCATGCAAGCATGTTTCCCCCACACCTTATCCGCTCTGCGAGCTGACTGATAGCATATCACTCGATGATCTCCTGTTCCAGCCAACTAAAGCGGGAACTGTGGTGGAAATTGATGAAATGCACAAGCCAAGAGAGTTATGTTCGAAAAACCCAAGCAGCTCATCATTCTTGGGGCTACATCACTCGGCTCAGATGAAGGCTTTATTAACATGGATGAAGAGAACTTCCGAGGCGGTCACGGAATCCATCGCACACCTTTTTTCGAGCAGTAAATTGCCAGCGGTCGAAAAACGTCTCTCCGGCTCAGCTGAGGTCGCCGGTATTGATAGGATGACCCGTGCTAATTTGGCTAGAGCAGGAAACGAGGGTTTGTTTTCGAGCCACCACTTCAGGACCTCACCTTGATCGGTTCTCTCACACAGACGAACGTGGATGATCATCACGAACGTGCACGTAAATTCGAGATGCGACATTAAAGAGTATCATCAGCGCTCTCAAATGCAATCAAGGCGATTTTCAATTTTCCCGGGGGAATGCAAGAGCTGCGAATTTGTCAAAGGTGTTCATGTAAAATTGCGTTTAGGAGGATCATGTGGAGTTATTGGCTCGGGACGAGTTTCCGCAGGCGGAACGAACGACGAGGCGCCGCGAGAAATCACCGGCGGCGGCGCGGCGGCGCGCCATGGTGAACATGCGGCTGGTGGCGGCGCGCCGAGAGTCTCGGCGGCGCAGCCCGCCGACGATTCTCCAACGCGGCGCACGGGCCTGGTCATGAGTCGCGGGATTCTCCCGAAAGAAGATTGTTGGATGCGGAACGCATTCTCATGAAATTCCTCTGTTCTATCCACCTGCTCTCGGGAGCGAATCTCCGTTCCTGCTTCGCCGTTGAATTGCCGGAAGTTCAAGTGAAATCTCCGTGCACACTGTCCGAAGAACATTCATGCAGGAACACCCTGGAGTCTAAACACCCCCAGGGCGTAAGATCCCGCAGAAGCTGCCAGCGCGGTCGAGACGGTCAACTAAGGCGAGCGTCGGAAGCACTCGGACAGAGTTTCCGTCCAGTGGGAACGGCGTGCGAGATGACGCAGGAGCACAGACGTGGAGCCCCACAGACGACAAACGTGACCTTGATTCTGCAAGAAAGACTTCCCATGGGACGTTCGAGTATCCTACGATTGCCTTTCCCGAGCGTTCAACATCTTTCCTCGAGACTCGAGAGGGTGACGAAAATGGGAAAGACGCTGTTCAGTCCGTCACGAGAAGGTCCGCCCGCATCGCTGCAGAAAGAACGATCTGTCTCAAAGGGGAGGGACCGATGGGATGGGACTGAGACTCAGCTCAAGCATGAACTCCGGATGCTCTTCCCATATTGATGATTCCAAATTATGTGGACAAAAACGAAGTCAATGGTTATTCCTGGCGGTGGTGTCGAATGTCTCGAAACGTGCGTTGCCAACTCCTCTCCTGACACGGTCCTTGTTTGTGACGATGGATCGAAGATTAAAGCGCATCGGCTCCCGCTGGCAGCCACTTCTGCGTACTTCAGAGTGGCCTTCTTCGAGTTCGGGAAGGTTCGCAACAACGAGTCCATACGAAAGTAAGTGTTTCGCGCATTTCGCCTCCTGAAAAGTCCCGGCGTTTCCGAGAGCGGTTCGACGTCAGCGTCGTCAGACGGATTTCCGGGCTCGGAGCATCCCGAGGGATCCCGTGGTTTCCACAGCCGTTCTCGGCCAATGCTGGCGAGCCCTTCTCCCCTATTATCATTGTCATGCCACCGCTCCATCTGTTGACTTCAATGTACAATCTTCGATCGCCCCAGGCAGGTGAGAGTTCCCATGCTCAAGATGGAGCAAGTCGAAGCAGCTGTTACGTTCGCCAACAAGGGGGAAGTCGAGCTGAGCCTGCGGAACATTCAGGACGTGCTCGAAGCTGCGGACTTCCTCGGAATGGAGTCTCTCGTTCAAGGCACGGAATTCGGATCATTCTTGGAAATCTGATTCATGTCGTTCCCCGCGAGAATTAGCTCATCATCAAGCTCTGAATTCGTTGCTGAAATTGGGCGTTTGACCGAAAAGTTTTCGTTTCCAGTCTGCCACAAGTTCATGAAAGAGAAGTCGAATGGCCCCAATGTGCTAGATCTCTGGCGGCTCTGCGATAAGTATTTGATGAACGGAATGCGAGACCATCTCTACCACCGGATCATGGAGGACTTCTGCAAACTCACTGAGAGCGACGACCTATACGAGACGAGCTTCGAGGAGTTTCACACGTTTTTGAACGACGATTGTTTGAACGTCCGAGACGAGGATAAATTGTGGTCAATCTGCGAGCGATGGATACGGCATGACTTCGAAACAAGGCACTCCCATATATTCGAGCTCCTGCAGACGATACGCGTTTATCTTATCGATGAAGCCGCGGTTCGCGATTTACTCTCGTCTAGTTCGCTCCTGAGCGGTCACGATAGGTGCAAGTTTTACTTGATGAGAGTGCACTCTTCCATGAACACGAGGACGCCATTCCTCCACGACCTCGGAGAGGAGCTGCCAGTGAAGTCCACGATCCCGAGGGAGCCTCATGGGGTGATCCTCATCCTGGGGGGCTGGCTCCAGGCACCTTCAAATCTGTTCGAAGTCTACGACCCCAGCGCTGACAGACACACCACTTTCCGTAAGATCGTTTGACCCCAAATCCTACGAAGCTCGAGCCATGACATATACCGAGATTGGACAAGGCCAGACCACAATGGAAAGACATCCAGTCTCGTCGCGCTCCCTCCGATAACCTCTATGTATTCCATCAACAGCCCAACTGGCCGACACCAACGAGTTGAGAGCATACCACAAAATGGCTTTGGTCAATAACGAAATTTACGTCATCGGTGGCTTCCACGGGGACAACCACTATCACAAGAATTGCAGAAAATTCAGCCTGTCCACACGAACATGGTCGCACGTGACACCTATGAACGTCGAGAGATGTTATGTGAGCGTAGCGGTCGTCGACGGAAAAATTTACGCCATCGGGGGCTACAACGGTCGCTTCAGGCTGAATACGGCGGAGGTTCTGAACTTGGAAACAAACCAGGTGGGTGGGGACTCGAGCGACGCAGGGCTAAAACGCGCGGGCTCTCATGCTGAATGAGAATCGGAGACGATGGTAGTCACAGTTTTCTCTCCCGTTTCCAGTGGTCCCTGATCCGACCCATGGAATACCAGCGGAGCGACGCCGCGTGCGCGGTTGTCAATGGCAAAATCTACGCGATAGGCGGCTTCACCGGCACCATGTGCAATCGCACTGTGGAGTGTTATGATCCGGCGAGTAATTCGTGGACTCTCGTCTCGAGCATGAGTACCGTACGTTCTGGCGTGAGCGCAGTAGCTCTCGACGGGAAGATATACGCGCTCGGTGGATCGAGCGGCAGCTCGAGGCTCAGTTCGTGCGAAGTCTACGATCCAGCGACCGATAAGTGGTCTCCGATTGCGCCCATGTTGACAGCCAGGAGTAACTTTGCGACGGTCGTATGCGCTTCGTATATCTACGTGTTCGGTGGTTATACAGGACAAGCGACGACCAAGTTCTGCGAATGCTACAGCCCGGCCACCAACGAGTGGTTCGTTCTGACCGATATGACGCACCCACGGTCGGCGTTGGCGGCGATTTTCATCCCGTGCTTCGACGGAATCAGAGAGCTCTCCTACCCCAATCGGAAACAGATATTTTTGGAAGCACAGCGGCCACCTGTTGTCACGGAGGTGGATTAGAGGAAAACTACCGCCAGGCGATAGCCTTGAATGACGATAATCAAGATGAGAAATTGGACCAGAAGACTCAAAAATCGGATGCGCGAGAAATAAACCTTTTGTGCATGATGTGAGAGTATTGCGGAGGTAGAGGCGGTGCATAGATATGTACAAACATGCCTCAGTCTTCCATGTTCAATATTTCCTCTTCTCCTATATGCCGATTCGACGGATGATGGAGGCATCATACGAACACCGCGTCTGATTCGAAGGAAATGGAATGTGAGAGTTAGAATCCAGCAGGGCTCCGGAGGGAACTCTAGAGCCAATAAATTGAGTCTTCCGCATTATGTTTCGTCCACAGCATGGGGAGCGAGTCGGAGCATGATTCGATTCTCATAATTATATATCGGCATTTATTACAAAAATATACTGTACATCGATAGTATTTTCACAAGTCTCGCCGCTGCTCCCAAATCCTGTCTCTCATCCCCAGGCCTCAGTCGTCGCGTAATGCAAGACGAGTTTGCCATTGGTGGCGTAAACTTCGAAGAGAGTTGCCAACTTTTCGTCTAGAGCCGGAGCGAAAGCTTGGTTCACGTAGAGGAACACTGACTCTGACGGCTGTAGCTTAGCCAGCTTCTTTATGTTGAGCACGAGATCAGATACCGGCAACTCTGAGCGTACGGAGAACTTCTGTATCTTGAGAATCGGCGCATCGCCGGTGGGTTTCAGAAGCACGTCGATCTTCTCCGGGACTCCCTGCAATTAGACGGATGTCTCAGAGAGAACCGCCAGACCCCAGACCCCTCGAATCGATGATAAGACTCGACGAGAGGAACATTTAGGCAGATCCTCCCTCGGTTTGCGCACCAGGGATAGTACCCGTTTCCCGATAGCATGCGCTCTCCCGCGAGAAGAGGCCGGAGAAGTGCGTTATGGGATCAGATGTCACTCACCTCCATAGCTCCCTGGGCGATCGTTCGAGCCACGGATCTATGAATGCGCTGAATAAATATTGGTAAGCATGACAGCAAGCATTCCGAAAAGCACACAGATCAACACTGTCGCAGAGCATCAGCTGACTGTGGTGCTGTGTGGTGGCTTTGTGGAGCTTTCTCGCTGCGTGTGTCGGCCGGTGTAGTGTGCAGGTCGATCAACTGCACTCATCGCGATTCGGGAAGAAGTGTTTCTAGGAAACATTTTTGTGAGTTTATCATTGTCCAAGCATCCTTTGCATAGTGCCCGATTCCGCAAGCGAAATTCTTCGGGTCTAGAATAGGAGAACACCTGCCTCGCGAGGAAGACGACGGAATCGCTCCATCCTCAATACTGCAGTACGTAATTAATCATGCAGAAACCGCGAAACGATAATCTACGATTGCATAGCTTGTTGCCAATTTTTGAATATTCGGTACTGAAAACTCGAGACTAAGTCCAGACATAGAGTCTCATTTCGAGATGTAATGCTGCACCTCGATACTATAATAAGAAAATGAATTACAGCAGCGAATACCCACAGTACGTAGGTGCCAGAATTCATAGACCTCGCTCGATGAGTCTAACTGAATCTTTCTTGCAGATCCTCGCTCTCCAGACATTTCAATCATTTACGATGTTATCGTTCGAAATAGTGGCAGCGACTTTGATGTCTGCCGTTCTGGCAGTCAGTGCGATTTCCATTACGGGCAGCGAGAGTACAATCTCTACTAGCCCTGCCACGCAACTAACAGGGAGCGTATCACCGCGGTATAATGAAGCGATCGATAGCACGCCTCTGGCTTCCACAGTGGCTCCACAAGCGCATCAAGCTCTGAAACCCAGCGGTGGCGATATGCCTGAACCATCCAGCTCATTGTCGGTCGCGGTTTACGCGGCAGTTCTTATAACTATAGCCGCCATGGCCTACCTGGTCGTGAAAAATTTCAGGTGAGTTCCTTGTACTCGAAAGGAGATGGTCGATAGCTCTCCCTACGATAGCTCGATAGTAATTCGCTGGGACGACTGACCGCGCTGACCAGAGATATCCATCATTTCCAGAATGCGATACGACGTGGTACGGGCAGATCGCTACGGCTTGAAGATCCGCCGTGGCCGAAGAGATCAAGAGGTGCAGCCATTGGCTCGAGATGACGAGGACGAGGAAATTTTGTTCGATGTCCGAGGGAATCTCAGATGAATGGCTGCACTCGTTCTTCTCTGACGTCATCGCGCGTCCTGTATATATTTTTTTCATCGAAATCGCAGTTTTTCTAACAGAGTGCCTTCCACAAGTCGAGAATACCGTTCTCCCGATTCCGAAGTGGGAACCTTCCGCCAAAGTATATTGGGTGCCATCTACACTATTTTTCTCTAAGAAAGAGAATGTCCCGTAGCTATTCCGCCAAAGTGATCCCGATCCCGATCCGCGAGTTCCGGGCTCGGCAATGAGAAATAATTGTGAAGTCACTCCGAGCCGCGCGGCCGCAGCGAGGAAAAAGATTCCTTGTCATTGTTAAGAATTTGCCACGGGGGACTTTTTCATTTACACCAACCATCCTCACGAGTCCTCGACGTGGGATACGTCCTGTACCTAGCGGTCAATCACATGCACCTATGAAGAAAAAAGAGATCGCACAATGCTTCAGAGTCGTGAAAATCTGTGTTCTTATTCGAAGGCTCGTCGTCGTCGGGAAAGGCATTCTTTGGGTCGCTCCCGTACCCTCCGTCGATGGGAGAAGTTTCAACCACATCATCCATCCTCGGGGGCAGGGTCTATTGCACCTTGAAAGTCATTTTGAAGTCATTCACTGACATCCCTGCCTCGATAGTATCTCCGGGCTTTACAGGGCCCACTCCTTCCGGGGTTCCAGTGAGAATCAAATCTCCCGCTTCAAGGGTGAAGTACTGGCTTATGTACGAGAGAATTTGCGGTACGCGGAAGATCATGTCTTTTGTGTTGCCTGCAAGAGGAAATTTAGCATTAGCCCATGTGAACAAGCCCGGTGCTCTGGGGGGAAATCATCGATTCTCGCTCTGTACAGAAGTTCTCCGTTTCGACGGGAGATCTCATGAACTGCCTCTCTCACCGTCCTGACGCGGTTGGCCATTCACTTTGCACCACAATTGAATATTGTCGGGATCCGGCACTCTGTCTTTGGGTATGAAGTCGCCGACGGGACACGAGGTATCGAAGGCTTTGGCAAGCTCCCAGGGAGCTCCTTTGGCTTTGAGTTTTGTCTGTATGTCGCGCGCCGTCATGTCCAGACACAAGACGTAACCACCGACATGGTCCAGCGCGCTCGACAGAGTGATATTCTTGCCGGGTTTCTCGATCACGACTCCCAGCTCGACTTCGTGGTGCAGCTCGTTGCAATCCGGGGGCAGTCGAATGAATTTTCCCTGAGTGATATACGCCGTAGCCGGCTTGAGGAAGACTAACGGTTTCTCATCCGGTATCGCGTTCCCAAGTTCTTTGGCGTGAGCTGCATAGTTGCGACCAACACAAATTATCTTCTTGCCAAACTCAACGAAGCGAACGAGACGCATTCCTGCAGACCAGAAAAATTAAGATTTCATGACGCTGACGAAACTTTATCTCGCCTTTCAAGCCGTCTTTCGACCTGATGAACTCCCTCAGAATGACCACAACTCATCCGACGTTTCCTTTCCTGAAAATACTTAGGTTCATGAGCTCACCGTAGATTGAAGTGAACGCGGCGGTGCGCGTTTCCACTTGCTCGAGAACCGAAATCCGGGGTCCCGGCGAGCTTAGAGCCGGACAGCACGATAGGGGACCACAATGTCACCCTGCGCGATGCACTTACCGGCTCGCCGATCTCAGAGGGAATAAAGAATCATTGACGCTCAAGAGGAAGACTCATTTGTGTTTATAACGGGGAAGCAATCGATCGAAAACCGGCAACTTTTCGAATGCGATCGACTCTGTTTCCGAAACGAGGGCACCAACACGTGAGGAGGCGGCGTTATGCCGCAGGATAACTTTGGTTCAGTTGTTTTGCTTAAGCGGCGGACCCATTGCCTCAGCTAGCCCGGATATCGCCCCTTCCTAGACGTCCGCTCTCCGAGAACCCCTCAATCTTTAATCGACGCATCTAATTGAAACCACCCCTCTCGACGACCCCTGGAACGGCCGCCTAGAAAGGCGAGAGCCGCCAAAGAAACGAGCCCGCGACGATTCGGCTGGCTTCGATTTACAAGGAACTTTGGCGCACCCTCCGCCGCGCGGGACAACCCCCGTCAGTATCCGTTTTGCTCCGATCAGGAATCGTGGAGCTCGTCAAGCGAAGAAATAGATCGACACAGAGCCAAGATCAAGTTGATTTATTTTTGCAACGATTCGAATTTAGTCTCATGGTTCCAACAGACATCTCTCCACTTAATATCATGGCCGATTAACAGAACTCCCATGGCGAAGTTTGATGCTCTCTCAAAGATTCGACACCCGTGATTAGAAGGAAGCCAGATCGTCCCGGCGGGCCGAGAGATTGACGATCAGCTCGATTCTGTCCTAGACAACGTAGATCAAGAGTGGAGTCCGAAGGTGGGTCTCCCTATTTATGTTTGGTAGAACAACTCCATCCCAGTTTCGTAGATGCATACAGAAATGTTTAATATACAACGCTTGGCCATGAGAACCCAGCCGTCTATCAACAACAAGCGGTACGGTTCCTTCTTCCTCCAACTCAAGTTTGTATTTCTTGACGTACAGTTTCCCCTTGTACTTCTTTATTGAAATAGATTTATCTATAACATTCTCCGTGATTCTGCGCGACACCAGCCGCGGCCCCAAAACTCAGATCACGAGAAGCCTTTCGCACTGTCTTTCTGGGTAGGATCGCCCGTTCTCCGTGTTCTCGCACCGCAGTTTTCCAGTCTCTGGAGCCTCATCACTGGGGAAGAAGGCTGCGCAACACCTCTCTCTGCTGATCGCTAAGACTTCTGGCGCAAGCCTCGAAAATTTCTCGGCTGTTCTGAATGACTTGCACAAGAGCAATGCACCTCTGACCAATGGGCGAAGTCCTCTCGATCGAGTTGTTACGAATAGCGTCGAGCATAAAGGCGATCAGTCGGGGTACGTTCTCGTTGTTGACACCGAGCAACGCGGCGTGGTTCTGCTCCATGAGTCCGCAAACCAACTCGAGGCAGGGTTCGATCTCCTCGTCGTCTTCGGTGATCGGGAGCCATTGGGCGAACATCCTGATCAGTTCGTCCATGTTCTGCACGGCGGAGGGTCGATACATGATGATTTTCGCGATTGCAGAAATCGCGTTTTCGGTGGCCGCAACGTTTTTCTCACACCGACTGTCCGGTTGACTGATCACCTGGCAAAGACTCGGGATCGCTCGACTCAGGTAACAAACCAGCTGTTCATCTCCGAATTTGGCGAGGATTCCGCAACCGTACGCGGAAGCCTGGCGGATCTCTGGTGACGGATGGACGATGTACTCGATGAGTTTGTCGGCGAAGACATCCTTGTACCGAATCGCCGCCACTGCTCCGGCGCACTCGGTTATGTCATCGTAGAAACACAATGCCCATTGTATGTCGGCCACCGGCCGATCGTTCTGAAGTAGACGAGCGAAAAGCGGAACAACTTCATCGAGGAAAGGAATCATTTCCGCTCCGAGCGCCTTACACAATTGTCGGTTGAGTTCTTCGACCCGCGTCAAGAGGTAGCCGTCTTCTTCGCCCTGCTCCTGGAGCTTTTCCTCGACGTCCTCATCGTAGTCCTCGTCGCGCCTTTGCTTCTGGCGCTCGAGATCGCGTTCGAAATGTTGGTTCAGGCACTTGGTGACAATCGACATCATTTTTCTGACTTGCTCCTGATTGAGACCCGGAGCTCCGACCACGTCGACACAACGCGCTAGGCAGTCAACGACTTCGGGCAAGACTTCCATTTCAGTCTCCTCGTCGAGTGCGCTGAGGATTTCCGGCAGGGTGAATTGCCAGAGCTCTGGGAGGTTCAAGTTGTTTGCTTTCGCGCACGCCAGGAGATCCGGTATGCAGTTCGCGGCGGAGATACGCACTCCTTCATGGAAACAGAACTTCAGAGTGGGGACAGCAACCTGGAAAGGAGGGATCGATCAGGCTACGGAAAATACGCTGCTCCGGACGGAAGGCTCGAGACAGGACATCGAGCCGATGCCGGAACTCCATGAGCTCCGGATGAATACCGATCCCGCAGAAAACTCCGGGGGGGAATCCAACTGGGATAATTACCTTCAAGACCTCCGAAACATAAGGACCGAAGCTCTCCTTGAGTTCTTTGGAGAAACAAACGAGCATTTCAAATGCCGTCGCCTTCTCTTCCAGACCTGTTGTTCGGATTCCGACGGATCGGTGGTCATCGAACGAGACGTATGTCCATTCCTCGTTGTCAGCTTCGTCCGGTACTTCATCTTCGTCGATAAGTGATATCTGAGGGCTAAGAGCCGCGGTTTTCATAACCGAGGGCATGACGCTAGGAAGGTATCTCTCAAATTCCCGTCCGAGGATTTTGCAGAGTCGCATCCACGCGTAGATCATGTACGAGAGAAGTGGCGAGTCTTCCGCTAGGTGAAGGTGGATTTCGTTGGCAAGCAGTAGCTCCATGACCCCGGCGGCGTCGCCCGTGAATCTTTCTTTTCCCACGGCGACACCGATCAGGGACACGCATTCGATGGCCTTACCACGCAGAAGCTCGAGTTCTTTCGTATTAGCTCTTTCGATGATGTATTTTAATTGAGGTACAAAGCTGTCGTAGAAGGGAATGAAGTCTTTTCCGCAGCTGTCGGCTAGCGCCGACGTAGTGACCAGCACTTGTTCGAGCACCAACTTGAGTCCGCGAGTCGCCAGTTCGTTCATCTGCGTCTGCAGAATACCAGCCAGCGGCGGAGCGATGACGCTGAGATATTGGACGATAATTTTTTTAGGGCACTCCTCGAAGAAATTCACCAACGCCGCTCCGGCATGAGCCTGAACGCGCGGATGACGGTTATCGGCCATTATATCACAAAGACGAGGCAATACCGTGGAGTGGAACTTCTTCTCGAAAGTTGGAGCGAAATCGTTTGCCATCTGTCCGAGACAGTTGATGGCCGCGTATCGGACTCTGGGATGTGAATCGCCCAAAAACCTAAGGACCCCTTCAACGATCTGGTCGAGCATGCCTGTCATCTGCTTCTTGCACCCTTCACCCATACTCGAGATCGCCATGAGCGCCGCGTGCCGCTGTTTCCAGTCGGGCGAGTTGAGCAACGGCGCAAGAACTTCCATAGCCGACGAGAGTAAAGCTTTACCGCCGAGAGCGATAGCCAGACGGTCCAGGGAACTCTCCCCGACGACGGCGGGACAATCGTTCTCCACCTCGTCCCTGTCACAGTTATCGTTCGAGTCCCAGGCCCTGTCTTCTTCAATATCGGCCATCATCATGAGAATTAGCGGCAGCAGAGCGTTGATGTGACGCACAGCGAACTTTCTCATCATTGCCGGGGCGGACTCGCAAAGCGTCACGATTAATTCGAGGCAGAGATTTCGTCGGCTCTCGAGAGTCGCCGGGTCTTGTATGTAGGCGAGGCAGATATCCAACAGGTGATTCAGGTGAGATCTCAGGATTTTCGGACACTGCTCCGCCAGCTCGGTCAGGCCTTCGATGACCGTGTCGTCGGTCTCTTCTTTTTGATCGGCGAGGAGTTGAACCATCAGAGGAATGAGATCGGCGAACCTCATCTGCTTCTCGTGAGTGTCCATGATATCCGAGCGAAGAAACGCGCTCACCGCGGTGGCAGCTGCGACCCGGATTACCGGGGAGTTGACCGGTTGCAGGGTTGCGCACAGGACGGTCCTGACGATTTCCACGCTCTGCGGCCCGAGGACACCGGGAAAATCGGCGAGAATGTGCAAACCCGCCCTACGCCAGTGGTCGTTCTGACTGCCTGCCCACATTAGAATGCGTTCCTGAAGTTCCGGCCAGGGCAGGTTCAACGCGTCATCGGCGAGGTTTCGAGCCAGTTCGGCCGTGCATTCAGAGATCCTCAAACCAACTTGAGGCGTCGTTTCGGCTTCGATGCTCTTGAGGAGATGATCTTTCAGCTGCTGCTGGTGTTCGACAGGTAATACAGGATAGAATCCGTCGAACTCCGACGTGATCAATCGCCGCAAGAGGATCATCGACAAAAGACGCTGGTCATCTGTCTGGCCTTGCAGGGTGTAACAGGTTAACAGGAACATGAGTTTCTGTGGGGGTTGGATGGCATCAAACCTCTGTTCAGCATTCTGCCGAGTGTCGTTGTCTACGGACATCAGGTCCCTGAGCAGTTGAGCTGCCTGTTCGTCCATGGCGACTGCGATGCAACTCAAGTTTGTCAAACGAAACAGCGAGAGCAAACGTGACGTTGCCCTTCGGATGAACCACTACACAATTCAGATCGAGCGGGTTTTGCGCCGCGTGAAACGCTCAACGTGCTCACAGTTGCTTGCCGCTTGAATAGAGAGGTTGTCTGCCTGACGAATGTCTCTCTCAAAACATTCGATGCGTCCATTCGCCTGGGAGAGTCTGCGCGCGCTCCCGCGCTGACTCGCTCCTCGAGGCGGCCCGAAGAGCTTCTTTAAGGGGGAGGTCGGCGCGAATTGCTCTCCAAGGACGGGAGCGTGGCTCCGCGTCGTATACTGGGATTTCCCTTGCAAGGGAGACCCTACAGAGGCTGAGAAGAGAGTCTATTTCGCTGAACGCAATTCTCAAGGACGAATTTTTTTGGCGCCGAAGAGGGCGCGCTAACCGGCAGACTCAGAAGTCAACGCGATCTCAGATGCATTGCGGACATGTATGTTGGTGGAAGTCTCTCGAAAACACTAAATATTCCTCAGAAATTTTGGGGACGAGGAACGCGGGAAGAATTTCCAGCGTGGGTAATTCGCGGGCGAATGGCTCTAGATGCTGATGGTGATGATCCATGCCGAACTCTTGAGATCGATCGGGCTGTTGCTTCCACTACAAGCGCACGTCGAGCTCGCGTCCTCCTACTCACTCAGTCAGTGCCAAGTGTCTCGGCGTCTCGGAGCAGTTGTCCACAATTCCTTCATGATAATTGGCACGGAGCTCCTCCTAGCCGATATCTGTATTTGATCTTTCCGTTGGAAGTTCCCCCGAGCATATCGCCTAATCGCAAGTGAATTTGGATGAACCTGGATCACTCCCCTCCGGATTCCTTGGGTTTCGTGGGGAAGTACGATACCCAAGGGTGGCTGCGGATCGATGCGGGGCTTCGGTCTCATGAGAGCACAGATCTCCACCGAGACTATGACAAACATTGAGGCTGTCCTCGTTCACGCCGAGGGACAGCGGAAAATAATGCCCTCTTGATGAAGTCGCAGTGATCGATCGGAACGACCTGCGCAACGAAGTAGGACCGCGCTCAAGAAGGTTGAGTTTTCGAGCTACCGGCATCATTCGCATTGCTCGACGTCTTCGACGATCCTGGTCACGGGCGCACGGGTCTGGTTTCGATTTGCGCGAGGTCCCCCGGCCTCTCCCCGACATCCTCCTCTCCGTCAAATTCGTCTGCGTTTCGCTCGCTGCGCCGGCAGCAGCGGCGGCTGGCAAAACAATCACAACTCGAGCAGAAGAGCATACGACATCTACACGTTTAGAACGTCGCCGGTAGAACTTCTTGGGTTTTCGCCTTGATTCCTGGAATTTCCGACGAAATGTCGCTCTTTGGTACCGTCCAGGCTCCGCCTAGTGAACAGGTCCAGAAAGCCAGAGTCCGCGTCGCGGAAATGCTTCAAGAATTAGACAGGTAATCGCAATATGGCCGGCTTCCCCATTTCTTGACGGAGCGTAAACTCGACTCGTATGATTTCGATGAATCGCAGGTCTCTAGACCGATTTCGCATGATCTCCGAAAGACATCCTCTGCGCCATGGCTAGATCGTTCGGCAGTTCCCCTGCATGCGTTCACGTGGAGCTGGTCACAGGCAGTTCGAAGCTGTCATGCATTGTCTTTGCTCCGTGTGAGATTTCGAGAAGTCAATGATTGCTTCCCGGAAACCGTGTCGAATCTCGAACGAGGAGTGTCCTAGCATCTGAATCCGTATTCATTTCTTCCAGATATAACCCACAGAGCATTCCTTTTCTGGAGAACTATGTCGACCTGCAATGCAAGGCCAACTTCTACGACCAGGAAGCTAATCTAGCGGTTCTAAAATTGTATCAGTTCAATCCCGGATCCGTCCGGACCGAGGTAATGGGGATTCTCCGACATCGGCGCCGATTCTATCACTACTCAATCTTATGTGTAGATGAATACAATTCCTCACCAGCTGGGAATATTCCCCCGAGAAAATCGATTCGCTCATCGGATATTCCCGTTGCAGGTCATCGCTCAAATCCTCCTGAAAGCATTGACAAACTTGCCGCACACGGACTTCGTGCTGTGCAAGTGTCTGATCGATCTCTCCCATTTTGGAGATCGAACTCTTGAAACAATCATGCAGCTACACAGGTATATTCCTCGGCAGAATGCAGGGAAATAATAGTAACCTGGTGATTCGCGAATCCCGTGGAAGGGATTAAACTCACTATGAATGCTCGAATTGCAGCGATCTGGAGCAGTGTGAATTTCAAAAAGTTTGGACGTCGCTGTCGAGCGACTTGCGAGAAGTCGAAGGAGTTCTCGGTTTTGAAGATTCCATCAGAAACTACATAGGAATCGTCGTCAACAAAACCTACCAGCGCATCGACAAGCGGATGCTCTGTGAATTCCTCAACGTCAAAGAGAAAGACCTCAAGCCTTGGATGGATCGTTTCTCATGGAAGGCTCAAGGCGTGAACGACATCTTCATCGCTAATCATGAAGAGAGCATCAAAACAAAGTCCATTCTGGAAAAAATCACCTTTGAAAGTGTAGAACAGATAATGGCTAACAGTCAAGCGAAGTGAATCGGTGGGAAATAAATCTTCTGGAGCTTCACATTCAATCAGTTTTGCCTCGATCTGCTTAAGAAACATCACGCATGAGCATGACGGACCTCCGCCTCACACTCAACCCACAAGAAGAAGTATGGGGCTCATCTGAATAATAGATCAAAAGACCAGCTCTGAAAGAATTCTCGGCACGATTCGGATATCGTCTATTGCTTTCCTCGTTGTCAAACGGAGAGGATGAGTTCAGTACGGCGCAAGAAGAAGGGTTTCCGGTAGGGAGGAATGGATTCGTCCCATGGGCATAGGTACCTCATTGATTTCTGTCTCGATCCTCGCGAGCAGTTCAACCTCTCGGATCTCATCCCGAGAGCAGATTGAGCCTAGGATCAAGACTCCGAATTCAGTCCGAGTCACTTCAGCAGAAGAGCCACCCATTATACATTTCCTTCGCTTCTGATCCCCTCGCTGATGGAACGCATCAGTGACACAAGGTTGAGCTTCATTCGAGTATATACACGGGTTTTTATTGCATACCGCACGCGGGGTACTCTCAGGAGACTTCGTCCTTCGCTCAATTCTTCCCCAAACGAACTGGGTTATCCAAGGGAAGCATTCAATAAGAGTGACTTAAATAAGCGGCCTCGACTAGTTCTCTCCAACAGGTATGGCATCCTCGATTTTTTTCACCATTCTTATACGGAGTTCCGTCGACGCATCCCCCCGCAGTGAGTCGTGGACGAACCAACAGCGGACTTCCATCTGGACCTATGGCGGATAAGAGATATTAATCGCCGGGAATCAACGCGTCCTATTATTGGAGAGCATAACAAGCTCTGGTCAATAATAATGTGAGAATCGCATTGGCCAAAGATTGTCGGCGAGCATCCCTGGAGCTGTCTCGCCAGCATGCTCTTCTAATACTTGGGGGGTGACCCCTCCGATACCACCGCGAATCTCAAACACGCCAATCCGACATTCAAATCAAACGCTACCATTTCAAGAGCGCCTCGGATGATGCCGGGAATTATACTGCAGTACTTCAACGTATTATGAGTGTCTGGTAACTCGACGAACTCGGTCAGAGGGTTCGAATCGAAAATCAGGGAAAACTCGTCCCCCGATGTGCTCCAATTCGTAATCGATGGTGAGATCGTCAGATACATCTTGAAGGCGCTCTGTTGATCAATGGCACGGCATTCAGTGAACCTCATCGCTGAAACCTAAATATGTTCAGTGGCACAAGTATTCCGAGATCGGTTCGGGGATCGATCGATTCACCTGGATCTTTTCTGCTGTGTCCCGAAGATCAACGCAACGTGGGGAGTTGGTTCGAGCGAGAAAATCCTCGATGAGTCTCTGTCCGATATTGAAGCCCATGCGGTCCAGATGCTTGTTGACCTAGCGAAACGCGATGGGTAATGAGAATATCGAATCATACACAAGATTTATCCCTCCGAAATTCGGAGAAACCAACAAACCTCTTCACAGTTTTCCAGGTCCTTCATCATCTGGGCAACCAACGCTCCATAGGTGAGCGTGAACAATTCATTATTCTGCAAGACGGCAAGAACTCAGCTACCCACTAATTTCCGGAATCGAGTAGTACTCTCCGAAACTCCGCTCTTCGAAAAGCCGATGAACGCGGAAGAGACAGGAAAAGGGCCGAGCGGTCGATCCGTTCGGAGCTGTCAAAAGGATATCGCCGGCTCCGAGTCGGGGAATTCATCTGAATCGGACACTCACGACTTTTTTGCTGTCCGGGACCTTGTTCGCCTGCCGAGACATTCCGGAGACCTGCGATAAGTTCGGGAGATCAACGAAACCTTAGAAATATATACGGTTTTCTTGGACTTCGGGAGACAACAACAGAGGCAGGGCGTTCGCAAATCATCCGTCGATCGGATGCGGGAAACGCAGCTGTCTTTCAGCGTCTATATGGGATCCATTCCAGTCTCGCTTGGCGCGGGAAACTCCGGGGGGCTCGGCTCGTTTGGTCGAATGCATACGCTTCTGATCGATGGAATGAACGAGTCTCGGCTCAGCGACTCGAGGATGACTCTTCACGAAAACTATTCATCCTACTTCACACCTCGTCGTCCCACAAAGCTCTTGATGACATTGCCCCGCCGAGCCGGGGTCTGAAACGACTCCCTCCGCTTCGTATTCTGAGCTTGAATTCCCGTGGAATCATCGGGAAGACGGCAAAAATCGACCGAAATCAGGAATCAGAATTATAGCTATCAGGCCATGATCACGAGAGAAATTCACAAGAACGCGTTCCTTGGATCGAAGGAATCATTCCGGATGGGGATGAAAACCGACGAGGCCGATGCATCATGGAGAAGCAAGAGTGAATCGAAATAAAATTTTACAGTGAAGGACTCCTCCCTACTCCATCGGAGTCGATCAGTCAGGCGAAAGAAAACAAACTACTCATTCAAATGAGCGGCGGGAGCGCGACGTGCGGAGCCAGGTTCAGTCATCAAAAAATGAAGTCACTGCGTGCTGCACGGACCCAAGATCGAGGGGAGCAGTGTCGGAATGCACAGTTGGCCGGACCCACTTGGCGGCTCGAATCCTCTGGTCTTCGGGTCGTTGGACCTGTACGTTTTGTCTTCTTCCCTGGACAGAGCATCTTTTCGCCTCACGCGACATTCCGCAGATTCGAGTGTTCGAAGTTGGATCGAGAGCCCCAATAATGTCCCGATACTGAGGCAAGAGCAGCAGAATGCGGAGCTCTTGCGGATAGCTCGAGCTCGCGGGTGGAGACGCTGATTACTGATTCTGATTACCCTTCAGAATTCATGGGGCGCAACACATAGATCAGTCCTAGCTGGATCATGACAACCGAACGAAATTCCAGCGAGTAACTGCGGCGGCAAGCTGAAAATCTAATTGTCAGTCCATCGGAGCTGAAGAGTTTCCGAAGTTTTCCGGGGGAAGAGCATTAAAAATTACGGCAGGTTTCTGAAAGCCGCGAATGGTTATGGTAAATTTTGCATTCCCGCGAGGCCGGCTCCTGCTGGGTTGCGTGCAGGTGGTGCTGGACCGAGTGAAGCAAAGGAGACAGCCCCGTAGACCAGGCTCGACGATTCCCGGGAAAATAACATCATGAAACCTCTGTCGACTTGAGATCGAATCTCGTGCCGCGCAACCTGCGCTCTAAGCACTGGTTATCCCAGAAGAGACGCTTCTTTTGGACTTGCCTTCCCTAATCCTTTGGCTTTGAGTTAAGCGGGACCCGCAGTTCGCTTGGTAGTGAGACCTCCCGCTCGCTTGCGGCGAACATTTTCTTTCGTTACGAGTCGGCGAGACACATAAGAAGATGGGGACGACAGCCGCCACGAAGAGATTCAGGAAAACTCATACAGCAGTGATTCTTGGCTGTTTATTCACTTACGTAAGTGAATCTCATCATATCTGCGATATTCCTGTCGCCAGCAGCGATCGACGACGCAATCTCAAGAGTTCTGCCCTCATTTCCATGAAGGGTTCGATGGATGGTGTCCTATCAGGAACTTTGGAAGATTTAGGAGAGATATACGGAAAGGACGTCGACGGAGTCTCACAAGTTCTAGTCACTAGGAGTGCCGGTATTCTTGCCGGTAGGTGCATTCCCCTCCGGAGTTCTTTATGAAAAGGTCAGAATACCATTGATAACGATCGATATACGTTCCGGGGCAGCGCTACGATGATTTCTTCCGTAGCCTCTCTCATATGCGGAGGCTTCGTCTACAAGTATGTCAACGTCAAAATCATACTCGTCTTGGTCCTTATAAGCGGTGGGATTGGTACAGCGATCGTACCTGATTTTGCGCCAAACTATTGGATAGCGCACGCTGGTCAGTTCGTGACGGGATTCAGTACCGGCGCCCTGGAAGTCGGTGAGATTGAATAGCCAGGGAAGAGTTCAGAGTCGTTATTTCGGGCTCGTCCGAAACTGGAAGGAAACCTCCGATGCTTTCCAGGATGCAATGTTTGGCTCGTCCAGCTGTGGGAAGACGGCGTCGAAACCGTGATGCAGAGCTACCACGTGAGTTTCGGAGTCGGGGCTTTTGTGGCGCCTCTGTTGACGACACCTTTCTTGGGTCCGGAACGAAGGTAGGAGAACGATGGGTGAGGTCAAACATGCTCCATTCACCTCGGAAAACTAACATCTTGAATTTCGACTCTACAGAGCTGAGTTCAATTCGACAGCGAAGCAACAAGATCTGACATTTTTCTCATCTGAAGCGGAGTCAGCAGTAAATGGAACTTCACATATCTCGATACCTTTCGGCGTTTTCGGGGGACTCTACTCATTCATGGGTCTGATCGTCCTGTTTCTCATGTTTTTCGATCGGTCGGTTCTGCGACAAGAACACGAGGAACGAATAGAGGAGGCGACAGCGCGCTCCGGCTCAAGATTCGAATGGACCGTGGTGCTGCTGCTATACGTTTACATTTTCATCGAAATGATCTACGAAGGGATCATGACTTCAATGATGACGTCCTACGTAGTTCACCGAATGAACATGACCAAGAAAGACGGCAACTTCCTGCTCTCCGTCTTCTCCGCATCGTATACGGCGGGACGGATCGTGTCAATGATACTGTCGACCCGCTTGAAACCAAACTCAATTCTGATCATGGCCCAAAGCATCACGGTTTTCGGAGCGGGCGTTATGCTGATGCTGGTTTCCCCTGTCGGGCAAGTCCAATTGACGCTGTGGCTCTGCAACGGCATCATCGGCTTCGGCCTATCCTCGCTGTATCCCACTGCCTTCACTTGGACTATTCGTTTCGTCGATTTAAAATTCATTCACATGACAGTCGCTCTCGCCTCTGCGTGCACAGGAGGAATGTTGCCCGCTTACATAGTAGCTCCTTATGTAATGGGTTCTTCGATCCAAATGCCGATCGTTTGCGCGATGTGTGCGCTTTCCATGGCCGGCGTTTCATATGCTATGCTTCGCACTACCAGAAACAGAACACCTCGACTAGAGCAGGAGGACGCGACGCTACTTATTATCAACGCGACTGAAGGCACGGACTCGGATTTCGCTCAGCGCCAGGAGAAAGAAAAATGACTCGGGGTGCGCACGAAGTGCCCTCCGGGATGCGCGACCGGGGCGATAAAGAAATGATTCACGGCCGGGGTAAAACTCCCGTTGTCTCCCTGCCGGTTCGTTTAGGATTTATTCGATTGGAGGCAATGATTCTCAATCTTTAGGAAGATGCGGGAATGATTTTGAGCTCGTCGAAGATGACGAGACATCACGCGGAGCCCTATCGATAATCGTGACTCTTCCTAGATCTCGGCGCTTCGTAGGAAACACAGACGACCCCTATATCACTCGAGTATCATCTAATCTAATCAGAATCGATCATCAGAGCTCTGTTCAGAAGCTGACACAAGTCATCCATCGACGAGCCGGCCTCCAGGGAGGTCCGCCGTACGGGAGCTCAGGAGTTCACGCCCGACTGATTTCAGTTCCCTGACGCCGACGGCATATGCCGACAGGAGACCACAGGGTCGGGATCCGTATAGGTAATTGTGGAGCAGAGAGAGACGACAGCCCGCGGTCCAATCTCCTGGATCGCCCGCCGTTGACAGACGGGACACATGTGGATGCTTTAGCGCTTACATGGGGTCCGCTTTCGAGCAAAGCATAGCCCGAGATAAACCTTTGGATTGCGTTCTCGGTTGTTTCGGAGTGACACCTATATAAGTAAAATTCATGGGGCAAATAAATCGATCTTGAACTCTTGGTCAGCTTGTCTTCGACTTTTCGATCTTCGCGGCGCCCCTTTCCCGGGGAGGGCAGCAGATAGCCTTGAATTTAAAGCCGAGCGGATCCAGCAGGAAGAAAGATATTCTGTGAAACTCCGCACACACCTCACTAGCGCCAACGTCGAATGTTCCCTCCTAACGGAAGTGTCTCCTGTCACGTGGAGGGCTAGGCCACCCAAACAAAGCTTCCGGTCAAAACAATGTTGCGGATCGATGTCCTCAAGTTCCGAGAAGCGCCACCTGCACCAAATCTGGCCCAATGCGAAAGGTCGAACATCTGGCGGAGTTCTGGTGGGAGTTATCTTTCCGAGCGCTGGACATTATGTTGCGAACAGCTTGTGATGTCGAATTCGTTGAAAGTTGAGTGATAGCAATATTTGGCTCCGAAGTCCGCTTGTTCCGGAGCTCTTGACCGTTTGAGACGCGTGGAAATGGAGAGACAAAGATCGTGCGATCCATTGCTGGAAAGGTAAAATTGAATCCTTTCGCGAGCGTCAATGATGCTTACGAAATAAGTCGAAATCGAGTAATCATCCGCACCCAATGCTCCAAAGATTATTTATCCAAGGAGAGAAACTGGTCGAGGAACTAATCCGCCTAATCTAACGTTTTGAAGCGGTGAAGCAGTTGAGAGTTTCCGCAAGCGACGACATTCCACGAGAGCGCAGACCCACGCGCGATCTCGCAGTGAAGACCGTTGGAGAAAGAAAAGAGGAGCCATGGCAAATTCTTCGAAAAAGCTGAGGAAAACTCATACTGCTGTGATTTTCGTCGCTATATTCGCTCTGGTGAGTTATCAACAGCCCGAGGCGACCTTGAACTGCTCCTTCGTGCTCGGATTCTGTCCGGTAGTGTCCTAAATCCTGTACTCATTAGGCTGTTAGGCAGAGGTGTAGTCTGTTAATTTCGCTGCTCACAACGATACGTGGTGCTGACTTTTTTTTCCACAATGCCGGGAAGGGTCTGGTATCCTCAGTTATACCAGCGAGCTTCGACGATCTGGAAGCCATTTACGGACTGGGGAAGAAGGGAGCCTCCCCGATCATAATTACGAGAAGCATCGGGACCTTGATCGGTAGGGAAATCCCCCACGAGAGCCATCGCAGACGATTTCTGAGTTTATGTCGAGACGATGATATTACTCGAACCGTTTTAGAACAGATGATCAATCAAAGGAACTCTCTCGCAGGTTCTCTGCTCTGTGGCAGCTTCATCTACAAATACGTCAACGCGAAAATTATTCTCGTTGTGGCGCTAATAGGCGGCGGAATAGGGACCATCATAGTGCCCGATGTGGCGCCGTATTATTGGATCGCGCACGCAGGACAGTTCGTGACGGGCTGGAGTACCGGAGCTCTGGAAGTCGGTTAGTTCCAGCTCTCTCCTCGACGGACAGGATCTCTGACGTGTCGGAAGACCCGTGAAGCTGATATTAGGTCGAGTTGCGAAATGGCGCTCCTTCTCACATTTTTCGACTTCCAGGGTGCAATGTGTGGCTCGTGCAGCTCTGGGAGGAGGGTGTGAACCCGATCATGCAGAGCTACCATGTCAGTTTCGGGATTGGGGCGGTTCTCGCCCCCGCGATTTCGGCGTCTTTCTTAGCTCCGCGAGTAGAGTAAGCGAGTAATTAGGCAGATTGCTCAGCCAGATACCTGATCCACGTCTCGCGATGGATAGAGTTCGCCAGAGAGGCCGGACACGATGAGTCACATCATCATCGCTTTGATTTTCCAGCGAGCCGACCAACGCAACGCACAACGGAAGCGACATGACGCTTTCGACGTCAGGGACGGAGCCGAAGGTTAATGGAACTTCTTACGTATCGATACCTTTCGGCCTCTTCGGGGGACTCTACTCATCCGTGGGCCTTGTCATCCTGTTCCTCATGATGATCGATCGCACATCTCTGCGTCAGAGCAGTACCGACGAAGACGAGCAGCCGACGGATTACGCCGAGACGAGATTCGAATGGACGGTCATAGCTCTGCTGAGTATCTATATATTCTTCGACGTGATCTACGAAGGAACAATGTCCGGATTCATTCCACAATTCCTCATGTATCGCTTCGATACAGACGCAGAGCAAGGCAATTACATGCTTTCCTTCTACTCAGCCACGTACACGATGGGACGGATCGTAACGATCCTAGTTTCGACCCGGTTGAAACCCGGAACGATTCTCATTGTGACGCACTGCATTTTGACTGTGGGATCTGGGATCATGCTTTTGCTCCTGATCCCCGCGATGCAAACACCGGCAACCATGTGGGTCTCCTCGGGAGTCATCGGTGTTGGCTTATCCGCGCTGTATCCGACCGCGTTCACTTGGGCAGTTCGCTACATTCATCTGAGATTTGCACATGTGTCAGCTATTCTCGTGGCCTCCTGCCTGGGGGCTATGCTGCCACCGTTTTTCGTGGCCCCTCAAGTGAAAACCTCCACGACTCAATTGCCTCTGACTGGCGCAGCCTGCGCTGTTGTGCAAGCCGGACTTTTATGCCTTATGCTCTACACCACGAAGAATAGAGTGCCCATTTTCGAAAAAGATGACGGAAGACCATTGATAGTGGACTCTGAGGAAGCGACGAATTCGGAAAAAGCGTTTCGTCTAAAAAAAGAGAGCCCTTGAGAATGAATGGCGAAGGTTTTCATAGATAGATTGAGATTTAGTTCTGTGACACAGAGAGCCTTCGAGACTGCTGAACTTGTAGGTACGATATTGTTTTCGAGCATTTTTATCCCGGTGCTGTTCTGTCGGGGCTCACGTGCCTGCTCCGACCAGACGGACCCGGAATATTGTATATTCATCATGTGAATGTGTTGGAAGAATATGCAGCAATAAACTTTATAGTGATTTGAATCGCTTGTCAGAGCTCCGTCTCCTTCGGTGGCGCCCCTCACCGCGCTCTGATTGTTCTTCGCCAACTGGCCGACCCCCACAATATCGCACTAAGAAGCTGGTTAGTATACAGAGAAGTTCTGGAACGCCTCTTCTCGATCCACAAGAATGATTGCGGGCAGAATCGCCGAGTTAATTCTTGGTGATCATTATTCCAAAGATCATCATTATGTAGGGAGGGTCGAGATATAAGCCACAAGATGCCTTAATCCAGCGGGATTCCATGGCGTCTTACTATTACGGTACTGGCCTGGGAACTGAGCGCAGCCTGACCGCGCCCGACACGCCTCCATGGATGAGGACTTCGTAATACGCGGGATGATTAGAACGTCTGATTCAGCCCAACCTTCTACTGTGATTCTTCAGCTAGGTGAAAAGGACTCTTTTCCTCGAAGAAGAACTCGTGCTCATTCTCTCGTACGCTAAACATCACCGGCAACCATTGAGGCTGTGAATAAAGAGAGCACGACGATGCGGGATCACGTGTTTCTTCCGTTATTAGGAGATATTATTTCTAGCAAACTCCTCTCGACAGGGTTCGGGATCATGCATAAATTGAATCGCCAGATGCCGCCGCGGAGGGAGCGAGTGAGGACAATATTGCATCCTCTCGAATTTCGAATCGTGATTTCCGAGTGTTCTAGCCGGGCTGCAAGGTATGGGCGGAGCTTGGCAGCGCGTGTTCCGGAAGGAGACATCATAAACTCTTCCGGGAGAGCTTTCAGCTGATTTGAGCTTACGAATGCTACGAATAACAGGGAGAAGATAGCCGTTAGCATAAGTCGTGGTAGGGGAAAAAAGGAAGTCGGGGGCAATGATTCGTACGGGACGGACGCCAGGAAGCCTCCCGATAGCACTGATCTCGAGCGCGGGGGCCAACAGAGATCGTCAGACTCGCTCTGGACGTCCTTTGCATTCGGGGAAGGAGGCAGGGCTGCATCTAACCTCATTTTTGAAGCGGTACATGGCTTTCGAGGGGATAGAGAGTCATCGACTCCACTCAGGAGCGAAGCACACACGAGAGGGACAGCCGCTGATCGCTCCGATTCATGGGAATGAATGAGGAGGAAAAAGCAAAATCCCAATCATGCGAGTCACTCATATGTAAGAACGTTCCTTGACGCTCTACTTAATGCCGGGGCTGCAGTGTTACACTCCCTATTCATATTATCTTCCGAATTCTAATATTCACTTGCCCGGCAGACTGCACAGCCGAGACTTTCGTATTCAAGGCCAGAGCGCAATCAGTTCATGAGCAAAGTTTGCTGAGTCAGGGTCATGGATCATGAGGAGCAAGAGAAATTCAGGCACGCGATCTTCTGCTCGCGAGGTCTAACCACGGAGTTTCCCAGATGCGACCGGACGAAAATGTCTGCCTCCGCACTCGAGGCTCTGTATGGGACTTATCTCGAAAGAGATCGGTGCGGATTAATTCCATTTATTCTCTGCTCGGGAGCATCGCTGCAGCTGCGACCTCGAACGAGCCGTCACAAACATTCGAGCTCGGACGTAGGACGAAGTCGCTGGAGATCCAAGGAGACGGCAAGGAAGGGCATGGATTCCATAGCCGATTCTCCGAAGAGACTGAGGAAAACCCATACGGGTGTGATATTCGGATGTCTATTCGCTTTGGTGAGTCAAACGTCCCTGCTCCGTCGGTTTCATGTCCGCATTATATTGTAGCTAAACTTTTCCGCTGTCGACGCTCGGGGCGGCAACGCGATGAGATTCAAATGCGATTCGAATAAGCCGAGGCGCGGAGCTTGCCGCTTCCGATCCAGCTAACATGCTTGCCATGGAATCCAGCTCAGTTCGATGTCGGAAACGATAGAGAAAACACCTGTATTTTCCTTTTCGGTGCTATCAGGGTTTGATCTCTGCGTTGGTCGGCGCCACGTATGAGGACCTGCAGAGCATATACGACATGAATCTCGGGGATATTTCAAGAGTGGCTGTTACGAGGAGCGCCGGAATTCTGGCAGGTGGGAATTTCGTTTAAAAAAAGGGAGGCTCACTCTTCATCAGCCGATGCGAGCTCGACAGACTTCTCGATTCCAGGATCCCTCCTATGTGCAGGCTTCGTATACCAGCACGTGAACGCGAAAATCGTCATAATATTTTCACTCATTCTCGGCGGACTGGGGACAGCGATTGTCCCTGATGCTGCACCTCATTACTGGCTAGCACATGTGGGTCTATTCGTGACAGGCTTCAGCGTTGGAGCTCTGGAGGTCGGTGAGCGGTGATTCAATTTCGTTTCTACTATCGTTTCGTATTGGAGGGCTCTTGGAAAAACCCGCAAAAATCCATTGCAACAAAATCATGCTTCGCTATAAATCCGAATGATAGAAATAGTTGAGCGATCACTCGAGTCAGATGTCTCTCGGGCTCTCTGAAGTTCCGAACGCTACGTTTTCCCTATCCTCAGGCTGTAATGTCTGGCTCGTCCAGCTGTGGGGAGATGGCGTGAGTCCCATGCTGCAGAGCTATCATGTGAGTTTCGGTGTTGGAGCCCTCTTGGCTCCTCTCCTGGCGGCGCCTTTCCTAGGACCACAAAACATGTGAGGACAAGGATGAACCCAATACCAGAAAAATACTACTCTTATATCTTCTAGTTCTGCCCTGACCTACATCAGTGATACATACGCTAGATCTAGAGTCATTCCACAGTGATACGGCTAATGTCACTGAGCTCGAAGCGACGTTTTCCGCAACCGGGATGGATGTCGCACCACAAGAGAGCTCCCATATCGCGATTCCGTACGCGATTTTCGGAGGTTTCTACTCTTTCATGGGTCTCGTCATGTTGTTCTTCTTCATGATCGATCGCACAGTTCTACGTCAACACCGGGAGCATCCATCGGATGGAGCGGCAGAGCGCTCCACGCTCAGCTTCGAATGGACTGTAGTTGCGTTGCTCGTCGCTTTCGTAGTTGTTACCGTCACTCTCGAAGGTATCATGTCTTCGATGTTGCCGTCGTTTGTCATCAATGATCCGGCCTTGCGTATGTCTAAAAGCGACGCCAGCTACCTCCTCTCGCTCTATTGGGCATTCTATACTGGTTCGCGAATGCTTTCAATGCTAATTTCGACGCGACTGAAGCCAAACACGATCTTAGTCCTGACTCAGAGCATCGTTGCCATGGGTGTGGGACTTCTCTTCCTTATGGTTTTTCCCGATGTGGCGGGTCGATGGACGATCTGGCTCGCCACTGCCATCATCGGTTTCGGAATCTCACCTCTTTATCCGACTGCATTCACCTGGACTGTTCGCTACATCAACTTGAAGTATGCACACGTGTCATTCGCTCTCGTGGCTTCATGTACCGGTGGATTCCTGCCAACATATGTCGTGGCCCCGTGGGTGCAATCGACAACGAAGGTCTTGCCCGCGGTCTCCTTGCTTTGCGTCGTCCTCCTCACTTGTATCATCTACGTGATGCTGTGGACTACGAGAAGGAGACGTCCAATTTCTGAGCGAGATGTAAATAGCGCTTCGGTTGCAGACGCGAGGGACACTTTCATTCAGGAAAACGAAGAAAATAAAGAGGATTCATGTTGAGAAAGATTCGGGATAACCTCGCAGACTAGAGCTACCGTTCCCCCATTGCTAATCCTACACGGAAATCTATCGAGTTCGGCAGAAGCAGAGTCGGCGCATCTTGAATAACGCCTCATTGATCAATCTTCCCTGTATTGAGCTGTCATAGCGCTTTTTGCGCAATGTCCATAAAAACGACTACGGACTACGTTAATCTAATGCGAAGAACGAGAGGCGAGCAATAGCCGGCTTAAGGAGGGGTCAAAGGATTTCGGGGAGGAAGATGAATATGCAGTGCGATGGCTCCTGACGCGAGAGACGTTCGCGGTCTAGGGTGTCAGGCTCCACTGAGACAATGGAATGCGCCCCGCCTTCATCGGACGTCTAGATCGGCTGAGGAAGGGGGCCCTCAGTCTTATCATTCGGGCCTTCAGTCGATGAATGGGGTCCACAAGACGTGATCGAGGATTCACGGGGAATCGAAAGCGTGATTCGACAGACGGTATTATTATTAACTCTTTCCAGCTCAGTATCGGCATCACCGAACTCTTCATCATTATGAACTCTTTACCTCGATCGTTCTCGCTCGTCATTCCCGACTCGGTTCTTCCCAGAAGGAACTCGCCCAAGTCTCACGAATGTTTTGAGTAAATCGAGCTGTTCCCCATCAAGTGGAGGTAGAGTCTAATGGTAGAGGCAGACTTGATCAAAGTTCACTCGGAGGACACCAATTTTTCGGACGGACTGCGCTGATCAGGGATCGCTGCGCTCAAAATCGTACCTATTGAGCGTGCTGTCACGACCCGCTATATAGTCCCTGACTTCAACGAATTCCGTTGCCGAAGGGGAACCACGACCCGACACACGACTCACACGCTTTAGCCTCCACTCGCATCCGTCACGAGAACGGTCCCGGGCAGTGGATGGAAAAAAAACGGTAGATATGGATTCTCAATCTGATGACGCGAATAGCAGATTGGGAGGAGCTCATACGGGCGTGATTTCCGGGTTCATATTCGTCGTTCACAGAGGATGCTCTTAGCCGAAATCGTCTCTCCGAAGAGAGGCTCGACTCTCCGGCGACAGACAGCTGTGCAACGGGATGAGATTCAAATGTTTGCTAGCGTTGCTGACGCGCGGAAGTCGCCGCGCTTGCATACTGAAGACGGAATTCTATTGCCTGGTGACTCAGCTCAGGAGAAGGAAGCTCCCATCTTTTTGTTCCCCGTGACCGATCTCTGGATTGGAGGATTCACAGAAGCTTGGTAGACATGATCTGGAGGAAGCAACTTGGATTGCTTGTGGGGCGAACCTCGGACTTCTGAGCTTCGAGGATACCTGGATGGCAGGTGCGCTCTCGAAGGAGAAATAAGAGGGCTCCGAGACTCGGAGGAGGACCATTGACCGTCGCGGAAGGTCGCTCCAGATTGATTGTGGGCAAGAATCATGAATTCACTGCGAGAATCGCCGCCGTAGTCTCCGGGAGGATTGAAGGAATCCCATACAGGCGTGATCTCCGAGCGTTCATTCGCTTTGGTGAGTTCTGACCTCCACGTTGCTATTCTCGTCGTTCGTCGGCTCGATTCCTGATCAGTCGACGGTTTTGAGAGTCAACACTATCGGATTCGCATAGCCCTTCCGCTTCGTGCGTCGAGTCAGGCGAAAATCCGAGACTCGACGATTCTATTCATGAAGTGGGATGAAAATCTCAGTTCCTTACGCTCTCCCAGGGTCTGGATTCCGCAGTTCCGGGTGCGACATATGAGGACTTACAGAGCATATACCACATGGAGCTCGCAGAAGCTGCGGAGATCGCGGTGATAATAGGTGAGAGAGCCCTCCCACACGACCCATTCCTTTCCTCCAACGAATCGGGAAGAAGATCTACATCGGTGGGGTATGGAGGATGGATTGAGATTCATCCGAACCTTTCCAGGATCTCTTCTTTGTGCTGGGTGCTTATATGAGCATGTCAATGCAAAAATCGTTATAATTTTCTTTCTCATCCTCAGCGGGCTGGGGACTGCCATCGCTCCCGACGTCGCACTTCAATATTTTATAGCTCATGCCGGTTCCTTCGCGACAGGACTGAGCGTAGGAGCTCTTGAAATCGGCAAATAGACGGTCATCTGTCTAGACTGATCTCTGGGACGGATTCACTCCTTTCCCGTTCATAGACGGGATGTGTATCCGACATCGAATAGAGGCATAGAGGCTCGATTTGCGCTGATCCCTCCCTTATACATATATCTCATTCACCGCATTCCCTCTGATTCTACACCATGAGTCATTTCATTTAGCTGCGTTTTCCTATCCGGATCATGGAACGACCCTCGATTCTTCGGTTACCCAAGGAGGTGCCCATAAATTGCAGTATGCCCTCCCAATATAATAATTCAATTAGAGGAAACATGGTATATCTCAAAAGTACTACCGAGGACGCATCCCCTTTCCAGGTTTCGACGTCTGGCTCGTTCAGCTGTGGGGTAAGGCGAGGACCAATGCTGCAGAGCTATCACGCAAAATCAAGGAGTTGCCTCGACGGACAACATTAATCCGAGTCAGTCGACAGCTCAATGAAATCTTCAGTTCTAGAGAAGTTTGAAATTGGATGCAAAGCTAGATGTTTCCTTACCCCGATTGAATAAATAACTCCGGATGACTCCGGGAATCGACTTTCGCTCGGAATCATACTCCTTTGAAATCGGCTACGGTGTGGGAGCCCTCTCGACCCACTAATAGTGATACCTTTCCTCGGACCTCCAGAAAAGTAAGTGGGGTTCATCAGAGCTCCATTCCTGTTCACGTGGAAATGACGAATTCGTAGCCGGGAGTCTACTGAAAACTGTAGAGGAAGACTTCCAAAGCGTAACGACCAACGGAACCGCCCATCAATTGACGTGCGTCTCATCCGGAAACGAGTTAGCTCCGAGCGAAACCTCCCACATCGCGATACCATACGCAACATTCGGAGGACTTTACTCCCTCATGGGTTCCGTCATCCTGTATCTCTTCACGATCGATCGCACAGCTCTACGGCAACACCGGACAGAGACATCAGAAGGGGCGTCGAACACCTCCGCGCTCTTCTTCGAATGGTCTGTTTTCGCTTTTTTGTCTAGCTGCATAATTGTCGCTGCCTTTCTCGAGAATGTGACGTGCACTATGTTGTTGTACGTAATACATAATCCGGCATCGCTGATGACGAAGAATGAGGCCAGCTATCTGTTGACCTTCCCTTCCACTGCGGGTCGTTGGACGGTTCGGCTCGCTACTGCAATAATAATCGGTATCGGTGTATCAACTCTATACGCCACCGCATTCACGTGGACTGTCCGCTACGTGGACTTGAAGTTCTTGCATGTGTCGATCGCTATCGTTGCTTCATGTACGGGAGGCTTCCTGCCGACGTATGTCGTCGCTCCCTGAGTGAATTCGTCAACGGAGCTGCTGCCTGCAATTCCTTTATTGTGCGTGATGCTCCTCACCACAAGAGATACACGTCCAATCTTCGATCGAGAAGAAGGAAGGAGTTCGATAGCACCTGAGAGAGAGATGCCTAGGAAGTGATTAGGGATGGGGGAGCGATAGACGTCGAGAGACATGCAGATACATGAATAATTCGTCATGAGAGCAAAAAATGAATAATATGTATGCCTTCCGTTGACCTCACGGGTTCCCATGTGCCCTTCCGCCGAACGATGCTGACCTCCCCCAGATGAGGGCCATTCGACGAACGGAAATAATGACGATGCATTCTCCGAAGGATGCTCCGGAAAATTTCAGAAAATCTCGTATCGCTGTGCATTCCGCGATTCACACTGACGAGTGGATCAGCCTAGTTCAGATATCACCCATCCGAGCGGCAGTTTGACTGCCATCACGTCGATATCCTGGATGAGAGAGCGATTGAACTCAGATACCACCTGTTTTAGCGTAGAACTACGCTATAGCCCTCGGTAAAGGGCACCATTTTCAATGGGGAGTATTGGGGGGCCAAAGCTCGAAAAAATTCGAATCTTGGAGATAGCATGCGTCTGTGCTGGGGTCGTCTGCTAGAGGCTTACGCATTTTTTCTATGCGAGTCACCTGTGTAACAAACTTGTCGAGCTTATTTCTCTGAAACAGAGCGTTTGACAATGAAAATGGTGATGGCTGAATATGTCCGGCTGAGAATGAGGCACCGCTCATGCTACTCAATTTCCCCCTTATCTTGATTATTTCATTAAATACAGGCCAAGAAGTAGGCTCGTTCTCGCAGAACGTCGGAACGAAGACTCGGAGGCTGAAAAAACTGAGGGCAAGAAACCCTCAGCATACCTTGATTAGTCCTAATCAACTGATCTGGAAACGCTATGTCGATTGATGGACCCAGAAATTCCCTTTTTCTGATCTTAAACATATATTTGGCGGAGGATCTCTCCTCCGCTAAAGATGGATCTATTTCTTCAGGATCGCCTCAGTTTTTGCTAAATTAATCGTTGAAACTTTCCTCAATTCTCCACCCTGCGACGATGTTGAAGACAACTAACACCTCCGGTTGAGGTTGTATAATGACAGCGGAAAACGATGTGCGCGCGTTCTTCATTTCATATCTCCTCTTATGAGAATGGACTCTCGTCGTTCATTCTAGCCTTGGCTACTACATTCGTGCGTTTCCTTTCCTCATTGGTCGATGTCGATGGTCGTGGAAGGACACCGGCGGAGAACCTTCTGACTAGCAAGCTAAGGATGCCGGACTCCGTGAAGAAAAAAGAACGAGTTGCGCCTAATACATCGTCAGCCATAATCCCGACATAAGAAAACGAACAGTGTTCAGACAAGCGATACGGAGCAGATTCCCGTGACAAACAAGGGCGAGAAGTCGTAGTTCAGTTCAACCGAAGTGGTCCTCAGGAAATCACCTATCAGGCAGGACGCAACGTGGTGCGAAGAGAATCTAGCCACGGCGGGCCGTACGGCTTAGCGGACGATTGGGAGGGAGTGGTTCACCCAACGATAAACTTTTTAGACGGTGCTGTCGTCCTGTCGCAGCATTGCGAATGAATGCACGTGTGTCTATCGCGTTGGGACAAATCATTCCAGAATGAAGAGCTCTCTTTTTTGAGTGCCGCCGCCCAGTGATGGTCTCGAAAAGGAGGATAAGGGAAGCCATCCTTACAATGCCGAATCATGATCATTCTAAGGTTTCGACATTCCATTAAGAACCTCATTTATTAGTCTTCAACTAATTCATTCCCATCATCGTCTAGATGCGGATGCGCGGCCTCGCGATACTCGAAAAATCCTCCATCGGACAATGCAATGATTGTTCCTTGAGATCGGCAATATGAGATCTCATCGAGAGAGCAGATCATGTAGCAGCGTTTCTCCTAGGCGGACATGGTCATGGAATCTAATGTACCTTTCATACGCATCGTCGCGATGTTCTTTAATCCTTATACCCTCCACGAGGAAGTGTGGCACTCGGTCACGTACCGCTTGCCGTCCGAATCGCGGGTTGCCAAGCGGAAAACGACGCCGCACTCGGTGCTGATATCGGACCGTATATCCGATTGAAGTTTGTCGGTTGAGTAATAAGAAGATTTTGATGTCATTCGTCAACATTTCTGAGTTTAGAAAATTTGCCGAAGTCTTCGAAGGCTGCTACCGACCGAATCCCGTTCCCGCAGTTGAGTTCTTTGATCTCGTTTTCCTCAAACTAAAAAAGCGTCTTTTGAACAACGGCCAGAGGAAATCTCGTGATACCCTTCGTCGACCGGAGGGTAGTATCGAAAATCTTTCGCAGATCTTCGAACTCACGGAACTACGTGTTCCGTGTTCACGTAGTTCTACGCCCACAAACCGCCTGAGTCCCTGACTCGGGCACCCCGGGGATTTTTTCTGACGAGCTGTTTTGGAGCGACTCTCAAAACAGACTCGATAAAAGAAAGTTTATGGACGGAATCTAGGGCAAATTCATTTCAGACTGGAATAAATGTTCATGTGTTCGCATTTTCCACTCTCAGGGTCTGGTCTCTGCAACTCGGATCATCAAGTTGTCTTAACACATTGAGTCCTCGAAACCAACGACATGCTGACAGGAGGGGTTTTGAGGAAGACTCCTCTCACGAGAATCAATGAGTTCATGACTGACGTCGGATACCTCTTATGGTTCCCGAAGTTCACGATTTGAAGATGGAGGCTGCACGGGAAGGTTCCTTCCAGTGTCCTCCCTGCAAGCGAGTTTCCTAGAGCGTCTCGTACACGCAGACATCGTCCTGCGATCGTCGTTCTCCTCCGGCGGGCTTAGCATTCCCAAATTTTCGGTGTCGCGCTTCAAGAATCAGTTGCTTCCGTGGTCCTCCCGAAGACAGGGTCCCGTGATGGAGCCGTGGGACGTACCCATAGACTCGACCGAGCATCAACTTCTGTGGACCACCGACTTTTTGCTCCGGGAGATCTCAACCGATGAGGTTCTTGAAGTCATCATATCTAAGTCAGGTCTCGATTATCCGCAGCAGCCTCTCATCGACCTGAGTCGAGTTCTTCTTCTCTCCATCGGACCCACACAATATATGGGGCTCAACCCGAATGATCCTTGAGCTGTGGGTTGATGGCGCGGCGTGGATCCGCTTTTCCAAGGCTATTCCATGACCTACAGCATGGGAGCCCCCCAGGCTACTTCGTTGGCAGCGCCTTCCGTCCAACTTCAAGGGAACGAAGGTAGGGATCTAGAGCAACGAGGACAGCGCAAGCGGAAGTCACAGGAATACGTCAAGCGGATCGAGTTAAGGAGAAGAAGAAGAAGCAAATCACATACGATCTTCTCCTTTGGACCGACAGTGGCGCAGTCGACGGACATGCCCACGAAGCTCGTCTCCGGTCTCGGCAGCGTATCTTGCGTCGAACAGCAAGTCCTTAATCGCGATGCCATCCGCGGTTCTAGGAGGTTCGTATTCTTCCTTGTGTCTAGTCCTTATTTTCTTCAGGATCTCAAGAATCGATTGTACAATCCTTCGCCAATGCCGGACGAAGGCCCCAGATGGAGTGGCACAGCTGAAATGAGCCCTTGCCGCATTGCTTCCTGATGTCCTTCACCGTCCTGAGAGCAGACTGTCTTCGATGCTCAACTCGTGCACGGTTCGCGATCCCAAGTCGCTTATTATCAATCGTCAACATGGATCTAAGCCGACAGCGATCCTCTCGTACTGGCTCAGAGCGCCATCTCTATCGGAGCGGGGCTCTGTTCCTTCCGGTTTCTCAATTCTTGTCGGGTCGACGGGCAGCCTGTTCCGCCGCCGCAATAATCGGTTCTCGCATGTGGCCTCGTTACCCGACGGCATTCAAGAGTGCTGTTCGCTGGATTCATTTGGAATATGCACATCTGTCGATTGCTCTCGCAGCCTCTCGTGCGGGTTGGTCACTTCCACCGTTCATGTGTACCCACATGTATTGTCGCTCGCTTCCTCCGAGTGCGAACGACGACGGCGACAGAGGTCTCACTTGCAGTAAACTTGTGCTTCTGCTTTCCCGCACGAGGGGCGGACGTCGAATCGAACTCATTAAAAAATACTGCGGGATCAAATAATACTCAAAGTTTTAGTTCTCTTCTCTTTTCGATATTGTCCTTTCCATTCCATCCATCGATTCCGAAAGATGAGAATCGAGCCTCGAGGAGGGAATTCGCATTCATTTGGCGGAGAAAGTTTCTGAGGCCCCTTCGTTTGCTTGAGCAAAGTCGGAGTAAGCCCGCTAGAGAGCGGTTCCAGCCTCAACCACTACCTGTTCAGATAGTCGTTGCGAAGTGGTTCACTGCTCTGAGCAGGTATCCTTGGTCACTCCTGAGCTCCTCTGCTCGTCTTAAAGGTCACAGCGCGAAGAAGTGGGAGGTCCTTTGCGCAGAGAGGACCTCCCTCATAGGGTCACGTGTAGTCCGGAGAACAACAGCAACAGTTGTCATACGTCGTGGCGGGGGCATTCAGATTCTGGGGAAGAAAGCTAGGGGGCGCTGCTAACGAAGGAGGGCCTTACTCGAGGCTCAGGCACAGGTTCAGTTGCTGTTCGAACGCACGTGCAGGATGTCGCTCGAAGCCCATCCACAGCGGAACAACGTCGACGACTTTCGAGACGATAGACCGCTTCGTGAGCCGAAGATCTAATTCAACTTCGACTTCGGAGAACTTCGGTCCCATCGGAGCAGTCTCCCCCGATGGATGTAGATAGGTGACAGCTGTGCTCAGTGATTATCGTCAGTCCACTTGTCATTGGACGGACCGCAAGGCCGGAAGAGACCGGAGCCGGACGAGAAGGGGAGGAGAGTGCAATCAGACAAATTTTCTCGGACTGCACCAAGTTGAAATTTGATCGGAGAGAAGAAGTTTCGGTCTTGTGATTCCGAAAATACTCCTCACGAGCTCGAGGCTGGAATCGAGAGCGTCGCGCTCAACAAGGAATCGAGGAGGTTCGAAAGTGAAACTGTGCTCCTCTCGAAACATACAGCATTTGTAACACAATGTTCCTACGCCAACTTTTGATCTGTATCTTATTGCTCATATCAGGTAAGTCTCATCGATGGGGTCCGCTGTCCCATGCGGCTAGGAATGTGTATTCCATCGACCGGGCTTTGGGAGCTAGGAAGCGGTCGATATCGAAGCGTTCGAACCATGGCGGGAAAAATATCAAGACTCGCTGGGAGAAGTGAACCATAGAGGTTCCCTGAACCCACCTCTCATTTTCATAAAAAATCCGCAGGCTCCCCAAGGAAAAATTCAACTCACGGATCGAATCTGATAGAATCGGGGCCGCATGCGAAAACATGAATTTCGAAACAATTCAAGAAGTTTCCTTCTCTTGACGGTAATCCGTGGCCTCCGTGTCGCAAGAGGAACCCCAACAGTGGTCAAGAGAGTATCTGGGGAGGTCATATCGAGGCCAAAAAATAAGGTCTTCATGCCCCACAGTGCTCATAGGCCGGCACCGTAGGGTGGTGGTCATGCGATCCTTGAGAGGAGTAATTCGAGGGAAAACTGATTTTCCCATCGATGGCTACGATTTATTCATAGAACAAGGTAGAGCGCCGACTCATTGCGTAGTCGCAGTCAGACATCCGATGGATTCGTCTTGTGGAGTGCATCGCCCGCGTGGCTGTGTGAGCTGACCAATTAATGGGAGTTATCCAATGATGGCGATCCATAGACAACGGAACATCGATTAGAGCTGTCGTCCTCCTCTGATCGTGGCCGGCGAGGAACGAAGCTCGCCTAAAAAAATCAAGTTGAAATTGAGCGACCGCTGCCCCGAGGCTACGTCGCTCGGCCGGATCGGAACAAGCTCCGTGGGTTCAATGTTCCGAGATAATTAGAAAAATCATCGCGATTTGAAAATCAAACTGTCAGCCTAATTCGCGGTCCTCTTGACAGATCGATACGGATTACGAGATTCGATGGAAGCTGATCGGTGGCCACACGACAAACGTGACCCATTAATGTGAAGCTCTCTATGCAAAACCTTGCTTTTCTAACTTGCGCTCAGATCCGTCAAGTCTCTCTCCCGACCGCTTGACGAACGAAACGGGAATAGCCAGCAAAGCGAGACCCATTGTTCTGACGCGGTGAGCTCAGTCGGCTATGAAATCTGTCATGTTGTCCCTCCAAATCGAGTTCGTATGGGCAGTGAATTGTCATTCGGAATCCGGATAGAAAATCAAATAAATGTGAACCGAACACAAATATGTACTGAACACCTACTCGAGGCCGCATTCTTCCGCGGAACGCATTGCGTTGAGGGCCGAGGGAGCTTCCCCGAGACGGGAGACTTATGCTTCGAGAACGTTCCGTTTCCAAGGCTTCGGTGTCCCCAGACGCTCGAAAGTCTCCGTTCTCGACACCATACGTGAAATGACTGCCTTATCGGTGTTCTGATACCCACCTGAGCCATGGTGAAAACCAATCACTAATTTCCAGTCCAGTAAGTCCTTCATGGAGTCAGCGGCACGAGTATTCCATACCGCATAAATCAGCAGATGATCATCTATTCAGTACGTAGGCACCACGACTCAACGCCCACACGTAGAGCATTATTCCGTATGGGGTTTATTGAGAAAAACTAAAAATAGCGGCGGCACGCTTCATTCAGCCGATGAATTTCGCAAAAGTCTCTCCCGCCAGCCGCTAGCCCCTACTCTTCTTTTTGATCGCCCTGAGAGCTCACCCGACCGCCACGCGATTCGTATCGACTGCTACTTAGCATGAATGTACATCTGTCGAAATCCGGGGGCAATTTTTTTCGCCTCGTGTGCTCTGATCTAAAAGGCCGTGCCGGTACGTGGTGTCGCTTTTATTAGAAAGTGATTTCACGAATCATGGCTTTTGTGGTGAAGCGCCATCCGCGCTGGTCAACGAGACGGCTGCCTGCAGCCTCCTCGGAGCGTCCACGATGCCCGCTTTAGAGCACGACACTCACGACTCTTTTATGACGCCACGGACGAGCACCGCGTAGAACGAATCTCGAGAGCTCACATCGACATCGGGAGCGTTCGGAAACAAATTCAATTCGATCACTCGCGCTCAAGGGGACGTGCGTATGAATGCGCTCACGCGTCCGCTTCGGCCATTTCTCTGAGCATGTCCTCATTGAGGCTTCCCGGAACTGGCACGGAGGGAGCGAGGAATAGGTCAGCAAAGCATGCCGGTCCTCCTATCTGGATGCCTGTCCCCAATAATTGTGGACACATCTGGCGTCACAGACCGCGACGCGTGCCCGGGCCCCCAGGAGACGTAGTGCGTCGGTGATCCGTAACGTGCAAAATAGACCTCTTCTTTCCTTTGGATTTGATAATGGCGTCGTTTGTCTTCAAAAGTCACTTCCGCAACGGCGCTCCTCCTCTTCCTCTCTTGCCCCTCCGATCTCCCGACTCCACTATTTCCCCCAAAAACGATTCCACAAATCGATGTCCTGCGGGTGAGTTTCCAGCTGCTCAGAGGACTTCACGGGGATGCCTGATTCCTTTTCTTCTTCCACCCGGAAACTCTCTCATGTCGAGCAGAAGAATGGACGTTTCGGTTTCCCGTCAAGCGCTTACGGGAGACATCAAATCCGAACTAGTGTTTTTGCGATTGCTATCGAATTATCGCGGAGCATGCGAATTAATGCCGAAATGAGCTTATTAAAACTCAGTCGCGTGAACCCAATCAAAAGCAAATCAGATCCGACCCTACTTGTACCAGGGTCACGTCCGTCTCTATCTGCTGTTGTCCTGACTCGGTTCGCTGTGATGTCACTTCACGGCAAAACGTTCGACAGCGCAACCCCTCGAAAGTAAGATGAACAGGAGCATCGTCTCGACTCTCGACACCGCTATAGAAGTTGAAACGTGCAAACATGAATCTTCGAAAAAATACCTCCTCCACTGGATCCCAAGTTTCGTGAAAACCTCAGTCGAAGGACACACACTCGCGATATCTGCTCTTGCTTGTCTCGCGCTCGAACAACAAGGGAAAGTTTCCTCCCTGTCGTCATATTGGTGGCCGCATTAAAAGCTATTTACCCCGTTCCGGACAAAGGGGTGTGCTAGGAGGGCGAAAAGGAGAACGAGACGCCGGGTAGACGAAATGAGAGGGCGACGGCGCAGCTCTTTGCATATATCGAACATTCCGACACTTTTTGGATAGGTGTGGAAAAAACTGTAGCCTTCTGAATGGATCCGTGTGGAGCGCTTGAGGGATCGGAGGAATTCGGCCGATATTGTGTTCTTCGCGCGTATTCTAGGCCGATATTCGGAACTCCTGAACGGGAGCGGCACATGTCCAGCATCGTTCGAGACTCTCTACAGTTTCGAGCGGAAAACTGTAGGGATGCCTCGTCGAGGAAGGGGATTCCGGGTCTGAGAGATACAATGAAATCTAAATTTGAGCACGGTGAATAAAGTCGCGTCATTCCCGGGAAAACCGTGAAGAACCCCTGTGAGGAAGCTGATTTTTCGGCTACCTGAGTATTTTCTCCTCGAAATAACCTTGGCGAGGATCTGAGCGGGACTCGGTAGCGTTTAAACAGAAAATTTGAAGTCTTTAGCGAGAGTGTCGGGCTTCTATCCCCGAGGGTTGTGCGAATGACAGTGTATCGGCAAAGGCCCCGAGGCAGATAGAGGCCATTGAGGAAACACAAATATCTTTTACTATAAAGAAAATAGAGCGTTTTTGTTGCGCTGTCCCAAGGGGACGCAAGCGACTTTCCTCCGTAGACGATAAGCTGGAGGTTCTACGCGAAACGCTGAGACGGCTCCGATCGAGCACACCCGAGACCGAGTCGGAGTTTCGGAAAAGCACGGATTGTCCCATCAAACCAACATTGGCAGAAGATTCGTGAGGATATGATCTGAATAATACAGCGTCCAGGTCGGGAGTTGGTGTGATGGGCGCCTCGATATGATTATCCTCAAACCTACGTCCTCACTGTCCATTATTTCGCCGGAAACGTCAGAGAAAAGCCCAGACAATCGTATCTCGCTACCCGCATTTTTGCGCCATGCTCTGAGTCGATTGTCGCAATCTTCAGAACTGGTAACGGGGCGCGAGAACTGGCATGGCTCCGCATTCTCCCGATGTCTGTGCATGTCCACCGGCGAGGGATCCATGCATTTTATGCGGTAGATTGCGTGCCCACCCACCCTCTGTAGTCCATTGCTGGCAACGGCCATCGTGCTATCGTGTAGCCGAAATGAAGATGCCTTTCCACGCCCATGTCGCAGACCCCATTACCCACAAGCTGCCCTACACTGATTTCCCGAAGTCTGCGTCCCTTCATTTTGTTTTCGACCCCGTTCCCTGAGTTGCCCCGCGTACCTACATAGTAGCCATCGAGGGTGTAGCAACTTCTCCGTCGCTAATCCTCAAGCATGTCGATGCCCGCCGCGATATTTTTTGGCAATTTCACCCTTGCGAGGTTAGCGAGGTCTTCCAAATTCTAAAGTTCCGTGAAATCTTCCTCGCGATGGATCGCGACTTAGCATCGACATGTCTAAGCTTGGGTTCGTCGAAGTTTATCGCTGGAAAGGTCTGATCCCGATGCGTGAATCTTTCTGTTTTCATGATGTCTCTTGACAGCGAACCAGATAGCCCTCGGAAACAATAGCCGAGCAAGTAAGGTGGCGGCTGGCAAGCGAGGCGGCAGGCAAGGAGCCTGCTGATACCTTCGCCCCGGTATCGGATGGCCCTGTTGAATGAAGCCATTGTGCGGCGCACACACAAAAGACCCCAGCATGGTCGCTCATTCGCTTTCTCACCCGCTTTCGCGCTCGGTCTGCTTGCTTTCGTGACCTGGTCACGCCTGCGGCATCTAGGAATAGTCTTAGACTACAGCCCTACCCTAAGTTCCTAGCGGTTGCCCCGAATCCCTCCCTACCCAGCGTACGTTGGGGGCCTGGGCGACTGTTGATCGAGCAAGGGGCGTACCGGTCGAAGCTAGGAGGAAGCCTCGTGCTCTCTGTGGTGGCCCCTCGTCGATTCAAACTGAGCCTTATTGAGGCTGCAACGATGGTACTCTCAATCGAAGGTCGCGAAAAACTCCGAACGCATCATTCCTACGGGTGGATTCGGGAAGAATCGAATCTCCACGCATTAGCGTTTCAGTCTTAATCGCAAAAGCTCCACGGCGGCACTCGCCATCCTCAGTGGGCACCGTATTTGGAGACTTCGACGTATGCGGGAAATGGAACTTTAACGGATCGAAAGAGTTCTGTCCGGATCCTCCGCTTACGGGGATACAGGGTGTCATAGGTTCCGCTGGTTTGGCACTCCAGGTCCATCATTTGAGCATCGATTATGGATAGAGGTACGGGGTCAAGACAACCGCTCCGTGGGGATTCAATGTGGCGGTGAACCTCCAAGACATGGTCAGAGGGCGCCCAGGGGGGGGGGGGCGAATCGAGCGGCGGGCTAAAGTTTTGGAGCCGAAAAAGCGGTAGACGCTTTCGCGCACTTTGGAAGCGCAAGGCTCACGACGTGCCTGAATATTTTCCCTGGTACGGAGAGGAATGGAGAATCGGTACCTCCTGTGGACTCCTCTCCAGACTCCTCCGCTTGTTCCGCGTAGAGTGTCGTAAGGTTGTATCGTCGTCAACGGTGCCGCAACTCCAGTGACGGAGCGGTCGGGATGGCGTGCAGGTCACGCCGCAAATAGCCGTGGACATCCAATGACTCAATCCATCGATTCGAGCGTCATACCTCAAACAGCTGCTCAGCGACCTATTGGACAATTAGCGATCGAGTTCCTGGCGACTCGTCTCGTTCCCTCAGGACCGAAAAAACATCAAGCGAAAATTGAGTACAAAATACCTTTCTGGCCCTGATCTCTAGCGGCTCATCCCGCGACTCGGACGACGACGGAGAGGAATATTTCGCGAGCGAGCCGGCCAGCCCACAAGTAACTTACAAAGGTACCTGCTGCTGCTGCTGCCGCTATCCTTAGCCTCGACCGTCGCGGGGCCTCCCGAATCGTGCCATCCGTCATCCGCGACTACATATAAGCATATAGATTGCATATCATACGGAACAGGATGCCTCGAATCAGATTCGTTGCTCGTTTCGTTTACACTTCAACATGCTTTTTTAGACGGGACTGCACCGGCTGAATTCACCGGTTTGGGGGGGGTGGCCCCCCGAACCCCTCTTCCCCCTTGGCGTATTCTCCCAAGAGAGGAACCACGGCTAGCCGCCGAAATTCGTGCGCGGTTGGAGGGTTCCCCCAACCGTGATGTTGTAGACCTTGATCATAGAATCCACGATCCAAGACTCTGATCAGTGATGTGACAAGTGTAACTCGCGTGCTGAGCGGAGCGATCGTAGATCCAGCGACCAATGCGGAGGCAGACGGAACAACCGATCCACCGACCTAGCGACGACGGCATACGACTCGGTGTGTTGTCGGAACAAGGGCAAGGGGTTTGCCGCCGCTGTCGTTGGCTCCGTACAAGCGACGACCATTGTACGAGGCGAGCAAAATGGCGGAGGCGGCTACGACGGGCCACAAATGCGACGTGATCTTTGTTTTGCGCCGCTCACGTCGGAACTCGTCGACCAAGCGACTCCGCAAAGCACAGCGATGACAACTGGGCCACTCCTCTTCTTCGTAATTGTACATAGTAGTCGTAGCAGCCGCGCCAGTATAAGTACAGAGGAAATATGTATTTGCCGATGTTAACAATGACGGATCTCGACTAGACGCATCCCATCATGACTCGTTCGACGTCTCGCGGATTCACGTTTGGGCCGAACGCGACGATCTTGGCTGCGGATCCTGGATCTCGGAGAAGTTCAGGCCATCGGTGAGATCATGTCAGTGATGGGATCTCAACGAGGCTTCTCGGGAGTATTCCGACGCGAAAGGGAAATTCCGTGATAATTTTTCCCAGCTCGGTGAGCGTCGATGGTGATTACGTGAACTTCCCGGAAATAGAGTACCCGAATCACCACCACGCACAGTAGGGGAGGATCGAGTGCTTCCCGAGGCTGTGCCGCCGAATACCACGCTCCTCGGCCCTCTGTGACGAGTTCTCCGAGGAGAACGATGGAGATTTGTCTACGATTCGAGAGAAACATGTACGATTGCTCGGGGGAAAACACGGGTTGCAATGGGAATTTAGCGCGAGGCTAACAGCCCGGTAGGACACGTTCATTGATAACTGGCCCATTTCGGTCGGACGTGACAACATGCCCCCAGACATCTTGTGTGATTGCAACAGTGGCAGCTGCGGCGGCGTTGGAGGCGATGGTCATAAGCTACAAAGCAATCTTCTCGCCGGCCATCGTTCCCTCTGTGGAAATAATAAAAAAAAAAGCTGAAACAAACGAACTATTGCAACAGGAACTCTCGGCACGGTCACACGAATGAATGAAAGGAAGAGATTCGCGAAGCCTCTCGGTGGATCGAACCTTATCCCACAACGTAAATAGCGGTGCGCCCGCCGTCGTCGAATATGAACGCGAGGGATCTCTGTGGCTCCGTACGATGTCGCCGCGAGTGCCAGCAACAATGACTACGGAGCTGGGCAGCGAGGAAAACAAGCGCAACTTACCTCAGGAAAAAACGAGTCGCGGCTCGTTCCTCTAGGGGCGTCGAGCGGCCGGGCAGGCAGGCAGACGGGTTGGTCGGCTGCCTGGCGTCAGTCCCCACGGTCCGTCCCCTGGAAGCGACGATAACCGGAAAAACAAAAGTTGTGTCTTCTCTAGGGAGAGTCCAGCCGGCCTGAGGAGAGATACCAGCGGCGGCGGCGAAAGGCCTTCGCTATCATCGAACGTCGAGCGGATGGCTGCCTGGCCGCTTCGCTCACCTCACCCATCTCGGCGGAGCAGTCTGCCTTCAGGACAGACAAACCGTTCATTCCGAAATCTTAGCGAAACACTCTGTTTCTGCGAGAAACAACTCAAATAGCAACAAAACGGGGGCCGCTCCGATGGAACCCTCCGCCGCCCCCGCTCGCTGTTCTGAGGGCCACCGAGAGGGACTCGCCTCGTTACGGAGCCGCCGATTTTCGATTTCTAAGAAGAAAATCGGAGGAGAAAAATTCGCGCGAAGCTGCCCGACAAGCATCGCTGTGAGTTTTCGGCGGCTTCGAGGGTCACATCAATGCAGAAAAATTATTGCAGTGCTCGACTCCGACTCAGAGAGATCTCGTGAAGGTTATCTCGCAACCATGAAGCGAGGTTCTGTTTTGATAGTAATTAGGTCTGTTGCTTTATGACCCTCAGCGATGCGTTCAGCGGCGAGTTCATGACCATGGTGATGACGACGATACTCATCATAATGAACTCCTGCGACGAGGATTGTTGGTAGAAAAAAAAGACGATTCGAGTTCTGCGAATGCCACGGACCCGCGCCATAGGTCTACGGCCGGGTTCCGGTCAGCCTTCGAGAATCGAGTTTTCTGCTCGATTGGACGATGTCGTTTTTGCATGAGGGCAAGTGCAGGACTGACGAGTGAGTGAGCCGTTGAGGATGAGGCAGATGAGCGGACCTGAGGAGAGATCGGAGAGGGAGTCTTCGCGCAACTAGTCGGGCAGGTGGGCAGCGTGAGTTGGAAGACCCCCTTCCCCCACCGGGAAGAGGGCGAGAGCGAGTGTAGCATGAATAAAACGAGCTTTAGCAAAATCAAGTTACCTTGCTTAATTATTCGCATTAAGACCGGTCTGTCGGGTCGTCACCGGCCCTCCGCATCGGCTGCATTGCTCTGTGTTTCTTCTGCTCCTTCAGCTCGGTGCGGCGGAGATTACTTCGTTAAAGTGACACACTGCCGCCCTCCGTTTCTGCTCTCTCACTAAGCGCTCGATCGTTGTTGTTTACTGAAACTCAAATAAACAATCCTGCAGGCGATGAATCGTGGACGCGCAGGAAGAAAATATCAGATTTTGCCGGAATGTCTGTCTCCACCTCCGATATATCTGAACCTTGGAGCGTGGGATGTGACGAGCGCATCCAATGAGAGGACACTGAAAAGAAGACTTCGGTCCAGCTCAGCCCCGGGGCTCGAGGAGCAGTCGGAGTCTAGTAGGTAATTGAAAGCTGCGCAGGGGTTGGTCTCCGCAAGCAAGAAGCAGTTGCCGGTCTACATTTTAATCTTACCCACAGCGGTAGCAGCGAAAATCATCAAAAAAAATGAGATGGGAGTAGCGGGCGGGGAGCACCGGGGAGGTGAGGGAGAAATTCGAGCTGGCTCACGACGCGCAGTACTCCCGCCGCGGCCTGTCGAGGACGAGGAATCACCGCCGAAATTTTTCGGGACTCCGCACAGCGATCGCGAAGTTTCGTCGAAATCCACGGTCAGTCTGTTTTATGCGGAGACAGAAAAAAGGCAGCTCGTGTTGAGAGACGCAGAGACCAGGAGTCTCTCGATTGGAGATTGTGACACGGCTCGGGTGTCCCGGGCTTGGGAGCCGGAGTTTTCCGTCGGTCAGATTCCCCCGCAAAGTGACCCGTCCATGTTAAGAAGTCTATTAGCTTTTTAGTCAGTTTGCTCCGCGGCTCGTTCCCGGCAAGGGTTAATTTCGCGAATAATAAACGTCTTTAAGACCAGCCGCATTTAGAGCTGGCACAGTAACCTCAAATTACACTCCACTTTGCGTCTGCAGCCATCAGCCGGCTTGACGGCTGAGGAACATTACCCCGGCGCAGAGGAGCCTCGCGCGGAAAAACTCGAGTAATAGATAAGGCTCGGAGGCGCGCGCGGGAAGCCACGGCCTGCGGTCGCCAACGCTCGCGGGAGCTCCGAACTCCTCAACTCGTCCACGTATCGGGTCGAGATGACGAATGCGGGTCAAATCAAGACGACCGTAGTCCGCATGGAGGAGCTTCCGAAGCAGCAGCAGGAGCAGCTGCTGCCGCCGCTACCTCCGAGCGCTTCCCGTAGAGTGGGTGGTCTGCTTCTCGCCAGCGCGCCCGCTCGCTTATCGAAGTCCAGCACTCATCTGGTGAACACTCAGTGGGCGGGTGAAGCGGGCAGCTCGTTGAGCAGCAGACGTAGCAGCCAACTCGACTTCTTCTCGAGGGAAACGAAGAGAGAGGGAGAGACTATGCACAAAGTGTTTTACTTGATTATCCCCAGGTGATCACCAAATGACTTCTCGTTCCCCCCGAGGCAAACGGTCCAAATAGTCGAGAGCGGTCCGTTGGACGAAACGGAGAGCCGAAGATTCGTCTAAGATTCCGCAGCTGATCCTAATCTCGGCGGCCGGCGTTATCGCGGCCGGGGGACACTTTGAGCGGGAACGTGACGAGATCTCACTCGGATATGGGCTGAAAAAATTGACGATCATTCTGTTTGCCATGGCTGGGGGGGACTTTGAGATTTGAAAAATTTCCCCCGTGACACATTTTACTCGGCCGCACGACGATGGGGATTGTTCTTTGCAGAACTTTGTATCTCCAGGGCTTGCTCAGGGTATTCGCCCTCTCGCGTTCTCTCGCTGGCTCGCTTGCGCGCTCTCTTACATATTAACCCTTGGTCAGTGCAAAATGACCAGCGCACCCGAGGGACCGAGCGGGAATTCACCACCACTTCCACCATCGCCACCGTTAGGGCCATCAGAAAACCGAAGATTTTTGTAGCTGCAGTAACTGCAGCCTTGCTCGTTAACTTGCTCCCAACAAGTGTTCATCCAGTCGAGATGAACTCGGCCCGCGCTTCCCACCACCTCTTGCGCCGCTGACCTCATCGCCGTCTTCGTCGGGCATCGGACGGCCTCGTCACCCGCCTTGGGAACGTTTGTCGTCGTGATTCCCGGGCAGAAGTTTCCTCTCCCTTGTTCGGTGGGCCTAGTAGGTGCTTGTTAATTCGTGGAGTATTAGGATTCGATTCGTTCGCGCGACCGTGGTATTCAGCCTCTCCGACCACGCAATCCCAACCGACCACAGAGGGGAGGAGGGAATGCGCTCTGGATGCAAGAATAAGCAGGAGAAGGAACCGATCGGCTCCGCTTCCAGGAGCGCAGTCGAACTCGAATCGGCAATGCGCGTCGTCGAGCGAATAGCGTGGTAATGGATTTAAATGGCGCCAATGTTTTTACCCCCATTAAGCCTTATTAGCTGTGGCCTTTCGACTCACGCTCGGTCGACAGCAGAACCTATTTTTATGGCGAAGTTCGCGCCGTGGACAGCCACCCTTGCCACCGCCGATCCCAGTCCGTCCGCAAGCCGCCCGCCTCCAGCGAATAGCGAGTCTAAGTTTTGCCGTAATGGCTTCTAACGGACCGAGTTTGGTTCCATTTAAAGCCGTCTCTCCGTTTCGTCGGGTCTCACCGTTGTCTCGCCTCGTCGGATCTTGTGTTCCTCGATCTCCTCCACGCATCGTATTCATCCTCATTGTGGCCTCGCTCCATCATCATGGCGTCTCATTTTGCCCGGAGCTAGCAACTGAATGGCGTAAACGGCTCCACGCTCCCATATGAACATCGCCGAGGCTCATTCAATAATATTTGCAGACTAAGAAACTCCCACCAGTCGCCGGAACAGACCGTACGTCGACTTTTAATGGATATCACAAGATTCACCGAGTGACCTTTCTTGAGAAGACACTGTGAGACCCACAAGTATTCTACCTTGGATGGCCCGTTCGGCCCTCGGTCGGTACGTTTTTACGTTCGATCTGTCGAGCGCTCCGCAGCGATCTCAAAGCATATGCTCTAATGTGATTTGGATTTCGAATTCACGATCTTGGAGCTCTCGTTACTTCCGTCGACCGAGCCAAGCTCTCACTCACCTCGTTTCGAGAAGCTCCTCGGGGGAGAACTCCCGGCGAGACCCAACCCGGAAGGAGGAGCTGAGAGCGTTTACGATTTCCTCGGAGCTCACCCCACCTCACCTGAAATCCATACAGCCCACTTTTTACTTCTCAACGCTTCCGCGCGGAGCAAGAACCCGCGATCCATGTAGATGCTCGTGTTCTTTTCGTAACATGTCGAACAATGGCCCTCCAGGGCCCTGCGCGGCGAGAAAGTGGCGGATCGCCGGTTGGTGTATGCGGGCGATTTTTATGAATTTTGAACGGAATATCTTTATTTGCTGTAGGATTCCCGTTTGCGGCGGCAACCCGCCAGCTGCCCCGGGCCGTTGAGGCGGCATCTTATCTCCGGAGACGAGAGATGCCGGGGTAAGACGAGCCGGGACGAGGGAAACGTTCGAACGAACAAGGAAGGATTGGCCAAGTGAATTGAGCTACCGGCATCAGATCCATCGCGGAATTCCCACCGCTTTCTCAGCCTGCTCGGAGGTGCTGAGGATGCTACCAGGCTCGCAGACCAGGAGTCGTGACGTGAATCGCGCCCTCGACGACACGGTAGACGTTCGCGGGGGCCTGACGCCCCCGAAATTTTGAACTCCAGCCACTGGGATCGCTTCTCACAGATTCTAATCCACCGCGGAATACTAAAAGCATACAAGACCATCAATTGACCCCGATGTCACGCGGGGGCGAAGGCACGGATCGCCGCCGCCAGTCTCATCATCAATTCAAATCTGAGAGCCACCATTCGACCGCTAGACGCCGAACGACCAGTGTGCTTGCCAGCCTACCCAGACAAGAGGCAGGCTCACTCGTTCGTTGCGAAGTTCGTTTTAAGCCCAGAGCTGAACGCGGCGGCCCATTAGAAATCATTACCATCGCTACGATTGTCGGCTAACGTGACACGCACCTCAACGAGTTCCCGACAGGCAATGAAATCGCATAACGTAATACACAGAACACGGAATGCCTAATACACGCTCGGCTTCCGCGTTTGCTGGTGCTGCTATCGAGCAGGCTCCTGGATCCTGTCCCATAGGGTGCGATCTTTTCGAGGAAAACACGATTGGACGCAACGTGATCCCATACCGAGGTCCGGGCTTAGTTCCTCTGCAGAGGTCTTCTCCCGTAGGACAATGTCGTGGGCATGGTGAATAACGGTAGCCTTCCGGATCTGGAAGAGTTCTGGGGAGTTGAGCTCGGAAGGGACTCATTCGACAGAACTTGGTGCCAGGGAACGTCTCTCGGTAACGAGCGGGTCCGTGGGTATCCCGTGTGGGATCGCACCACAGAGAGTCCGACAGAAATCTCTCCCGAGCTCAGCTGGGGACAGGTTAAGGTGCGAACGGAACATGGCGCTCCACAACGGGAATCAACGACAACGTCTGGAGAACGGATGCCGAGCACGTCTCAATGTTCTCCGGTCGGTTTCATCAGCTTCATATGAATCTACAGTAGGGCTTACCGTAGGCCACACCGACTGCTGGGATCGGTTAGAGGGGGACAGCAGCTTACCACAGTTTGCCGCTGTGTTTCTCTGGGGGCCACAGATCGTCATCTGTTCCTCTTCTCGTTCTTATTTTCGTTCCGCCGACGACGCTCCCGCAGGTTCCTAGGGAGCCACGGGGAGGAAAAACACAGCGACCGATCAAGCGACACGCCGGGCGAGCAGCAAGTCGGGTAAGCGACAGTGATTGTTCCGTTCGTCGCTGCCGTGTGATGCTCACGTGCCTTCGACCTGTACGCTTACGTAACTCGGAACGGAGTCGCCGGAGAAATTACGAATCGCTCGAGAAATATTATCGCTATCGATCGACCCTCGTCTTCTGGAATCCAGAAAGCCCGAGCTTTACCTTCCCGGCCTCTGCCGGACTCGCGTCAATTTCCCCGCCCACTCACACCTCTTACCAGATCAGCGGTTTCGCTCAAATCGTGAGAATCCGAGCTCGCGTCAGAGGGCTGCCGCAGCCGTGCGTCGGTGGGGATTTTCGCACCTTAAGGAGCAGTTTTGCTTCAATGGGTCTCCGAATCCATTATGGATAGCTCGATCGTTCCGAATAGAATATGAGGACGACCATCCTCTATGGGCCAGCAGGAAAAAAAGAAGCGGGACCGCCAAACTCCACTAACACGCCGCCGCCACTGTCACCTCCACCGTCTCCTACCGAATGCATCACCTGTATCTCCATACAGATCAGGGGCATATTGCGCGCTACCATCGAGCAGCGGTCCGCACCCCAGAACGACAGCATAATGGCTCCGACACGCATCGCCAACGCCCGGGAAAAGAAGACCATCTGATCGCATAACTTGTGCGGCGGGTCTGATTCCGAAATCCAAGGAGCACTTCGCGTTCCTTTCCAAATGATACGTCTCGAGCTCCGTCTGACGGAGGAAGGAGCGCCCCTGCCCCTCCTCGGGCCGATTTGGATTATCCTTGAGATCGATTGCCCTGCGATATCTTCGAATTCGGTCTCTTTCGAAGAGTCAGACGTCAGACCGATGGGCGCGCTCTTAGATCGCCTCAATATTAAAGCGCTCATGCGCGTCTTCTTTATTCCTGCGAATCGCTCGAATTCCAGAGTGGAGTTCTCTCAGAGGGGAAAACTTCGAAGAAGCGAGAGCTTGCCCTTATTGCGTCTAATTTCGCAGCCTGGAAAAACTTTGTTCTCCGCTAGCGGGATGGGTTGTCGAGTGTCGCGGAATTTCTCGATAGACGACTCAAACTGAACGAGTCCGCTGCGAGCTCGAAGACGCAGGAGGAGACTGCGGTAGCTCGAACAAAGGGACGAGATATGATATGGATGTGATTAGGAATTCTCGAACAGACGTCTCAGTCGCGCCTCGTGAATTAAGATCTGCCCCCCTTCCCACCAGCCCGATCCGTCCCCAATCGTTCCGAGTGATCCGCACCGGACATGCTTGCGCTTCGACGCCGTGGAGAAGAATCGACTATAAATTTTTTATGGCTCTGTTAAATTTCGTCGTTTTCTTCTCTATGACTATTTAATATCCTGCTCTCGAAACAATGGAGACCTCTCTGATTATATTAAATTTACTATCGGCGGGCAGATCTCGTCCGTTTTTACGAATTCCATTTGCATATCAATCAATCGCCGGGCGCGGCCATATTTCGCTCTCTTTCTACTCCGGGGTCGACTATGTACTAGGTATATGTATGCGTAGCTCCGCGAGGCCTACCATTCAAGGCTATCACGAACTCGAGTCGAGAAGTTCAGAGAATATCAAGGTCCCCCTCCCGAATCGCGGACGAGATCACTCAAGAGTACGGGCGTCGTCCTCGATCGCGCTGAAAGTCACCATGGTATTCATTTCCCATTCCTCCGGGTTCAGGAAATCAAGATGCTCTGGATTCCGAATAATTGCCACGCCTGGCAGCCAAGCCGATGTGAGCAAGAGTGCAAGAAACGGTGGGAAGCGAAACGAGACAAGAGAGACAGCTTAAATCCGCTCGGTTGCGCTGGTGCGAGAAGAAGAGAAGCACTTGTCGACAGGACACGACAAGCAACCTCTTGAGTCACCTACACTTGTTCAAATACCTGGCTGTCGCACAAGCACCTCCCGAAGTCTTCAAGACGAATTCCGATTGATGAGCAACTGCTCCTGAAAAAGAACCTAATCTTCTCGACAGTTGTCCACTGGGAGATGTCTCCTCCGCGAAGACTATGGGAACTCGTGATCCCGCCCGCGTTCCCATTCAACGAATCAATCCAAATACATCGCTCTGCTGAATTTGTGGTAGCAGCAGCGATAAAACTGTCGTCAGCTCCCGCTTATCGGAGAGTCAGGCAGACTATTACCGCGGAACTGCCGGAGTCTCGGCCGCGAGGCTCGAATTAGAGGCTAGGAAGGGGCTGCGAGTGGGAGAGAGAGAGAGGGTTCTAAGCAATATATCCCCTACGAGGATTCGAGCAGGGTATGTAGTTGCTTGTGCCGCCGCGACTGCTACAGTAGTGAGGAGTTTGAGAGCTACTCGGCAACAACGAGAGAACCTCTTCAGGAAAAACGGCGGAGCGGAACGGCCAAGTCGAAACACATCTCGGATGAGGAGGTAATGGAATTGAATCACCATCGGGTGACACGAACAGCTTTCCGTTTTGCAATTGCTGTTGCTCAGCGCCGTTTCTCTCTTTGACTGAATAAGTCCCGTGAGATTCTCTTCGAGACTCCTCCTTTCCGACTGCCGATTATGATGGATACTCGTCATCGATACGTCCGACCTTCCGTTTCGAAGTTTCCGAATAGGCGACGCCGCTCCGGTTGAGTTATACGAGAAAATATTCGAGATTCCACAAACAGGGCTCGAACGGCCGGACATGCTCATGATGAGGTCATATCAAAGTATCTCTCTGACCGACCGATTTTGCCACTAACACGGAGCAGATCGACTGGGATGGCTTGCTTTCGAACGAGGGTCTGGCTAATGGCTGCTAGGGGAACTCACGGAACGGTGGAATCGGTAGCAGAAGCAGAGTGGTGAGGGGTCAGGGACCTATATTAGTGTTATTATTGAGGAAAGAAGCAAGAGAACAGGTAATTAGTCCCTTAGGAGAACTCGCTCTCAAGTGCTTTTTAGCTCCATGGCGGCGGCGGCGGCGGTAGGAGCAGACAGAGGTCTGTCGAATGGTATCACTGACGCCGATGAGTGGGTCGTCGGTTGCTCGAAGCGAGTCCCTGCTTCTGTATGCCCCTCGCGACGAACGTGGAAACATGCACAGATATCTGGCTCCCCCGTCGCGAGGATCGTACCTCAGCCTTCTTCCGAAGCGTCGACACTGCCCGTCGATAGTGCTCGGCGCGGTGTTCGGGAGAGAGAAATGACGGATCCGCACGTCGCTCGGCAAACACCATGAACAACGCTTGATAAAACACAGATTCCACGGTTTGTCGACAGAACATATCCAATCAAGTCGATGATAACTTCGATCTATGTCGGTAGTCTAGTTTTTGGCGAACACGATCCGTCACGACGGAAAATCTATGATAACTTCCATGCTTCAAATCGATGATCAGTAATGAGAACACGGCTCCGTGGTGAATTATAAACAGAGAGTCCATCGGTGCGTCCGATGAGGGCGCTAGATCCGCAACATGCGACAATGATCGCGTTCCAAAAATTTGTCAGGTGATTTGCGCCGCGAATCACTCGCAACATTTTCCGCACAGACGAGCGCAGAGCTGCTCCCGAGCTGCGTGTCCGTTCGGTTATGCGTTCGCGTGTACTTTTTGTATGCCGGCAGATGCTCGGTACGGAGAACTTGGGGAGTTTTCAGAAAACTCCACGTCGCGACGTTCGTGATTTCGGATCGGGAGCGGACGCGACCTGTGCCCTCCTTTGAGACTCGGAGTCTGATTACCGGAGAAATGATTGCGGTCTGAGGGGACGGAGTGCCGACGTCCGGCTGCAATCTTCAGACGATGAGTAGCCCGGTGAACGGACAATGCCAGAGATCCGGTCCTCCCTTAATGAGCTTTGATAGTGATGTACTCGCCTAAAAATGGCGGTCCCGAACATTTCCGCGGATGAACTCGAGAAAATTGCGTTCATCGGGATTCCCGAAACAGAGATGAGAAGACTAGAAATGATTTTGTTTAGCACGACAGATTTTGTTTCGCTGATTCACCCCGAAACCTTCCTGCTCCACCGATCTCGACCATCGAAGCCGTGCCTACCACGGAGCCGACCTAACCTCTTCGTTGCTTTCGAATGGGGCGAAATCTTTCCGAAATCTTCCGGGGACGAGACGGAAATCTCGATTTGCAAAGAAGATTGCATCATCAGAGTCTGGTATCGAGTTCACCATCCGTGGTGTGCATGAGTTCAATAAGATTGAATTCATACGTGAATATTCATTTGGATCCAACTCCGAAAGCGGATGTACTGTAGCGGGAATTTTATCTTCGTACAATACTTCGAGATGCCAGGTTCCTCTTATCTCAGAACCAGACCGAAACAATCCTCCGTCGATCGTGGAGGATGGTTGGAGTTTGGGCTGCACATCTGCCAGAACAGCCCACCTCGGTATCGAGGAGAGATCTATTCGAACGCAGAGATAGCAAATACGAATTTCGAACAAATGGAGGAACAAACGCCTCACTGAACTGACGATTCGCTCCACCTGAGAACAGCTTGCAAGAGGGTCTGTTCGCTGAGTGAGAGCTCCCGAGGAAGAGGTCAACTGGGAACAGAACAAAGACCAACAAGGGACAGCTCGGTCAGGGCGACTCTCATCGAAAACTTCGGAATCTGAACGGAGGCGACAACGCTGGTTCGCACCGAATACCGGAAAGTTTTCTCCTCGCGTCGGATCACCAAAAAGATCGTCCGAGCTCCAGCCTCTCACCGAAAGCAAACTTCCCAGCTCCTGTCTTGTCGAATTAATGGTCGTGCTACCAGGGAGCCACGAACTTTCACAACACGGCCTGAAGGGGAGTCCCGGATGTAAATCATAGCGACCAGTTGTCGGAAAAACAGCTCCCGGCGGTGTGGAAGGAATAAACTTGCAAATCCCCCTGCGCGCTGAAATCGCATAGTTTTTCGTGGGAGCGCTTCGACTTTTGTCTTAGAATCCCTACCTCGGCGCTTCATTGAGACATTTGCCCATGCGATGGCGATTGCCGAGCTAATGGAGACTTTGATTCTCTCCGAACCATCGTAGGGTACTTAGCGAGGCGGCGCCGCTCCCGAGCGAAAGAAGAGCTAAGCAGAGAAGCGAATGGCAAATTTGGCCGAGGAATTAAACAAAGTCGAGTTGTACCATTGCGTTCCCGCCGCCGACGCTACCGTCCTCATCAGCTCGGCGCGAGCTCAGAGCGAAGAGAGGAATTAGCTATAGAGCGTTTCTGCGAAATTCCCGCAGGAATATACATACGCAGATTCCTTCGCTGGAATATCGTTCGACACCAAGCCCAATCGGTCACTGAATAGTTCCCCACAGTTTGATCTCGTCTAGTCGTGCTCTATTCCTCCGCCGCCGGAGCGAGCCAATGGCTCGGGAATCGACGAACTCACATTTACATTTAGTAGGGCAGTCAACGAGCGCGCCAATATCCTCTACCCATGTATGTATGTACTGGCGGGCCGAGTTCGGTGAATTCGATAACCACGAGCTGACAGGAGGGCTGCGATAGTGAGAGGAGACATAATTCAAGCGAGCAAGCTCGCCCGGTGTATCGCTGGTGGTCGCCGGTAGTTGTTGATGTGAAATCATCGGCGGGACAAGATGATGAGAAAGCAAAGAAAACATCGCGAAACCAATCGTTGTGATCCCGTGACTGGGTGTGGCAAAAAGTCATTGCTGTCGACTGCGTAGCACTACCGGCTGACTGTTTTGTTAAACGATTAATTCCCCTCTCTCTCTCTCTCCCCACCCCATCCTCCCCGCTGCTTCCTCTCCCCCGAATCCTCATGGCTTGGAACACAAATACCGCGTGATTCGGGGATGCCAGCTTCTCCCGATCTTGCCCGTTGTTCGATGCTACGTCTTATTTACTCGCTCCCGACTTTCTCATGCCTCGACGCAGTCAGACTGCTCGGGGGAACGAGTGGCCGGGTGGGTAAGTGGGTGCGGTATGCTAATTGAGTACAGGAACATCTCTCGCGAACAGACGTCGACGGCTGCAGAAATTTTCGCTCGTTCGACGCAATCGAGGGACTGCTTAGTTCTGAGGGAGATTTGCCTCTGGAAGAAACAATCATACGTAATTGAGCGATATTCCTGCCGGCAAACACCTGCATGCTCGACTCGGCGTTGGAGTCCAGACGGAGGACGAAGGGCCGAGACGGCAGTCTCCGCTCGCTGGCCCTCAGAGTTTCTCGACCCTGATGGCTGCCATCAATTATCGTTTGTGTCGTGACGCCTCTCCGAAAAACGACTCCTGAGTCGCTCCCGTTCTCCGGCTAAATGGCCGCCACCGTCGTGTCTCTCTGTTCGTCCATCTGTTCGCCCGATTGCCCGTCTGGTCGTCCGTCTATCCGTTCGTTATTTAGTTCGTTTGTCCGGACCCTAACTGACGATGTGTCCCAACCTCGCTGGCGGCCGAGATACGCTCAAAGAATCAGAGTTCATTTCGAAATAATGTCCTCGTGATGTTCTAGCTCGCGGCCGCGCGAGAGGAACGTGCCCACGTCTCCCGTTCCGATCCGGGTAGGGAGCACCAGCCGCGTGTCCGCAAAGTATTCAAAAGGCGTTCCTCATCTTTCAGGTGCCAGAAGCATCCGTGATGCCGCTCTGCAAGTTCCGGGGGCGATCATCGCGGGCAATCCTCTGATCATGTGGTGCCGTTTCGATCTCGAGGGCGAGGCCCTCTATTGTGTTAAATGGTACAAAGATAACTCGGAATTCTATCGATACTGTCCGTGGAGCTCACCGACTCCGACTACCTACAACGTCGCTGGAGTTGAGGTGGATATAGTGCACTCGAACGAGAGTATGGTTACATTGGTCCGGTCGGACGTTCGGACCGAAGGAACGTACAGCTGTGAAGTATCCACCGAAGGACCAGCATATAAAACCGTTTTGCTCGAGTCCGACGTGGTCACGTATGTTATGCCGAGCGGCGGCCCAGTTATCGATGGCCTACGGAAAAGGTACGACCTAGGAGATACGATTAATGTGACCTGCCGTTCAGCACCGTCGAAACCTCCACCACGTCTTAAATGGTACGTGAACAGCAAACGAGCGCCCAGTAAACTCACAGGCAAAACCCAGGTGAGCTCCAACCCGATGACCGACGGCATGGGTGTTCAAGCCGTGGGCTTGAACCTGAAGATGCCCATCACATCCGAGGACCTACGGAATAAGATCATCAAGCTGCAGTGCGTTTCGACGATTTATAAGAACCTCTCGGAAAAATATGACGAGATCATGTACCATCCATATCTAAATCGAACGTTGCTGCCGGACCCCGAGGGACCCCGGATTAATGGCGAGGAACTTTTGAACATCTACGACAAGGCCCGAACATCTGTCGAATGGAATTGCACGACCAAGGTGCACGACGCCAACGAGGCTTACCTTGAGTGGACAGTCAACGATGAGGAAGCAACTCGCAATATGACCGTGCACCTGTCGATAGCGCGGACTGGTCGCCAGAAAACCTACACTTCGAGACTCCGCATGACCCTCGAGGAGAAGTTCGTGACTTCGATGCGTCTCAAAGTTCGCTGTACCGTCGTATACTCTCAACCCATACAGTTCGTCAGCGAGGAGACGATCTTCACGGCGGCGAGCACGTCGTTCCACATTATGAAGATTTCGGAAGCGTCCCGAATGACGATCGCGCCAACTTTCCTTACCGTAGTTATTATTGGACTCGTTGTCTCCCACATTGGCAATCACTGATTATTATCCATTTCGGCGGTGATGAATACAACTCTTATGGTCGTCATCCAGTTATTATTATTATTATCATTATCGATATTGAACGTAGTTAGTTTACTCTTTGATTGCAAACTGACATGCGGCCACATTGGTCGGCCCACACATACTGTTGAGGGGAACGAAAATAAAATAAATCCAGTTAAACGAGAGCTTCAGAGTCGTTACTCTCGCTTTTCCACCCTCGCGGCGAGCAATCTCGCAACTTGACTCTACGAGCTGACTTGGCACTGATAAGCCATTGGGGGTTTCCCTGGTGCACGACGCGTCAGACCCAGGTCCTGAGCTCTTGCCGCGGAGATTTCTGTGCTCTTCCCGATTCTCTCCTGCAGGAGCATATATTTCCAACGGACGAGTCTCGGAAATATTTCCAACGGAAGAAATCTCATGTGCAGGAAGGTTATTTCTATCTCCAGTGTCAGCTCCTCGGATGGAACGCGCAGAAGCCGCAAAAGTTCCATGCCCTCGCTTACTTTCACCCACAGCTCGAGCCAAAGTCCTCGCGGCGAACTCGTAGTTTCCAGGAGCTGGTGGCCTAATCTCTACCTCCGTTCCCCACATTTTTTCGCGTTCATAGTGGTCCATTTTCGTCGTCCAGAGTGCAGAGGCGTGCATGCGGTCCTGCAGCCGAGCTCGTCATTCCCGAGCAGCGTGTATCCTTTCTCCTTGCCTAATCCCATAAAGTAAGAACAACGAACGCGAGTGCAGGCGCCTGCGACCAGCCCTCCCGATCCGACTGAGCGGCGAATGCGTTGTCCTTCGCTCGGATTCTCCTGGGATGGGGAGTCGCTCTCATGGATCAAGATGAAGAACAGCGTATGGGTCCAGGGAGTGCCATCGGCACTATCTCCTATATCAGAAAGTCCTCGGCCATCACATACATAACCTTGATGAAGGATAAAGTACCGATGGATGCTTTACTGTCGATCCGACCGAGGCAGGGCCGCCATCATTCATGCAGTGAAGGAACAGAGCTACAGCTCGGCTCAACGAGGCTTCGATACGCGACGAAAGCCTCCTCGTTCGCAGTGGAAGGAAAGTCGATAAAAAATCCGAGAAAGATGTCAGAAGTCGCGGTAAGTTTCTAAATCCCGATTCGGTATCCGGCTCGGCTCCGGGAATCTAGATCTGCTCGCTCTTTCTTCTAAACAGTAAAGCGGTTCCCGAGCGCGAATCCATGGAGTCGATACAAACGGTGCTGGTTCCGAACTCCCCTTCCCTGGAGAGCGGGAGATTCGCCTGAGCGGTTGGAGTCGAGCCACAGCTGCGGATAAATGACAGATGATCGTTTTTGGATGTTGTCGACCGATCTCGGTGGTTGATGTAAGCGATGGTGATTTCTGATGTCCCCAAACCTGTCGTTTATACTTTGCGGCGAAGTGCTGCGAAACGCTTTGTCTACGCACTCACCGCAAATGTTTCTTTCCGGGAGTTTCTCACCCGAGTCACAGAGCTGGAACTCAGCAAGTGCAATTCACGTCATCAGCTCGCAGCGGATCTCGTTGAATCCATAACGAGATAGACCGAATCGATTCGGATCGAATCGCAGAGAATTTGCTATACGGGGAATATTGTCTGGTACGATTCGCAACTCGGGTCCTCCTCGCCGAGTCCCAGGTCTCCACGGCTCTAAGATGCATCCGGCTCAGTCGAAAAGTGAATGGAGCGACTCGATCGACTTTTGAGTCCGTCGCTGCGTCGCCCGGTGCTGTGCATTCTCGTCGCTTCAGCATTCAAGGCAGGCAACCGCTGAGAGGATTAGCGTTGATTGTTGCCATCAGAGTCAATTAGCGTCGCACGAAGAGAAGAAAAACCCTAAGGGAAAAACCGAGATCCGAGGATCGAAACGACGACGACGTCCGGGAGGGGAAAAGACGCATCGACAGGGACGAACAGTCTTCGAATTGGAGCGACCAAGGATTTCGGGGCGCGTCGCTTGAGCGCCATGCGGGCTCTTTCGTGGACAGCTGAACATACAGTTCCCCTGGAACGAGCTCCGTATTCTCGAGCACACATAACTCAATGCCGGAGACATTTCCCCGAGATTGAATGCAAGACGGAGTAGCAGCGTTTTGAGACTATTCCCGGAGGCTTTTTTCCGGGAACTACGTCTCCGTACAGAATCGTCGACTCGTTGCTCATTCGGGAGAAAAAGGCGGAGTCCATCATCAAACAACAGAGTGGCGCCGATAAATGGTGCGACAACCGATGGGGAGCATCCAACAAGCGGAGATCGGGAGCGCCGGATAGACGAGTTCCTTAAAGAACAAAGGCTGTCTCCTTTTCATCCGGAGCCAGTTCTGAATGGTAAGATAAATGTCACCCTTGAGTGTACAAGACGATATCTCGCTGTCGCAGCGATACCCTCCGCCGAATCGATTTCTTGGCTTGATTGGCGGACTATTGTTTGATTTTTCAATCAGGATGAGAGTGCCAGACGTCAGGGAAATTCTCGGATAACATAGAGGTTTGACGCTTCCAGAGAAAGCGTGTTCTTAGCGCTCCGTCCAGAGATTCTGCAGCGTCCATGAATCAGGTTCATCGCTCGTTCTCCGACGATCGATGGGCTGACTCGGTTTTGGTCTCAATGAAATTATAATTAAATTTTCCCCCACCGGGTCAAATACGAATAAGGAATCTCAGATACCGTGATAAATCCGGGCTCCTCGATCAACTCGGCGCCGAAGCTCACGATGAAAATTCGATGCGCCTTGCACACACTCTGGCTAAAATTCACCTGTTTCCAGCCGCTCCCTAATGGGGTTCGGTTTCCCATGTGGGGTAAGGGGTAATCTACATCTACAGTGTTCGATGGTGATGGGATCGAGCCAAGGGAGCTCGATCATCCCTGATCAGCCTGACGAGAAGAAAACCCGCATCCGGAACCGGCCCAGGGAAGGGTGGCATGCCTGGCTTCGAAGTCAGTCATGAGGTTCAAAGTCCCTGACCTGTCATTGTCAAAGAGCTTTGAGCTTAGGCCAGTTTTGAAAGAATTCCGGTCGCAGAAGAAACGACGCATTTCGCCGAACTAAACCGCTGAATTCATAGGCTGGACGTTTTTTCTTTGTCCAAGAGTGATCTAACCAGTTATTGTATGCTTTTGTATATGGTCGCCCATATAGACTTGCATACGCACCTCGTGTTAAGTATTCGAGTGTGTTTTGCCCAGAATCGATTCCCTGTCCCCGGACACCCGATCTTGATCCCGAACTCGTGCATCATTAGTAGCGTATCTGAATGGCTTCTGATATCGGAGGTACCGTCGTGTTTCATCAGCTGAGCCGCCTGCACGTGGTCGTCGTCATAATAACACCCTCGCTGCTCGCCGGTCGAAGAGAGATGTTTACACTCTCTCATTGTGTGTGTCCGCCATCATCGTCGGTGCTGCGGTCGGTGCCAACTACGTTCCTTTCGGGCGCAAACCACGCGGGAGAGCACCACGTGCTCGACTTTTCACAAGTAAAATGGCCTCGTTTCTGGGATGGAAACGAATGCCTACCGGCTCACAGGGTAAGTGGAAAAGCTGAGGTTTCCGTGAATAATTTCTCCCGACAGCGGGGTCACTCTCTACGCTCTATGATGAATAACAATATTATAAGCTCAACAGGGCTGAGAAGATATGATGATAAATCTTTCTCTGAAATCTGCGGAAGCAGAAGATCATGTCAGTCGATTCTTCCTTCTTCGGAAAACTCATGATTCCTTCTATGGTTTCAGTGCCAACGGCTCTCGAGAGTATCGGCTCCCCGACGCATGGACTCCCCGACGAAGCTTCTGAGACGTGAGTGCGGAAATTCTAGCTTTTTAGACCTAGAATAGTGAGAGGCAAGCGTCGGCATGCTACCGTGATGAATCAAAACTCAATAAGCTCAACAGGGCTGATGAATAATGATGAGTGTTATTTCTCTGAAGCCATTCTGGCTCCACGGAATTATTCTCCTAACACACGTTCCGTGGATTTCTCTAATATGCATTATGTCGTTCCTCACGCAGATTATTCTCCCGAACGCCAACCTCGACTCCACGATGGGCAGAATTGTATCCTCGATGAACAGGAAACGAAAATGATTCCTCTCATTCTACCATGGATTGCGTTGGTCCGTTGGACGCGGGACGATTTAGCGCTGATCGATCCCTCGACGTGCCATCGGTCCTCCGTTGAGGTCTGAAGGTCACGCCCAGAAGATCCCGCCGCGTCGAAAGACGACAGCTTTCCTTGCTTGGGTGCTGATGGTGCTCGGGTGATGATCTCTGCGGCCTGGGTCTGGACGGCCTGACACGCGGAAGCGCGCTTGTATCACCTCCGTGGACTTCGAGCGTTCGCACTTCCTAGGTCCGGAGCAGTGGTGGGCGACCAACAGAAAGAACTGTCGCAAGGTGCGCATGGAAACTGTCGGCTCATTTCAGTCTCTGAGCTTCATCGATCCGCGGTTGAGCTGCTGTGAAACTCCATCGGTTAGACTCCGATGGATGTGCATCGGCCATTCATTGTAGGGTTGCCGATGGTCCGCAAAGATCTCCGAGAAGGGTCCGGACATTCTCATCCGCGTTCTCCGGGAGGTGGTAAAAATGACGCGACCAAAATGACGCGACTAAAATGACGCGAGTCCGAAATGACGCAGGCCCAGAATGACGCGACCAAATAGACGCGGGAAAAAATGACGCCGGCCCAAAATGACGCGAGAAAAAATGACGCAGGTCCAAAATGACGCGGGAAAAGACCCGGCGTTCTCCGGGTCTGAGACGGCGTCACACTGCAGTCCGCAGCAGCGGATCGAGGAACTCTTGGAGAGCGGGGCGGACGATGCCTCGAGGAAAGAGCCGATTGATACCCGAGTCCCCTGCGAGGTGAGAAGTATAGGGATTCAAGACCAGAGCTGTGCGCCATGGGATCGTCTCATTTGAATGCTATGTCTCCGCATCCTCGTGCGAGCTCAGTACCTCGAACCGAGTTTCCATTCTCTCCTCGTGGTTCTCTGTTACTTTCCATGAGGATTGGGCACGGCGGCGGTCTCCGGCGAATTCGTGACGCGGCGCACAGCTCTGGTCAGGACCCACGAAGGAGAAAGCGAGTGTTCGAGTCCAATATTTCTACATCGCTCCCAAATGATTGGATCAGATCCACAAAGAGTATGCAGCTCCCGAAAACACACCTTCCGATTGCCGTAGCATGATTATTCAGATATCCTTTTGTGCTGCTTCGAACTTGGTTGAATAAATATCGCGGTCCTTCGACGGAAACAGTGTATTCTCCTAGGAGTCGGACTACCTCCCTGAGACCCTTCTTGCTGAATGGACTCTCAGAGAGTTTATTGACAATCTTGAATCTGTATACAAAATGACCGATATCTTGGCTGCTTTGCTAGAAGATGTAGAGACAAGATTGAGGTGAATCCACGATTTTTCTGAGCTGGGGAAGTTCGCTGAAAATTTCTGAATCGCTTGATGAAGCCGGAAGACGTGTTGTGAGTTGTGATGCTTCGTTTTCGCGAGAAGTATTGCGTTTAAGAGAGGAAGGAAGTCCCCGACGACCTCGGGAATCTTATTTAGTGACGAGCGAACATCCCTCATCGTAGCCTGGGGCTACACCTTGTTCCGGATACTTATTGAGCATTTTGATATGCAGAGGATTAATCGGAATTGCGGGAAGATTCGTCTAGGTTCCGTCAACAATGCTTCCCTTTAACATATCCGTTGCTTTTCTTGAGTGAATTCATAAATTCACTGCTGAGACCGCCCTCGGAGCTCAGGACCTCACGGCTCGTATCATTCATTATTAGATTATTATTGTCACTATCATTTTAGCATCTAGATCGACGGTGCACGGAATTGCACTGTACTATGCTTGTACATTGAGCGTGAAACTGTAGGCATCGAAATTTCTTCACTCGCTTAAAATCAACGGCTACCGCTCGCTTATTCCATCTTTGGTGCTAAGTAAGGATCATTCGCCCTAAAATATTATGCGTTTCGGAATCGATTGATTATAATATTATGCGCTATAGAAATCCTACGAAGATGCGGTTGTCCCAGCTGCGTTCCTGGCCGGCGCAGCCAACTTCGGTGGATTCTTGCTCATCTCAACAGTGAATTGCTCCGGCATCTGCTTGAATTTAGCCGAGCCGCTTATTTTCCACAATCAGCGATTAGTCCCGATCACTGATCCGGTAGATCGACGACTTCTTTCGCTGGATTGGCTTCGACTTCTTTATCGGATTGTGCCACGGCTCCTTTAGTGCTCAGATACATAAGAGACACGTTGATAGTGTGGATGATCATGAAACCCGCGATGGCGTAGACGAATACGCGGGGATTGGTCGCAATTTTCCAGCCCACCGTCAGGGGTGGGATCATCTGACCTGTGCAGGAGGCCACGAGGACGAGGGTCATGTGAACGTATCGGAGCTTCACGTAGCGGACAGCCCACGACATTGCTGCGCCGTAACACGGAGCCAGGCCGAAACCCAGGATACCGATCGAGACCCAAAGAGACCAGTTTTGCGTCATGCCGAAGATCACCAGGATCGAGGTCCCGATGACGCAAACCGTGTTGCTGATAACGAGAATCGTGTACGGGAGGAGTTTAAAGGCCATGAAAATTGCTATCACTCGACCTATTGTGAAGGTCGCCCAATAGTCGGCGAGGAGATACGACGCCGAGTGCTCATCGAAATCCAGATCTTCGTTGGTGATCGCGTAAACACTGAGCATTTGTGCGATCTGGTTTTCCACCGCGACCAGGATCAAGATAAAGAGGATGAGATGCGCTACTATTTTGACCTCGAAGAATGCACTGTTCGTCTTCGTTCCCTTCCCATCGTCTTTGGGGGTTTGTTGAGTGACATTCGACGTGTCAAAGAAGAAGAGCACCAGCATCAGCACTCCGACCAGAGCGTACGACGATCCGAATATCAAAAAGGGCACATGGACCACGCTCTCGGCAGCTATGTCAGTATGTGCTTCAGTCGCATTATGACCGTGGGTTCTGCAATCGACAGAAAGTCGGAATCAGACAGGGCGCTCTCACGCACATCGGAAGGAATGCGTAGGATGAACGAAAATATTTCTTTCCGATTCCAGTAATTTCGACTACTCACTCAGTTCGGAGGAAAGGTTCCACGATGACCGGGGAAAGCAACGCGCCAATTCCGTAGCTGAGATGATACATTTGGAAAACGGGACCAACTTTGTCCTTCCACAGCTGTACCAGCCATACATTGCCTCCTGAAAGCGGGAATCGTGTGAACTCCGCCCGAGACTTCCATCTGGGAGCTTGAGCTCCGCTGAGGAACGGATAATTTATCCGGAGCGGAGTGGGGGATGAACAATCGGTCACTTCAGGTCTACCATACCAGTTTCGAGTACTCCGACGCAAGTCCCAGCGGCTAACGTGGCTGCAGCGGCATGTGCCAAGCTCGGGAGAACGGGTATGATAGCGTGGAAAAACCCTCCAAGGATCATCGCTAACGCTAGGCATATTTTTCCGTTGAAGAATCTGTACAATATGGAGCTGCCCAAAAGCGATCCTGCGGGGAATTCGAGGTATCTTTTCAAATAAGATCGGTTGATTGAATATATTTTCGAACGAGATTCCCCGACCCTTGCGATCTCATGCCGATAGTTCTTGGGTCCCAATCTGAATCTGGCTGGATAACACATTTCACGATCGAAGGGCCTGGGTATTACTCTTCTCATTGCTCCCGAAAACGCTTCCAAGGAGCACCAATCCTCTCTCGACTCATGCCCTCTCGACCTGTCGTCCGTCCGCGGACTCCAGTAAGAAGTGGGAAATAATCGAGCGTCTCCCGAACAACAGAGGCAACTCACCGACGAAGACTCCGAAGCCTCGCAAGGAGAGAAGCTGGACCGTGTTCTTGATGCTCTCGTGGTAGACATCATTCAATTCATTGAGTGTCGGGCCGAAGACGGCGGTCACGAAGCCCTGAGGAATGTCACAAGCGAAATTATTATAGAGAGGAAAACTTGATGACATAGATGACAAAGTGTCCGAGTACGCGCATTTTTTGCGTGTGCGATCGAGAAGAGATACAATACGTCGGGATCTCGTTCGGAAATCGCTCGTGAATTATTGACCGTCCTCGGAAAGAAGATGAAATGTCAGCTGAAACAGGGGAATCTCACCAGCGTGAAAAGCGCCAGAAAAACATTGCTTGTCTGCAAGAGACGGAGGCATTCCGAAGGATTGCCGGATGCTGAGCCGGCTCCCTTCATCTGAAATGGAAAGGAAGTTGCGGTAATCTTCAAAACCATCGGGGTGTGTGCGTCTATCGCGTTTGTCGCTCAACCGAAGTTCTCAGCTCTTTTTATACAGCTGAGAGCGCCAGTTAGATCGATTCTCGATCGGCGAGGACGAACGATTTCACTCTTGACTTGAAGCCAAATCGCCAGTTCGAGTTTCTACAATCGAAGGGAGAAGATTTTGCCGTACGAATATTCATCTGACTGACGAATTGCCGGCCACGGGCTCCCAATCCACGGGAAGAAATGACCACCCAATTTCGGAGTCAGAGATTCGTCCGCGGGTGTGATCAGCGGATAATATCTGAGCTCCGCGCGGTGAAAGTCTGAGGTGCGCCTGTTCTCCGGTCGGCGGAGGACCGCAGGTCTGGTCGACGGCAAACAAAACATACGCATTGAGTTACGCAGCCGCTATCCTCAATACTGAGACTTTAAGACTCTCTAGATCTAGAAATGTGGGTCTCCATCCGTCATCCCAACTCCGAGGGCGGTGCACGACGAAGGATGAGTGCAATCAGCTACATATACCGGATGTTCCGAAACAAGTTCGTCCAGAAACCCTTGGGATAACAGGTGGAATATCGAGTGCATTGACATTTTAGAGAAAACGTTGAGGATAGAAGATTTCACCCGTGTGCAGAGTTCCTGCCGGATCGTCTCGGCTGTACCTCTTCTGTGATTCGGATCAGACATGAGGGACCAGCGTAGATTTGAATTATGACATTCGAGACGAGGAGTCCGGGCCACGCGGTAAGGACAGAAATTCGGTCGACTTCAGAGAGATGGATACGAGACGATTCCTCGAGCATCTCGGAGCCGGAAGCGGTCTCGTCGGAGACGCCTGACACTGGACGATGCGCAACCAAGACTCTCGAAAATAGCCTATGCGTCCGCATAGAGATCTGATAGCCACATCAGGCGTCTCGGCCATAGCTCACCTTTGAGTTGTTGAACGCTCTCCGCTCGAGATATAGTTCGGGCTCTGATCACGATGAGCCCGTTGTCTAGGGGTCGCTTGAGCGGGAAAGCTACCCGGCTCTATCTGCCGAGGAAGGATAGTCCTGCAACATCATCAAGACAATTATCATCAAACTCCGATCTCCTGCTTCCCTTGATGAAATGGACCACAGCTACGAACATGACGTGAGTCATGAGGATGGAGTTCACTCGGACGAGTTCATCCGCTTCCAAATGACTAAGGTCGAGAATTCGCTCGAGCCTGGCATCAAGAAGGGCCGATAGCCGCTCTGCCCTCAATCTTTCGCCTGCTCTCCCACTTCTCTGAGCTAAACAGCTCATGTCGAATCGGTAGTCGGGCCGAAATTCATGTTTCGTGCGTGTGGGGGTTTAGCTCCGGGGAACGACGAGGCTTCGTTCCGCATGCGCTAGAGTTTCGCAAGCTCGGAAAAAGCTTGAACGGTTTCAAATGAACTGCTTCCCAACACCCTGGTTCAAGATTGGATCACAGAGTCATTCGATGTTCACGAAACGCGATCGGTACGAGTCCTCCGGGAAAAGATAAATACGAGAATATTGTCACAGATAAACACTCCCGGACACCGTCGAGCCGGCTCGATTCATTTGCAGCGATAGAATTTCGGAGACATACCCCGCCGAATTGAAGTCACTGATCTCGACCTCTGAACATATCGAACTCGGAATGAGAGATCAGCCGATCAAATTCCTACTGGCGAGCACTGTATGGGGCATCCCCAGGCTTCGCGGTTTCTGCGGGAAAATCCACTGACTGGATGGAGCGAACATGTCGGATGTTATCCACGGAGATGGAAGCCGGTCGTCGACATTTCCGAGAAACTGTCTCTGCCGCCATCAAGCACAGAGTCACCTCGGAGTAGCCCCTCGTGGGTTCCCTCTGCTATCTTACACTAGATAATGGATCCCTCATAGAAGGAAACCCGCCGGGAAAGTGGCGGGGTCAGCCGGCTTCCAACCGCTAGAGAAACATGTATCTCGCCGTAATGAATGGCTTGTTAATACGAAGCTGGGAGCCAATCCACATCGATGTAGTACCTGGGAGCGTCCATTTCGACGCTGAAAATCTGTCGAATACGCGTAATGGCCCTTCTTAAACTCACGTGTCTCGATGAAGCGCTTTTTTGAACACCACAGCCTCTACTCCGGTTGATCCGGCGCGTGATTCGGTCTCCTTGCGAGAGTCTCGCCTTGCGACGGAAGGGAGGACGGAGGCGAGGGTCGTTTCGTTTCCTCCCGAACCTCCACCAGCCCGTCATAGGGAGCGATCTGGAAAGAGAATTCCCTTCGAGTTTCGAGCGCGATCTCCGGCTGCGTGGCACGGGAGCAACCCACTCAAAATCGCTCACTCACTCATTCCAAAGCGGACCGTAGTGGGAATCGCGGGGGGATACATGGTTTACAGGAATGAATTCTCAATTCATAACATAATTACCCGAATTCCGATTGTCGGGGAGCTTTTGCGATTCATTCGCTCCCCCTCGAGTGACATTGAGTGCCGGGGCTCCTAAGGCCTCTCGGTTCGATTCTTAATTCAAGTGCTATCGAGTGTGGGACGTGGCAGAGCGCAGCACTCGTCGACAAAGAGAAAGTCGCCGACGGGATCGGCTGACCTTGCATGGAGAAACGGGGGAGCTCCATGCAGGACTTGAGCACGCCACATAAACCGAGGGACCTTCCGACTTGGAAAGAGTGATTTGCTTTGGCGTCATTGAAATATCGCCCCCCATCGGTACAGAGAAGATTCACATGGCTCGCTATGTTCCCAGGCTCAATAGAGACGGCACCCTCCCTCAAGTTACGACAGACCATCTTATCACTATTTTCGAGCGGACTCTCAGCTCTATATCCTCCGATCATGTCGCATGATAACAGATTGACTCTTCTCTGTAAACAGGGATCGTCCAAGCTCGTGGAGTTCCTGGGAGAGCACCGTTCAATGTGGAAACGGGAAGAGTGAGTCCACGATACTTCTATGCATGCGCATATTCAACGAGAGGATTCGATTCGTGAGAATAGTTGGGATCCCTCCTCCGATGACTAGGAATCCACTTCGTCGAAACAGCTCTTCTTCGTCCATCTCTCCTTAAGATATCATTTCTCGGGGCAACAACACTATCGAGCGTCGGTCACGCGGCATGTCGCGCGAATGCCCTTGCAGGCTCGTGGTGCGTGATAGAAGTCTCTCAAGTGCGCTGTCGATTGGCCACGTTCGCGCATTCGACGGAGATTGGCGGCGTATCGATCTGTAGTCGGCCCGCAGAACTACTACTGCTGCCAATTCCTCCGATGCGACCCTCGAAGAGCGGATCTGGAGCGAAATTGCTCCGGTGATACCCTCATCTCGCTCTCTTTTAAATATAGAACCTCGAGCCAGTAGCTCGACTGAATGCAGGAGTCTGGAGATTCTTAATGGCCATTATTTATTCAAGCTCCGGTTTCTGACTTCTTCAACTATCTTCAGAGGGAGACTTCCCATCGAGGGAGCAAGAACTCTTCCGCGAAACCGAGAAGGTGTTCCCGCCCGGAACCTCCGAGGCATCATCCGTATGGAGTAAGGGGCTTCATTCGGTCTTACTCATGGATGGGCATATAAATCGGACGGCCCGTATTTCCCAATGCATGCTACGAAATCAAAAATCTGAAGCCTCGATAAGAAAAGAAACAGGAGTCCCGGCGGTTCGTTTCGGCACACGAATCTCAAGAAAACTATTGAAAGACGCCGCCGCCGCGGATGACATTCTCAATCGAAAATAGAGTTTTCCGCTTCAAATAAACGCCAGAGACCTTGGAAACTGCTTGTGGGAACTTTGGATAATGCGTTCTTCTCTCATCTCATGTGTGCGGATACCTGAACCGTCGACCGCCTTCTTGACGATCCGTCGATTAATCGTCACCTGGAAGTGGCGACGGACGGCGCCCCCGACCTAGACTTATTCGAGCTCTCGGAGACTTCCAAAGGGACTCGCTTCCGATAGCCTCCTTGACTCTTCCAGGCACGGCCGAGACAATACTAGTCCTTGCTGAGAGGAGCTGTGTGCGAATTCAAATTTCTGAGAGTAAGCGGTTACGAATTCAAGAATTGAAGTCGGCGGAGGATTCCTCCGCCGTGACTCTCGGAGCTCGAGGAGTCATGGCGGTTCTTGACAGCCTTAGCCTACTCCAAGGTCCCGTCAATGAGATTCGAGTGGATGTTGACTCGAGAGACGGCCTGAAAGACTCTCGATTCCAAAGATATATGCACGTCGTAATTCCTTCGATATCTATGTCGACCTTTCCGACGCATCGTTCGCTCCACGTGCTCAGCTGCCTCGATCATGCTTTCATGATCTGTGGGTGATTACGATGATCATCTCGAAAGAAGGTACGCCAAGAGAAGAGTGCCAGAATCGAAGTTCCCACGATTATCTGATCTGAATGGAGGAGCAGCACGGAATCCAGGAGGCGCTGAAAGCTCTCTAGGGAAGTCTCCTCTCCTGAATGCGTTCTATAAGAGTTGGTCGTTCTCGAGTTTAGTTCCCTCGGCAGAAAGCATCTGATTCTTTATTTTCTAGCAAAGTCTGTTCTGCAGTTCATTCTTTTTTCCATTACTATGGAAGCGATGGTCTCGTTCCGAGCTCGAATGAGCTTTCGTTCGTCGCTGCCCACATGCATTTGTCCATGGACCACATTTCGCAGGTCACACAGCGGCCCCGTCCCCTACGGAGCCTACGACGAAAGAAACTCGATCGCGAAGCATGAGACTTGTCCAATTTTTCTTATGTGCTCATTCTACCGTCATAGTCGTTCGGCCCAATATTCTCGTATCGGTGATGGATTTTTGAGCAAGCGTGTCACCGCAGGAGACGCTGAACTGCAGCTACAGCGGACTTGTTTCCTTGGGTTCCCGCTCAGGTCTAGGATGAGAGCAACAAGGTGATGTTAACCTGCGAGAGTGATAATCCCATCTGCTCCGGAGCGCATGGGAGACTCCGTTGCACCGGCAGAGTCTTCTCGGACATTACATTTCTTGTCACGCTGCCGAAAGGTGGAAATATCGCCACGAATTGTCACGAGATGGCAAAGCAATTCATCCATCACCATGCATAGCATAGTGTGTGGATCCTCAGCGAATGGCAAATAATAATGGATAATGAGCACATGTGCTCATCACAACAAGCGTCCACCCCTATATTCAGAGGCAGGATCCAATGTCGGCGTCGTCAATTTTCCTGCAGCTGTCATCCATGACGCTCCTCGGGCGCAAGACCCGGGTTTGCTGAATTCCTCTGAGACAGCGAACTGAAGCAACCTTGTGACGTCGGTGCTCGGACTGTCACGGGCGAGAACGAGAGCGATGACAGCCCGCGGGAATCTCACTCCGCGGCACTTTCTCTCTAACTCAGGACGACAAAATGCGTATCTTTCACAGATTTCGAATGAGCAGCCCAAAGAGTGCATGGCATGCGATCTGGAGTTTTACATGAGTAATTTCAAACATCTGATTCCCCTCCTTCATCTTCTGTATTCGATATGTCCGGTGACCGCAGTTTCTCGTAGTCGCTCACAGGGCGTACCGACAAGTTCTGCACGGAGCCGATCATCTGAAAGCCACTTCGGTCAGAGCTCTAAGATCGTGATGTCTCCAACGAGCGGTTCGGGGTTGGAAATGCCGCCTCATTGCCGATACAGATCACTTGAAACGCCGGACACCGAACAAGCCCAGCCGACAACGGCTCAAAAAATGCGATCACGTACGAGGCATTCGCGTGGACGGAACATTCCTGGCGTTCCTTAAATCAAAAAAGAACTCTCGATGGGGCCTCTCATTGAATGGACCACGAAGACAACAGCAACAACGAGAGCCGCTATCCACGCGCATCTTTTCCTTCATCTGATCAACAAAACAACAAATTTCAGACCGTACCGACACCGGGAGGCTGACCGACGAATATTTGTTTCGATCCGGCGCCGGCTCTTCTGAGAATCGCACATCTGAAGTTTCGAGTCAGGCATCCGTGGGGCTAATTTTTTCGCTGAATCATAGCGGACCGTGCGGATTCGACCTTGAATACGCCCTGTGCACTTGAAATGACAAAGCTCTGAACGAGGAATAATTTCCGGATTCGAATTTGAAGAATTTGAATTCGCTCTCGAAAGCTTCCGATACGCGAAATACCGAAAATCGGAGAGCCCAAACTACTCTGAATTTTTCGCCGTGGGCTGACTCTAGAAAACAACACCCTCATGGACGGGAATGCGGAATCGTGTCCGCAGCGCGAACACTTCCCAGTCTGGTAGTAATAATCCTATTCCAGATACCTCCGCGATCAAGGTGGAACATTTTCGCCTCGCTCATCGCAGTCTGGAGCGGCCGGACGGTCGGCTCACCAGGGTGTCGTTCCGCTGCGCGCCCGGAGCCGGAGAGGCGCTGCAGCAGAATCATCGGAGCTCAGATCATCATCGGTCGTCATCATCATCAGCGAGCCACGGTTCGATTGCAGCAAGACGACACTCCTGTCAGATATAAGAGTGACGACAGGAGACGACGCAGGAGCCGACGTGCTTCGGAGGCCACAGGTAAGGACAGAGAATGTTACCGCGCTCCGCCGGGGCAAGGGTGCACGAGTGGGCTCGGCTTCATTGAACGACGACGGCGAGCGAGAGGCACTCGTTGGCGCCTCACGAAGTGCAGCAGGGAGGCAGCCTTGTAGAGCGATGCTGCTCGCCACCACTAGGGGCATTGAGTTGCTGATGCAGTCAAGGAGAGCCACTCCGTTTGTACAGACCGCCCCATTCTGGCTTTGGTTAGCGAGCACGGTGCCTGCCAAACATCCAGAGCTGTACCTGGTGCTCGCCATCATCACTCTACCTTAGCCTGTCGTGGCTCTCGGTTCTGTGCCCCCACTCGAGAGCTCCTAAACTACGAGTGATGCCCCTCCTTCACTAAGCCGGGACAGCACCGTCCACTGCCGGTTTCGCAACAGTTGTCACCGCAGTTGGAGGAGTGTCATTCCTGTCCAGATCGAATTCGTGTCCTGGAGAGCTTCCGCAGTTTAGCGAGGCAGCAGCCCCAAGCCCCATGGGAACCATGTTCACACCCGCGTGTCTCTCGTTCACGCTCGGTCGTCGAAGGAAACCTGCCATCCAGAAAGCTCAGAAGACCCGTACGAAGGCGAAATCTTTTTCAGACACAATGTCGCTTGATCAGTACCTGAAGAGCTTTCTCGAGACTCTGTGGTGGCAAGAAGCGAAAGTTCGTGGGGGCGATGACGTGTTTCAACAGGAGTTCGACTCTCTCCGGAAACAGAGTACTCCTGCAGGGGAGAAGAACGCCCAGCAAGCCTTGAAAAACGTCAACAGATCGAAAAATCGATACAAGGATATCATACCCTTCGATACCTCCAGGGTGAGTTTTCAAGTCGTCTATTCGAGAGCGGAACATCTGCGTTATCCTTATCAGAAACTCTCGCTCAGAGGACATTCTAGGGACTATTGAGAGTTCCGCCCTCTCATGAGAGGCACCGCCGCGCATAGCCTGCGCTGGAATTCACGCTTCCGTAGCAAAATATATCGGCGGCGCGTCCTTTACCGCACGCGTCCGAACGACGAAGATGTTACGAATTCAACTGTTTCATTGACGCTTCCAATCTTACAGGTCGTACTGCCAGAATATCCTGGGGTGCCAGGAAGTGATTATGTAAATGCATCATTAATCAAGGGTGCTTCAGGGTCAAGTAGAGCGTATATCGCTGCACAAGGACCTCTACCTCATACAGTTACGGATTTCTGGCGGATGATCTGGGAATACAACGTTAGCGTGATCGTGATGACATGCAATGAGATCGAAGGCGACAGATACAAGTGCGAGAAGTATTGGCCGGACCAGATTGGCGAGCGTCAACAATACGGTGAGTCGGAATTTCCTGCCGGACAGATTCTTCTTCCGCCAATTGTGTGTGGTTTCACGGGACTCGGGGAATTCTACCTCTGGAAGAATCAACCTGGGTCGTGGTCGAACGCGCATCGACTTCGAAATAACATTTTCTCTCCCTATCTTCAGGGAATGTTTCGGTCGTTCTGGAGGGGTGGAAAGAAGTCTGTCCTGACTTCCTCGTGCGCACGCTACGCTCCCGATGCGGTCAAACAACTCGAACCATCTGTCAGTTCCACTACACCACCTGGCCGGACCACGGAGTGCCTGAAAGCATCTCACCCTTAGTTGAACTAGTGAGACTCGTCCGTGATTGTCAACCGAGTGAGGCACTCCCCGTACTAGTCCACTGCTCCGCTGGCTGCGGTCGTACCGGGACATTCTGCGCGATCGATTACGTGCACGGTCTCGTACGCTCGGGGAAGCTCAACACTAATTTGAATCTCTTCAAGATCATCTCGGAAATGCGCCAGCAACGGGTTGCCATGGTCAGTGTCGCCACCATCAATAATTCCTTTCGGCTGATCGTTATTCCTCGGAGAGCCCGTCTTGGTTCTGATAGGGGATGCCAATGCCACGATTGTTCCACGGAGTTTTTCGAGAACCATATCGATTTCCTAACATCGATCTCTGCTTTCAGGTGCAAACCAGAGAACAGTACGTACTCGTTCATAAAGTCGTGGGAGCCCTGTTCGAACAGCAATTGAAACTGTTGGATTCCCATATATATCAAAATATTGACACGATCCAGAAGAACAAGGGCGGTTCCCCGGGTCGTCTCGAGCGGAGCAAATCAATGGGTTCGCTCGAAGGCCGGATCGTCGGCAAAGCGACTGTCATACGTAGAGCTCAGCCAAATCAAAGTGCCGGTAGACTATTCAGCGCGACACTGATCCCGAAAGGGGAAAACAATAATCTCGAAGAAGAGCAACTCATGAAAACTCGAAGAACATCCTCGGGTACCCTTTGGACCCAGGTTTGAGGTTGCGAGGAGTTCGTATAGCCTGGCTTCTGTTTTAAAATGCATTCACCGGTCGCACCTCCACTTGTTAAAGTTGCTGCGCCTCGATCTCTTCCCTGCCACCCGGATGTGGGATCGGTGGGTTTCACCTATTGTTCTCTCGAATTCCTCGCAACTTCACATCTGAGCTGAGCTCGCGTGAAAGTCTCCCCACCGAAGAAGGTTCCGGTGGTTGGGCCGGTAGCTACCTGTCGTCCGTAGTTAGTTTCATTCCATTATTTATTTTCATTCGCGGCATCCCCATGTTGTTTACTCATCTAACATTTGCAATCACCTAGGAGAGGGGCGTGAAGTCTGGGCGACCGTCGCTGGGGCTTTTCGTTCTCCATCGAAGAGAAGGTGGAGGACTATCCTGACGCTCCGGTGGTGGGAGGACGAGTGGATGGGTGTATGAAAGAATGTCTACCTCTGGAGGATAGGAGAAAGAAAGGAGAGAAAAGTCTGAGGAAGATTGCCATTGAATAGCTGGGAAATCCGAGCTGATTTTCCCAAGCCTCGAATCCTGCCGATGTGGTGTTGAACATCATCATTTAGCACGATCGATGTTACCGCAGACACATTCCATCCTCCCAAGATGTTGGAATACTCCACGCGTGACATTGACGTTACTGACGAACTATAAACATGCTATTATTAGGCTCGAGCAGTTCTGTGTGCGGTGGCTCCGAATCAGTCATGGGAAGACTGTTCTGCGGGAACGGGTAGTCGTCACACAGAGCCTGTGTCAAGAGTCCGTGATAAGCGATAGCATTTACCGCCGCTTCCCCCGTGTTGGTCATGAATCGAGCCGCTCTCAGCGACCGATATACATACATACACAGTTTGGAAAAAACAATGTGGCATCTCTTTAATTTATTCTGTACATAGATATTTCGAATCGATGAAATATGTTGATGTCAGTAGTTAATATATCAAATAATAAAACCCCGGGACAATTTTACCTATAAGTGAGCGTCCGTAATTTTTTCCGTGTCCATACCGGGCAGCACGAGCTTGAGCTCATCCTCAGACAGGGCGACGCTCGGAGCGAAGCTCTACTCCGTCCGAGAATCACTGATCGCTTCATATATTATTTTCCCTCGCAAGCTCCGGGAGGGCTGAAAGAAGCCGTGCCGAGAATCGATCAGCGAGTTTTTTGAGTGCCAATTCCCCCCGACCGAGCGTTCTTTCCGCTCGCAGCAAGCCATAAGTTCCTATCGAAGTCAGCTCCTCTGGATTAAAAGAAATGCCTGAGGAATCCTGATCCCCGAGAACGGAACGTCTATGGGGATCAAGCTGCTCGTGAGAGCTTCGTTCCATCCTCGCGAAGACGGCGGGAGTTCATTGGGAGTATATAATTGACATTCTCATTGACCACTTCAATTCTGATGTCGCTCATGTGTGTGCATGACTCGCTTGAGGTGATCGGAATTCTTCGAGAAAGTCTCAGACGTGACCGCTGGAATTGTTTCGGTTGAGTTCAAGCGATTCCGCACTTCGATTCCCCGTCTCGGCCTCAGAAAACTGGGGGATACCCCTCGGGCCTCCAATCATGCGGAGAAGTCGCGAAACATTCACGGGTATCTGCTCCTTGAAACTTAAAATGTGACATACACCGGATACATCGGCTCGAAAACCTCTGTCTCGTCCTCGATTGCGTGATGGAATGAATAATCGATATCAGAAACCTCGTTGCAAGATACCAGAATTCGTCAGAGCCCTGTATTGTGAGATGATCTCAGCGAGCGGACCCCACGAAAAGCGACAACACCAAGCTCAAACGGTAACAAAATAGATGCAAGTTTTATTTCGTCATTGAGTGTTTGGACAGTTCCTCCAGTTCTCGGTCAGCATACTCCACGTCGCGTCGTTTCTCCGAACGTGCGTTTCTCGGGAATATTTGGAAAAACAAATTCCTCGCATGAATATCGACCTGACATGAAGCTAGCCGAGTTATATTAATCACAAGTTCTTTCGCCTGCTTCCCCTCCCCAGATATATCCTTTGTATATAGATGCTGATGATCCTGTCCTTGGTGTTCTGCTTAGAAACTATTCGTGCGGAAAAATCGCTTCTCGTCGAAGGAACTCTGGCCCAGATTCATTAAGTAGAAATCGACCGGAAAAATGCTCTCTGCTGTGACGACAGGAGCCTTGTTTTCTTCTGTTCCTCTACTCCCCGAGGAAAAGAGGGTAGATGACCGAATTCAGCGAGTTCATAGCGTAAAGACCAGTTTTTTCTTTGATAGAATCGACACCGTAGAGAAATATCTCACTCTTGCACATTGGTTCGAGCGGGCGACATCAACGTAACGTTATCGTGTTTCTCCAGAAAATAGGCACCCTCGTCATTGAGGTTGCGAACAAGCTCATCAGTAATCGATATCCGAATGCCGCCGGGGCCTCTGAGAAAAAGGTACTCACACGGCGCCGCCGCAGCCGACGACAACGCGTATTTGAGATGGTACGCCGTAGCTTTTTCTAGAAATATCGGTGCGAAAGGCTCCTCTATCGAACTGCCGACGTAAATGGTGAGGGCGGGCTTGATGGACTTCGCATGCAGCAGGTTGAAGAGTCGAATACCTTCTGCCACGCCGCAAATCGTCACAAGATCATTCTTGTCGAGGCGCAACAAATCACTCCCGGAAAACGTGCTCAGAGTCTGAGCCGAGTTGTTGAAACGATTCATTCTCAACCACTCGGCAGTTTCCTGCGGAGTGGCCTCACTGCTCAAGAAGAGAACCTCTTCCGAGTCGGATCCCGCCAAACTGGTCGGTGGTGATATGCTGACCCTCTGCGCCGCGCGCAAGGGAGTCGCCGGGGTCTGCGGCGCGGTCGACTCCGGACTCGGAGGGAACGCCGTCGAAGGGATCGATGCGTTCGACGAGCTCTGCACGGGCGTAGAGGTGACAGGTTCTACCTTTGCCTGGGTACCGTCGACGGGCGGGCTCTGCTGTGAATACGAGCCCTGCTGGGGAGCACTGCATTCGGTGAAGAACGTGCAATCGAAACTCGGTTGGTAGAGTTCTTGTTCAGCCGACGGTCTCTTGATCATTTTCTCCCGATCGGTTTTGTGTTTTCTGTCTGCGCCTTTGGGTTTGAAGACTTTCACCTGACAGGACGCGCTATGGACCTGGTTCTGCATGACGCCCCCATCGTGCGCGTACGTTTCCACGATCAGTCGAAAAGGTACTCCCTTCTCGCCCCCGTGTTTCTTTGGCGTGAACTCTGTGCTTATGCAGTTGAGTCGGACGAAAACCCCGGTTTCCTTGGTCGGGTCCCACATGAACTCAAAGGCGTTGATGATTTTCGGATAGGTGACGACATCGAAAACACCGTAGCTGAGGGGGATATCGACGTCGAGAACGCGTTCGAGGGGATGTTGAGAAGTCCACTGTTCCATCTGCTCCTTTTCCATGTATTGCAGACGTCGTTCCTGGAAGCCGACCCGAACGATGCTCTTCAGCAGTTTCCCCTGAATTTCGGTGAGGTCCCCGAGTTTCTTCAGCTTGATCTCGTACGACTGTCCTTGGTTGAGATAGGTCATGGTGCGCTCGTTCACCTTGGTCGCAATCGAAGTCGCAGCACCCAGAACGCATTGGAACATGCTGGCGTGGACGGGAGCACCGATGCACGAGGACGCCGTCGCGGCGGGAGATGTTGAAACCGACGAGCCCGCTAACGACGGCTGCATGAGAAGCAAGTTATCCGTTGTGCAATGCCGGAGATCCGGTGCAGAGGTTGAATGCTTCTGAGGCTGCTGGCTGGGGTCGTTGCAGAAGCGTTTGATCGTCGTCGGTGCGGTCTCCTCCTCGGCTTGCAGCGGTCGATTTTTCTTTATTCGCTGTTGAGCTGCCGCCGTGTGATGTCCATGCGGCATGTGCCCTCCTGAAACCGAATCTGCGGTGTACGCCAAACGTCATTCAGTGCTGTCGACCGCAAGCGGACTGAGAGGAACGGGGATCCACGGGTGATCGGTGGGCGCGCGCGGTTGCATTCGCTCTTACCTTTCAGAGACGGCAGGGCCAGCAGGGTTTCGCTCATGTTGAAGGACGAGGTCCCGATCTCGATGCCCAGACCCGAGAGCGAGCCGTCGAAGTCTGCAGCCAGAGCATCATCGATGTCATCCATGTGCCAAGCAGAGTGACCCATCGTCGCCATCACGGTCTCGTCAGACGCAATGGGATTGCGTCGGATGCCGATGCTGCAGTTTATTGTATCTCACGAATCTGATCCACTGCGGCCTCGGTGAAGGCGCTCGGCAGCCGACGTTATGATACGACGGATCGGACCGGCTCTACGCTGTGGGGGATCAAAGAATCGATTGTGAGTGAATTCGCGTCTTCTTGGAGTCCGAGTTCCCGGCTCGGGTTCGCGTTTTCTTGGAATACGGTTCTCCGCTGATTCGCTGATCCATCGGGGGGGGTGAGCCCGGGTCCCGATGTAGAGCCGTCATCATGCGGGAGAAATACGGGAACAAGGAAACGGCAATCCCCTAGATTCGTTTGAGCTTTGACTGATCCATGATAAGGACATTATCCGATGTGGAGCAAGATTAGGTACTCAATCAAGCCGTGCTCGGGATCGATGCTCGAGCGAAGGCATCCACAAGAAATTACTCAGTCTGGATTCTCGACCTGGATTTTTTTTGCATTGTCCGCGGGAAGCTGCAAAACCAAGTGCGGCATCCTTCCGCCCAGCATCTCAACATGATTAGATGTGTCGAGCGAGTCTAAAGATAACCGCGCGACTTGCCATCGTCGCTCGCTTCCAGCGGTTTGGTCGCGGACTGCACTCGCACCAATTATCTTCTCGACGCTGTGAGATGGGTTCTCTTCTAGAGCAGAGTTCTAACGTATCAGAGATCATATTGCATTCTTTCTCCGGCGACGCGGTTAACTTGACGTTCCGCAAACGATACTGCTTCACGATCCTAATCGAAGAGAACAGCTTTCTGGTCTCCATCGGTGAACACTTGTATTGGCGCGCTTTTGGAATATTCTGATTTTCGAGTAACGCACGTTAAAAATTGATATTATTCGTCATCGTTTCTCCGTTCAAATCCATTCCGAATGGTGAACAATAAGAGTCGACTGGACCTTGAACCTCCGGTACACCGGAGGGAAAAGCACGTGGGCTATGGAAAACGGTCTGACCATGAACCCAAACACAGATCTCCAAATTATGTTATTGAGCGAATTCAGGTTTGAGGGTAGGAGCCGATCCTCCATTCCCACTCCGTTTAGGTGAGTGGCGATTTGGGAACGCGAAACGTCAACATCCGTCGCAGAGTATTTACACCCCGCACGGATGAGTGACAGCACTCGATGCGCTAAACCAGCTGTAAATCCGGGATGACACTCTCTCCGAATCGGTGCATTAGTTAAGGAATTCCGCGGGGAAAATGCGGAGAACGACCTAAGGACATGTCGTGAGGTCGACCGTATCCGGTCAGACTTAATCCGGGCCGAGATCCTCCGCTCCGGCGATGTAAATACATACGGCCAGAGCCCGCGGCAACAACAACGATGGTAACAACAAACACAGCAACAACACCACTGTTGGAAAATAATACTCAAACATCAAAGCGAACGATGTCAGCTGTCATGGCGTGAATTCCAGACTCACTTGAGAACTCGGCAAGCGCATGCGGATAGGCGAAAGTCCATGTCGTGCTAGAAGATGATTCGGAGCGCCTCTCTTCGACGTTACTGCTTGAGCTGGTCAGTTCAGTGAACGTCGCTCGAAATCCAGGGAAAGGTTACATGTCCTCACTCGGAGCGCTCGTCCATTATCAAATCAGGAGAGACTCAAAACCGAGAAACGCCAAAGGAAACCGTGAACTGCAATTACGACGACCAACGGCCAATGGTGGTGCTTACCACCATCAGAGCGCAGTGCCTTCTTTTTCTTCTTTCTTGCACTTGTGTTGCGGCTGCTGCAGCTGTGTTTACGGACAGAGCGATAGCTGGAAATGCGGGCCATGACAGTAGCAGATTGTTGGGGCCAGCTATTGTACTGTCCACGGGACTGCTGCTCCTCTGCCCGCGCCCCTGAAAGAGAGAGAAAACACAATACATAGCGCGCTGTGTTCACCCGCTCCGCGCCTCCGTAGGACAGCGGTGGTAAGCGTTTCTACCGCAGAGATGATGATGTCACACAAGGTCTCCTCATCGCGTTGACGACCCTGGCGCTCACTTAGGAGCAAGATCGGAGAATCTCCATGGATCTCATGTCCTCGGGTGGAGCGCGGAATTCGGAGCATTCCACCAATTCCCGCCTTGACCGTTTAGATATGAATCTCTTCCCGAAGTCCGCGGGAACCACGTTCTTCTAGATGAGAGATGCTGCTCCTCCCTTGGGTATCAGCATCTATTTTTGACTCTCACTTCCTGAACGAATTTCCGGCCGAAGATTCTTGGTTTAAAGAACTCCTCGTCTCTCTACCCTCATGGAGTAGTTCGGAGGAGTCTCCGAACATGAGCCATGCTTCGATAGTCTCTCTTCTCACGCGGTATCGGGTTTCGAGCATTCCGGGATTTTTTTCTGGAAATCACAGGAGATTACCCGGTGTCGAACTCCCCCGCGGTGACGAGTCCAGGGGAACAGGGGAGATCATTCACCGAAAACAATCCCGTCTCAAGAGCTCCGGGATTAGTCATTCCCCGTGACGGTCCAACATTCTGGCGTCACTTCCAGGAAGCAGAAGATAGATAGATAAAGCCTCGATGAATGATCAAGATTCCGTATGGGAGAAGGATCGCTCAATCGCAGAGTCTGAATCAGATCCTGTATTGTTTCCTAGACTGCGGATGAGTCACGTCGAGCGATCCGTATGACAGAACGAACATCACAGAGTGGTGGATATCGACGGATCCGCGGACTCGGTCGTCGATACGAAGGCTCCCCGTAGATCCAGCGGCTCATCGGGCTTTGTATTAGATGCCGTAATCATTCCTTAAGTACTCGGTTAGTGTCGATATAGCTGCGTGCCAACGTGTTTTTTCCCGCCGGAGTGGCGCTGCGATCGCTTCGGCGAGACATGACGCTAGCTTAACAGGGGAACGTCGATGGAATCACATTGGACTTGCTTGCTTAAATCGCGGTGGTGTGTGTCGCTGGCAAGCTACCGCTGTGCTGTGTCGCTGGTGCTGCTGCGAATACGACAACGACGACGACGACGACTTTACATTGACTGGGCGCTTTTTCACGGGTCGCTGTCAATTTGTGAAGGAATTTTCAAGCCGGTCGCATTGTAGCTTAGCCTACGTTTTGCTCCGCATTCTCGTGGTATCAGGAATAAAGTGCCCTTCAAAATGAACCGCCAGAGTTTGGTTTTGAGCGACGAACAGCGGGAAGAACTCTTCTCCAGCATTCCAGCGGTGAGTACAAAGTGCAAGAGCCTTCCTTCTCCTTAGGCAGCGTTCGCGCGCTGTCATCCGGCAGCGCGAGCCTCGGACCCGCACTCCGAGTCCAAAGGACGAGTGTGGTTTCACGTGAGAGTCTCACGCGGGATTTGTGTGCGCGGTGCAGCTCCAATGATTTAGCTCGGCGTGGGCCAATCGGACCGAATCTCGACCGAGCCTTTCGGAACGATGCGCTAGACAATCCTCTTATCCCCGCAGAGGGCGAATCGCGGACACAGGATAGATCTCCCGACTCGTTCGAGCGCAGCGGGGGCTCCGAGCGCTCCAGATTCGAACTCCGAGTGGGAGGAGGTCGGGGCGGGTGGACGTTCACGTCGGTGCGTGGTGTCCGCCCTCGATGTACTTTATTACTGCCTTGTTCGATTTAGCGGTCCATGGATGAAATAGTCGTCCGCTCGTCTTTCGATCGCCAGCTCTACGGTGCTCGCAGTCAGTCAGTCACTCAGTCAGTCGCTGGGCCCCCGGCGAATGCCAGCCAACATCCACACGACCAACGTCGACGACGTCAGCAACAACAGGAGCCCAAAACGGTCAGCGCCGCAAAACTCCAGTGGCAGCGTAACATCGCATGGGCATCACTTTGTCGTTCATCGATTTAATGCTCTTGCGCTCGTATCGTGCATGTAGCCGTGTCTGAAGCGTGAACATGGCGTCACGTCGACTCTTCCGCCACCTATCCAACGGGAAAGAATTCCTCCTTCGATTCGTTCCGTTTCCAGGAACCGAGCTTCAGGTTGAAGGCAGTCGACATTGACTTACACCCCGATTTCCATCGCGACTTCGATCCTAGTGACGTTGCCTCACGTTGGATCTTGACGTGATTTTCGACTTGTATTCACTGGAGGCAGTCTTTGAAATTCTGGGACAGACAACCGAATGGGGTTCCGTATTTGAATTTTGATCACATTCCACGGAGAGTCGAAACCGAAATTACGGGAAACGAGGAGGAAAATTGTCCCGAATGATTCAGCAACTCGATTTAGTGCGCGCCGCGAGACCCTTGCGCTGTTCCTGTTATGTCAAGTTAAGGGGGGAAACGAAGCTCTGGATGGGGACGCTAAAATCTCTGGACGTGAGAGATTCTTTCTCGTATGAATCATCACGCGATTGACTCATCGGCGGCTGGTTAGCACGAGTCGATCCGCTTCCGCCTACGGAAGTCTCTCTGGCAGGCCGTGACGTCTGACATAGGCCTCCTATCGCTTACAATCTCGATGTCGATGACATTTTCGAAATCGTCGCTTGGAACAGCAAAGCTGTAGAGATAACATTTAGCCGAAACGTCGCTCCGACCTCGTATGGGCTTTAACGCGCTTTCTGAGAAGCACATGACTCGGCTACCGTCAACAACATCCGCGCCCAGTGAAACCGGAGCAGACGCGGAAAACCAGAAAACGCGACTCATACACTTGACGATGCGTAAGTGTTGGTGATCAGTATGCGCTCGTGAAGCATCGGTCCGCCCGCGCAGTTTTTGCTCTGAAACCAGAGCATGGGTCGACAATCTCGCATGACCACGAGATACGAAGATACATACGTAGGGGGTTCGCGATTATAAAAACTCATATGAGGACGAAGCAGCTAAAGAAGTTTCACGATCCTCATCTGACTCGCTTAATTTATTCTCGCTGCATCCCCGCGAATTTCGGTGCGGAGGCTGCGAGGCGAGCGCCTCGACCTCGCCAATATTGTCCACATCTGTAGTTCCCTAAAGCGAAATGTTTGGATAGCGTCTGAGTGTTGAGCGAGCGAGCTAGCGAAGGTGCTGTAAAATGATTCCGCAATCGCCTTACGTCGCTGGGATGCCGTCGATGGTATGGCACTGGATTCCAGATCGCAGTTCCTGTGCCGCCGAAAATGGGACTGGTTTCAATAGTCGCTGACTTTCGCTTTCGGGCATCAGAGAGCCGGTCCGGGTCGGGAGCCACAGCACTCGGAGAGCGTCGCTGAAAGCGTGAAGACTTTTTTCAAAAGAAATTTCCCCCGTTCGGAGGGGAAAATATTCATTTTTCTGCCATGGTCGCAGCGGAGACTGCAGTCAAAACTTCGACGCTTGTGTAAGCGGAACACAATCCGATCACGGTTTCAGAATGTGTTCCGATGAAATATGTCAAGTGATGTTGTCCAGCGGGTTTGCCTCGCAGCAAGTGTCGGACTCCGACGATGTTCCGTCAAACTTTTGGCAGTTTGAATCAGGCGAAGGCGACGATGACGTTTCCGATCGCGCGAAAAAGCGAGTGTGTGATTGACACGCAGGAACCCCTAGTCGGAAGAGAGAATATTCAAAAAGAACCAAACAAACAAACGACGGCTCAGTAATGACGCTGAAAGCGCCTCCTAGTCCAATCGCGATCACCATTCGCCACCGCTCGGCGCTAACGAGGGGACCCTCGAACAGATTTGTTCGGATCATGATTTGTTTTGGTCACCGGTCTGCGGACACGCACTCCGGCACGATTTCCGCCACCGCAATAACAAAAACGATCGCGACAGCAACAGGTTCCCAAACATAAACGGAATCGAACTCGATTAGCCAACTCCAACGCGTTCGATATCTGCTCGGACGACCAACGGAAGCCCCGACCGGTCCGAGCGGCCTCTCGGATTCGCGGATTAGTCGGCCGCTGCCACCGTCTTTTCCCGTCCCTTACTCGCTTCTTAGTGAATTCTTCTCTTGATTCTCGGCGAGAGTTTGAGGCTCCATTGAAGTTTTTCTCCCTTATTTCTAGCTCCTCTTCTTTTCTCGCTGAAGACACAGAACTTCCATCCGGCTATATGGTCCGTCTTCTCGATGAAACCGATTGGAAGATTCGCTTTCCCGATAGATGACGTCCCGAAATAGTTCGCCGTGGTGCGAAGTTGGCCTCAAAAGCTGTGCGCTAACTCGTTTTTTTCTTCAAAGTTATTCCTCTTTTCTTGTCGCCGGCTCAGAGAAATCATCTGAAATGCTGCGGTTCGATGTGTGACTTCCGTTGTTCCCTCTAGAGACGTAGGAAATTTTGACCATCTTGGCGTCGGCGTCGGATACCTTGGGGACTGTCCGCTTGTCTTCAATCATTGCTCATTGTGCATTGTTTCCCACCTAGAAAAAGAGGGAGCAACTATAATTCCCATGTGTTTGATTGTTGACGTTGCATAATGGACCGATGAATCCCACGGTATAGCGGTGAAGCGGCGGCGGCGTCGACAGCGTTATCTCGCGGTTCCGAGAAGTGAAGCATACCCAACGAGTGGCCATTGTCCTTGTAACAAATATCGGCTACGCCCGAGACGCATGTCGACGCTTGAGCTCACGCTCGAATTGAATATGGATGTTTCTCGAGGGACTGGTGGACCCGTTACTCGGCGGCTTCGAGGCGAGAATGTTCTTCATCCAGGGGGAATTCCTTCCGGATTCGTCGGACCGCGAACTAGAGATCGGAACCGATTCCGTCCCGGCACGCTTTCCGTTTGTTTTCATCCGGAATTCCGAGGAGACCGGAGGACTTCACGGAACTGATTGGAATCATCCGCAAGCTCGGCACCGGTCTCGATGCCTATGGCTCCGTTGACTCGTGTGCAGCTCACGAATCGATTCCGTACGATTTCGAATCCTTGCGGTCGGGGTTCGCTTGCTCAGGACTGTGCGAGCTGTGATCGCGTTGCAGAATGATGGATAAAGCTCACCGATGTGCTTCTCGCCGCTCGCGTCCTCGCGCAAGATAGACAGACGAGCCGACATTCATTCGTTCGACGGTCCCTTAGTCGTTTCGCCCGGTCCCGGGAACCGTTAGCTCGCCGAGAAGTAATGGAACTTCAGTCAGCTTCAAGCGGAAGAGAAAGCGTGCCCCTGCTCCGTCTGTGAGTGTTTGTGCGGCACAGCGGCCAGACCCTTTACTCGAAGATAGCAGTCCCCTGACCCTGGCTCGAGCAGGGGCACTTCTGCATTCTTCGGTCGGACACGGCGCGCACACACAGACGTTGAGCTGGACAATAGGGTCAGCCCGATGGTAGGCGCTGAATCTCTCCCTCGCGGAGCTCGGCTCACTAGTCGAGAAAACGATTGACAAACATGTCAATCGATCCCCTGCAACATACAGGTGGTGGACTGCTCTTCCGATGTCCTCGAGAGACTCAGCGAGCGAGAATCGGACGTTTTTTGGGCCTCAGGTCCCGCACCCTAGTTATCGACTGTCGCGGCATGCTCTCCAGGGTTGCCAAACCTATTCTAGTCATCGAATTCGACCAAGGGACGTCGAGTTCGTCGCGAACGGACTGATGTGAGCCACTGATCCGCCACGAGTCAATGATCTTCTTCTGTCTTTCCCTCTGCATGAGGCGACGTTGAGTGGGAGGCCGGTATTCGGCGCGTTCCGTTTCGCGACGGGCCTGACAAGACGACGCTCTCAATTAAGGGAGACATGCTCATCGCTTGTCTCCCCTCGATACGAATCCCGTGGGAATACGAGTGAAGCAGCCGTCCGGCGCACGATTCTGAAGCCCAAGATCTTTCGAAATCAACGCTGTCCAAGTGGAGAGGGTTCTGAGATCAGACGATGGATTCTCCCGGAATTTTCAGAGATTTATCATAATTAAATCATGTATGTGTAACAAATAATATGTAGGTATAGTTAATTTCACCAGGATGCAGCATCTTCAATCTTCAAACGCGAGTTCCTTGGTTCGTCCACTGTGGTGTGAAGCATCTACTCGAGGTTCGCCAGCTGACTCGCTTTATTTGATGAAGGGCATGGATGGCGAAAACGAGAGTCTCAACAATCTATAATTAAGATCCGATGCGGCTGCGGATGTTCCGACGATCGCTGCTCGAAATTTTTTGTTTGCTTGTGTCCTTTTTTTCTCGGGAGAAAGTTTTATCGGTCGCGTGTGGAGATAAGCATTTACTCCAATCGGAATAGAGCAAATATCACAAAGGCGATATCCGTCCCGAAAACGTTTTTGGGCGTGTGGTGGTACATACGGACAAACGCACGTTAGACGTCAGATGAAGAGCAAAAAACGAGCCGCGGTGAAGCTGAGGAATTTCGAGCGGTTTTGTGAAACACTGTCCGAGCCACGTGATGGGCAGCAGAAAAGGGCAAGAGAGGCAAGCATGTTGGCTAATTCGCGACCGGGCCGAACTTTTACAACGAGATGGGACGAGACAAAGTAACGCGTCCCGACAAGCGGTCGACTTTGAGAAGGTTCCCGCTAGTTTCCATCTTTTCTCGCACCGGTGTGAGTTCCCGGCGCCACAGGGCTGCCCCGGCTGAGATAATAATGTTTCACATACTGCTTCTCCGCCGGGTCCGTTTCTCGATTATTTTCCCCCCAGCAGCTCACGGGAGACGATACTCGCTTTTTCTGATGAATCCATTCGAGAGACCCCGTCGAGGAATAAGTCAGTCGGATCGATCAAACATACATATGTACATAGAATGTCGCGGAAACTTCATGAAAATATTCGGTATTATACCTCGTGTCTCGTGTCCGTTACGAAAAGGGTTGTAGCGAGATATTCCTAATGACATCCGGTCGGTGCTAGATCGCGTGCGTAAGCGATGCTTGTCTCCGTCATCAGAACGCAAGAGCGCTCGCTGGCAGCTGGTGTTCGTGTCATGCGTTGGAACGTGCCTCGGCTCGGGTCTCCTAAAAACGACGAGAGCACCGTTTATGCTGCATGTCGATATGAAACGACTTCTAATGATACCACAGACCTAGAAGCTCTGAATTAACGAACTCGCTGCGGCTTTCGATTCCGGAGAATTGACATAAAGGGCTTTGCTCCCCGCGGTTCATAATCGAGCGGAGCCGAAGTGGTCGCCTTGTCATCTCTTGATTGAGCTGTCGGATACGAATGAATCTGGGTGAGATGATATTGACGCCGAAGGACAACTACGCCGGTTTGGCCTCCGTGCTCCGAGGGCACGAGCTGGACGGAATTCTCGGAGGCGTTGGATTCAAATTTTCTGTTTTCTTCCCGATGCTGAGACCTAATGGAGATCGTGCTTTCTCGTCATTTCAGCTCGCCAAGAATGGCATAGATTTGTCGGAGCTGAAGGACGCATTGGACTGCGTCGGTATCAAAATGGCGCAATGGGAGATTCGGAAACTCGCCGACGACTTGAATCAACAGGTGAGATTCGAAATTAATTGGATATACGGCTAGGACCAACCGATTATCCGAGATCATCGTTCGATTTTCTCTGGCGAGGTTGATGATAGCTCGAGTCGATCGTGAAATCAGGAACTCTAAGCGAATGTTCCACCACGACTGCGCACTAACGAAAGCGACCGGTACTCCACAGGGCAAAATTAGGAGCGCATCGAGAATGTCTTATGAGGAATTCCAGCAGCTTTACACGGATCTCCGTTCGAGAGATGAGAGCGTTCACTTCAAGAAAGCCCTGCAGAAAAACGAAAAGGTCAAGACACTCGGGGGCTCATCAAACGCATCGTCTGAAGGTAACGAACTTCGAAGAATAGGAACCAAATGTGGCATCGAAAAACTGCCCAGTCATGAGAGCGATCACGGCGTTTATGCAATTTCATGGTTTGATATGAATTGTTCTCGATGAAGGAGCGGGGCATCCGCCGCGATGATGGACTGGCGAGCCTATTCGATGCGGGTTCCGCGTATCACAGGGATTTTCTCTCTGCAGGCACAACACATTCCGTTCGATTCGACGAAGAGACCGCTTTTGCAACGTGGATCAATAGGGAACTCCTCGGAGATGCTGACCTCAGACAAATTCTACCGATAAACGAGCAGGATGGCTCTCTTTACGACAAGCTGAAAGACGGTATCGTCTTATGGTGAGTAAATTGCCGACGGGGCCCTCTTCATTCAAGTCAGATAAAACTGCCGTATAAATCGTGAATCGACCGAGTCCCAGAATTCGGGACCCCTAGCTTCAAGCCGTGCAGAGCAATATGACCGCCGCTCTCCATTCGGAGCCTGTCTGAATCAGTCTCTCAGAGTATTGGGATGTTTCTGAGGAGCCCGAACAAGGGGTCGTGGTCTCCCTCTCTTTGAACTACTTTTCGGAGGATCAGAATGAATCAGAGAGAGCTCATAGTTCAATTCTTTCTTCGTTCTAGTAAAATGATAAACAAATCATGCCCGGATACAATCGACGAACGAGCAATCAACAAGCAGAACCTATCAGTGTACACAAAGCATGAAAACCTTACATTAGCGCTCAACTCGGCGCAGGCCATAGGATGCAACATCATCAATATCGACGCACACGACCTCAGCAAAGGCGCGAAACATCTCGTTTTGGCGCTGCTCTGGCAGATAATCAAGGTGGGCAGCACTGCGGGGATAAATTTCGATTCCTCGATTGCTGATCGAAATTTTATCGGAGGAACTTACGAAGATCCACATTGTATCTGTATATATGTACATGATAATAATAATAGATATTGTCTGGCCCCCTTCCGGATCCACACGGGCAATGAAATGTTTCGATCCGGTACTTCCTCTTTCAGATCGGTCTATTCAGTCAGATCACCCTGCAGCAATGTCCCGGTCTCATTGCCCTTCTGAAGGACGGAGAGGAGGTCGCGGATCTGATCAAACTTTCACAAGACGACGTCCTGCTCCGTTGGGTCAACTACCATCTGGAGCGCAGCCAGTGCAATCGCAAGATGACCAACTTCACCACCGACATCAAAGATTCCGAGATCTACACATATCTGCTGCAGCAAATCGCTCCACCGGGCGCCGGCGTGCACACACTGGCCATGATGGAGCCTGACCTCTTGAAACGAGCCGAGACCATGCTCGAACAGGCCGAAAAACTTGGCTGTCGCTCGTTCCTTTCGCCGAAGAACGTCGTCAATGGGAACCATAAGCTTAACATGGCGTTCGTTGCCAATTTGTTCACTCAACACTCTAGCCTAGAAACTCCCACCGAGCCTATCGAGTTGGAAGACATGGAGGAAAGCCGCGAAGAGAAGACGTACCGAAACTGGATGAACAGTATGGGAGTATCTCCTCACGTTCGATCAGTCGGTCACGATCTTGTCGACGGTCTCATCATTTTCCAGCTCTTCGACATAATCAAGCCCGGAAGCGTGAACTGGCAGCGAGTGCATCGCAGCTTCAGCCGACTCAAGGGTTTCATGGAAAAATTGGAAAACTGCAACTACGCCGTCGAACTGGCTATCAAGGAGTTCGACTTCAAGTTGGTCGGCATTGCTGGCACAGATATCAACGACGGAAACACCACCCTGACATTGGCCGTCGTTTGGCAGCTCATGAGGGCCTACACCCTCAGTGTCCTGTCGACGTGCAAGGGTACAGGAAGTCCCGTCGTCGAGAAGGAAATCTTGGAATGGGCAAACGGCAAACTCGCATCCGCCGGTAAAGACAGCCGGATCAGTTCGTTCCAGGATCAGGCAATCGCCTGCTCGAGGCCCGTGCTCGATCTTGTGGACGCTATCAATCCGGGATCCATCAATTACGCCCAGGTTTGTGTTATGTGTTGTTCGGAGATCCGGCATTCGTCTGGCTTCATCTCGTCTTCAGCGTTCGGGTCCTTGTATCGCTACGAGAGATTCCCGTGACGGTCCTGTGATCCGTTTTCGTGTGTAACCGCATGTCGCTTCGAGAACTAATGCATGTTTCGGTGGAATACCAGGACAATCTAGGTCGGGATCAGCAGTCAGTTCATTTTGGCACCCGGAGTATTGAAGGTTGGACCTCTATTAACCGCATGACGTGAGCTTTGAGTACTTGTGTGATTCCGTGACAAGCCATGCCATATCCCCTCCTGGAGTCGCCCACGGCTCTCAAGCCTCCGGCTGAGATCTCGATTACACACAAACATCCCGAAAAAATCAATTTCTTAGAATGATCCAGCCATATATAGCTCGTTTCCTCATGTTGCCGCTACGAGGCCACTCGCCAGGCTCATCCACATCACCCTCCACACGAGGGATGACGTTCAGCCTGTCGCTCAATACTTATACGTACATTACCTTATTATACGTTCTATCCGTGGCTTTGCTGTAAAGCAAGATCGTGCGTGTGATTCCAAAGGCTCATCCTCCTCGCATGTTGTCCGCACGCAGGTCTATACTACCCACTTCCGGAATGCTGGCGCTCGGATCCGGAGCATACACGACAAGCGAAAATTGTCGCTTGCAGCGATTCTCACAGAAGTTCTGGCTTGCAGGTGAAATCTGGTACGAGCCAAGAAGAGAAGTTGGACAACGCGAAATACGCCATATCAATGGCACGTAAAGCCGGGGCGCGAATCTATGCTCTGCCCGAGGACATTGCCGAGGTCAAGCAGAAAATGGTTATGACGGTGTTTGCCTGTCTTATGGCTCGCGACTATAAGCCCAACATGGGCGTTAAAGAGTAATGAGAGCATTCTCTTCCCGACTATTTATCGAAGAGAAATTGCAAGCGCCGCAGGTGTGGAAACATTTCGCTGGAGATAGTTTTCATGCGTCAAGATTCAATTCTCGGTTGCGGACGTACACTTAAATTTACATCATCTAATGTTGTATTATTATAATTATTCCTCTTTCCTCGTTGGTTTCGTGCTCAAGGAGAGAACTCGGATACGGAATTTCTACCTTATACAAATCCACAAGTTTTTCTACATTCGTTTTCGCGAGGAACAAATTGAATATCCATTCCGGATCAGCGACCGAGCTGCGAGTCCACCCAGAGCTGAGCCTGGTTGGACCTTGTGCTGACGCGTTGGCTATTCCACTATTGTATTTCCATTCCCGAAGCTTCAATTTTTATCGTGCGCGGAACACAAATCAGATCATTCCTCTCCGATAACGTTTCGATCGGGGGGCTTCGAAAGGGCCGATTCGCCAGTGGCCCTAATCGAGTCCCGTGGAGCTCTTGGAACATTAGATACAGTGTTAGATTAGCAGGGAAATGAGGGAACAGGAGCCCTAATAGGAACGAAGGTCGAGTTTTCCTGGAACGTGAACGTGGCCGCTCTCGGAGGCAGTTCACGCCAAGCCTGAAATTCGCGGGCGAACTCTCCTGGCAATCTTAGTGCGCGGGAGAGACATTTCCAGAGACCGGCCAGAAATGAGACCGGTGTGGAGCGCAAGTGTGTAATATAATATATATTTAAGTCGGTTATTTTTGTATCGAGTATATACTGAGTAATATCGTTCGAACTACAGAATGTGAGGCTTGCTTTTGTGTGGATGCTTGGTTTCGCTTGGAGGTGAAAGATTCTATATGAAAGAATCCTCTCTGCGTTCTCGCGCAGAATCTAGGAAACGTTTTGGTAAGAATAAAGACAGATTGTTTGAGTTGTCGTTACCATTCTCGAGCCCATGACAGCCACATGGGCTCTGTACATTTCGCTCTCGACAAGCCTAAGGCGAAACCTTCGTTCGAGCTACTTACGATTTCGTCATGCAATTTTCTTCCCACTTATACCTTTCTATGGTGATCCATAATCCCCATCAAGTATACCAGTTACCGATTAAGCAAGATCAACATCGAATCCATTCTTCTCCTCCGACCTCGCACCCAAGTCTCGTTCCGAATGTCTCCTTGAGGGTTCTCCTCCTCGGACAGAAGATTGATGCTGAACGAACCGACAACAAACCTCCATAACCAACCGCTTGTGTAGTGCCAAAGACCCCGGGGGTCAGGCTAAACAGAAAGATAACGAGAGGAGAACCGGGCGTGCTCAAAGAATGATCAGGAAAACATGCTAGATGTATGGTTTGTAGTTCGATGAGAATCGATGGAAATGTGGAACTTGGAAAATAGATATTCGGATCGCCCTCGCTCCGATCTGACTCCAGATGTCCGCTCGGAAGCTACCGGACCGGAGGTACGTTGCCTTCGATCCAGAACCGTTGTTTGGGCGCCCACAGTTAAAAAAGTTCAATAAACGACTTAACTGTCTATCCAAGCTCCGCCTCTTACGAATAGTTTCCTTCGGTCGTCATTCCCGTGCATTGAGATTGATGACCATCCATTGGTCCCCGGAAGGAGGAGGGAGAGAGAAGAAGCGGGCATGTAATACCGAAACTCAGGCATGGAACGTTAACAGCTGATTCCGAGCTAAGCATTAAAATGAGGTGAAGAGGAGCATCGGATGTATCGATTCCAATAACACGGTGAAGCGGAGTCTCCTAACTCCTGCTCGTGTCCGTTCTTCTAGAACCATGCTCCCAGCCTGAAATCGTTCCCGAGTACGACTTACAATTAGAAGAGGTCCCGACATGATCGTTCATCATATACTCAGAAATCAGACTCCGTCGCCACGCCCAATTTAGACCTCACACCTCGAAGAGGCTCACAGAGTATGAAAATGAGTACCGAAATTTATTCGCGGACACTTTTCGTTTGATCGGCTCATATTCGTCGTGGAAAAGTCTACCTAAAAGCAGCAAGCTGTGATATTCTCGTTCTGAAACGGATCCTCGGCGAATGAGGCATCTTAGGCGGGCGAAGTGGAACTTCTCAACTAGTCATCATCATCGTCATCACTCGAATCTCCGTGTTTCGTCTTGCGGATGTTCTTCGGATTAACTCCGTACACAGGTCTTTTCGGTTTGGGTTTCGAGTCTGGTGGCGTCGTGAGGTCTTCCGCGTAGTTGATGATGCCTGGAATCGATGACGTACGATATGATAGCAGTGATATTCTAGCGCTGAATGTCTTGGCACGCGACACATATGTGAACCTCCGCCCTCTGGACGATCGGAGCTTCAGGCCTTACCTTTCTGAGCGATTCTCCACTCCATCATCTCTGTGGAAAACTCGTCGGTCCCTCCCAATGAATCGAAGCCAATGATGTAATCGACACTTTTGAAGTCTTTGAATAACACCAGGGTCGGCAAGACGCGTATCTTCATGCGGTCGCATAAGAAAGGCGCTTTGTCCACCGAAATTTTCAGGAAACGAGTTTCAGGATGTTTGACGGCGAGAATCTGCAGATGCTTATCCACGATCGCGCATCTCATCGTCTCCTGACGGTAAAAGTGCACGACGACGTGCGTAGATTTCTTGCAGGCATCGAAGAATTCCGTTTCGTTACTCAGCTCAGAGTATTCCCCGTGTCCGAGCTGCAACCACTCGCGTTTCTTTTCCTCGGCCTTCTTCATTGCCGCCATCCGCCGCTGTCGGATGCCTGGGAGGAGAGACGTGACACTTCAAACTCGACGCGAAATCGGAGCAGAACTCATGACCGCTAACAGATCCTGGGGTAGTGATCAAAGTCTAGTCTAATCTAGTCCAGTAGAGTGACTCACCTTCGAGATCATCTTCATCCAACTTCTCCAGCCTCTCGATCTCCCGGTCAATTTCATCCTCGGCTATACGCGCGGCCTCAACGAGCCGTTCAGCTAGCTGCTGCTGAATGACATCATTGACGGCAGCCATTCTATTCTGAGAATAGTAGATTCAAGAGTCTTCGTTAAATTCTCGTTCATCCCAATGGATGGCAGTGAACGAGGCTCTTCTGCGGAGACAAATCAAAGAACGCGCTTCCCTAGCGCGCCGAGTTTATCTGTCAGAGGTTGATAGCACTCGGATTGCGAATCTTCCCACCATCGCGTTCGGACGGCTAGAATAATTCTCTAAGATCGGTCAACATCAGTCCTACGAAACTTCAGCAACGAGCCCAACAGCGACATCCTTTCGGCTCCGCTCCGGCTCCAAGGCCCCTCAAGGTGTGTCACGATAGAACGCCTATGACACACGGCGATTTCCGACCATGAGAGGATCTGATAGTCTCCGGAGTTTTAACTTCGCGAGAGTGAAGTACTCACCTCGTGATCCTTCGCTGTTGACCAAATATAGAATGCTTCTGTCTCGTTCGGATCGCCGCTCGCGAAGAGAGGAGTGAGGAGGGGCTCCTATCGGGATTTGCAGACGGCTTTTTTGTTTAGAAAATAGGAGTCGTGCGCGGTCAATTCAAATATGGAAATACACCGAAGGCAAGGTATGGTGATTGGCGATGCTGAAAACCCTCAGTCGATCGCGCTGTTTCGTTGAGTATGCTGGACGAGGGTTTCGAGCCAGCGCAAAGAGGCAGGAGCGAGAAGGCCAGATGTGAAATCTTATGACTCGAGAAGACGGGGATTCTCGCGTCTACAGTCCGTCAAGTCGTCAGGGGATCGGAAAATCTACCGGAGCCGGAGAGGAGGGAAGCCCGAACAGGATTTCATCCTTGGCCGCAGTGGCGTGCCCGAGGGGGGGGGGGCAA